>NC_091287.1:287370079-287704246 GCF_032444005.1 Ranitomeya imitator
GGACCAATGGGATGTGCTGCAGTACCTGAGCATGTGACCCTCGATCTCCAAGAGGAGATCTTGCCCTGGGCATGCTCAGTGAGTGCAAATAAGGACTTAGATCCAGAAACGTCCACTCGCCACTGCCCAGCACTGGCTTCAATGGCAGAAGCAGGAAAAGCAGCAGTAACTCTTCGCACAGAGTCAGACTGAGCGAGACGCTGGGATGCCCCTGCTGAGCAGACTCCACTGCGGCTGGAGGAGAATGGGAGACCGCAGCGGAGACGGATCGAGATTCCCGCTGTGCAGCAGAGGAAACTCGACTCCTAACACTTGGTTAAGAAAAGTAACCATTGCCGACTACCACATTTTTTGTTCTTAATTTCTTTTAGTGTTTCTTAAAGCCAGAAAGTTGCCATTTGAAATGACTTTAGTTTTGTGCCATGTCTGTGATCTGCTTTTTTCTACAAAACTAAACAACTGAATGAAGATCCTCCAAGGCCGGTGATTACATAATTTTTGCCAGGGGTTGTATAATAAGTGTGGACATTGTAAGTAATAAGGGTTGACACTATACATAACAAGACATGATGTTAGGTACTAAGGTATGCCTCTATACGGTACATAAGGCAATATGCTATGTAAGATGCGATGTAATAAGGGATAGCATTTTTTATAATAAGGGAGAAAACAATTTAAAAAGGAATGACCTAGTATCCACATTAAGGGATGTAATTAAATGATAAAAGAATTGATGGCATTATATATAACAAGGGAGGATCCAACAAAATAAGATGTGGTGATATGCGTATACATCCTAGATATCACTGAATTAAATATTCCAGTTGCAAATCTTAATTCATTACATAGTGGAATGCGCTGAGAAGAATAAAACATAAAAATGATCAATGTAAATCAAAATTAATATCCCATGGGGTCTGAATTTGGAATGATACTCAAAATCAAAGAGGAAAATCAGATTACAGGCTGATCCAACTTCAGTGGAAATACCACAAGACAAGGAAATGATCCTCAGTAGTGTGTGGCCACCAACTGCCTGTATGACCTCCCTACAATGCCTGGGCCTGCTACGTCTGGCACATGTGCTCAGTGTGAACATGCTTTCATCTGTAAAGAGTCCAGGGCACCAGTGGCGAATTTGCCAATCCTGGTGTTCTGTGGCAAATGCCAAGCATCATGCATGGTGTTGGGCTGTGAGCACAACCCCATCTGTGGACGTTGGGCACTCAGACCATTCTCATGGAGTCAGTTTCTAACTGTTTGTGCAGACACATGCACATTTGTGATCTGATGGAGGTCATTTTGCAGGGCTCTGGCAGTGCTCCTCCTGTCCCTTCTTGCACAAAGGCTGAGGTAGCGGTCCTGCTGCTGGGTTTTTGCCCTCCTATGGCCCCCTCCACATCTCCTGGTGTACTGGCCTGTCTCCTGGTAGCACCTCCAGCCTCTGGACACTACGCTGACAGACACAGCAAACCTTCTTGCCACAGCTTGCATTGATGTGCCATCCTGGATGAGCTGCACTACCTGAGACACTTGTGTGGGTTGTAGAGTTTGTCTCATGCTACCACGAGTGTGAAAGCACAACCAACATGCAAAAGTGACCAAAACATCAGCCAGAAAGCATTGGTACAGAGATGTGGTCTGTGGTCACCACCTGCAGAACCACTCCTTTATTGAGTGTGTCTTGATAATTGCCAATAATTTCCATCTGTTCTCTATTCCATTTGCACAACAACATGTGAAATTGATTGTCAAACAGTGTTGCTTCCTAAGTGGACGGTTTGATTTCACAGAAGTTTGATTTACTTGGAGTTATATTCTGTTGTTTAAGTGTTCCCTTTATTTTTTGAGCAGTGTACTATACTTTCACTGTGAGTTTCCCAATATCTGGCCTAGTAGCGAAAACATTCATGGCCTCGTCGTTCAGTCGCCAGTCAATTGCATAATTGTCCTGATGATTAGAGGCAATGAAGTGTGGTTTTTACTTTTGCTGCTGTAATTAGTTCCCTTGATATTTGATATGCATGACACTGTCCCTGATTGCCTTTAAGGGATTATGCACTTTATACTTTATTACACTTTTTTTCCTGAGGCCAATCAGGGAGAGAGGAACTGATACATGTGTATGTGATGTATTAAGTATTTTATGTCTGTCTTGAGACTCTTTTGGCTATGAGCAACATGCACTTTACTCTGTATTTACCTATATGCAATATTGAACTGTGACTCAAGAGGATGATATTAAATTCTTTATCTTGGATGTAATACACGTGGTATATTTATACCCAGGATACTGTCATCATATGTTCCGTCCAATGTATGTTTCTTTCCATCCTGTTTTTTCAGTTTGCTCTTTTCTCCTTAAAACATTTTGAAATTTGTATTTTCAATAAAGACATTATTGATTCTTTACACTTTGTTGGGGGACTTTTGTTGCTAGTTTACAGATTTTGATCTTGGTGAAATGGTTGTAGTTTCATCTTTGTTGAATGTTTGCATAATTTTTATTCATTATTCTAACTTGTAAGTAAAGTTTGCTGATCTTATAGTAGCCTTGACCTGTCTTGTGTAAATAAATTATTTTGATTCTCAGGTCTTGTGACATTTCTCTTCCATGTTGTGCCATTGCTGATATCATGAATTGGGTTGAATAGGTTGAATTCTTGCTAAATACAATTGGGTAATCTAAACTTTAACTTTGCTGGTAGAACATGGGTTTGAATAAGACAAATTGAGTCTACTCATTTTTGCAATACAGTTTTTAATAAATTTGTTAGCAAAATTATTTTTTAGGATGTCCAAAAAATCAAATCTTGTTTGCAATCAATGCCCCACATTTGTTGGAGTATTTTGTAGTATGGTATCCCATAGAAAATGGTGACTCTAAAAAGAAACTAAAAGTTTTCTGACTAATCTGTTGTCGTATGAAGTAGTATTCATTTATGTTGAGTGGCATGTAAAAGTTTGGGCACCTCTGGTCAAAATTACTGTTATTGTGAAGAGTTAAGCAAGTTAAAGATGAAATGATCTCTGAAAGGCCTAAACGTATAGATGGACACATTTCCTTTGTATTTTAGACAAAAAAAAATATATGTTTTCATCTTTTACATTTTCAAAATTACAAAAATGAATATGGGATGATGCAATAGTTTTGGTACCCTGCATGGTTAGTACCTAGTAGCACACTCTTTTGCAAGCATCACAGCTTGCACATGCTTTTGCAGCCAGTCAAGAGTCTTTCAATATGCTCTGGGACGGGGGTGGGGAGGACAATCACTGACATGCTTCTGTGCTTTCAGGAATCTGCTCACTACGCTGTCAGACCTGTGTGAGGTGTGCACAGGGAGAATACCTTGTGTACACTGGGGGCAGGGAGATGAGGGGACATCTTATGATGACAGGTACTGCGCAAACTCGGCCAGCTGATCGGCCACTCAGATGACAGATAAGCTTGCAGATTAAAATGCAGCGGGTTAGGAAATTAATAAAACATAACTTTTAATAAGTTTGCCTAAAAAATTATCGGCCAATGTGTACACAGGACAAACAAACATTGATATATCAAAGTGCAAGTGCTCATGTTTAACAGTGCTCTAGTTAAAATATTGGTTTGATCTCACCAATATAATTTCTAGCTCTTTCTCTCCGCTATAGGTCCACCACTGAAGAGAGGGAGTGGTGGGGGAACCAGGTGATGGGGAAAAAAAAGGGTGAAGGAAGTATCCCAGTCCCCATATGACTTCCTGTCATGCCCCTGCTTTTCTCTTGCCCTGAAAACCAGTTACCCATATAAAAGTTGCTGCCTCCCAATGCGTTTTTCCCCTCTGTATAGGGGGTTCATCAAGGGGTGAAAAAATATCTGATATGGACACCTGCCGTGCCCAAGTTGGCTGACTAGTTGTGTCAATCCCTCTGTCTAGGGAAAATTGGTATCATCCCGTCATGCTATCTGCTTGCAGATGGAATAACCCCAGGGGGCGCCAGGGAGCATACTTAAGCAGATGAAAGCTTGCTATTTTTTGAATGGAGAATAATTTTTAATAACTGTAAATTACAAAACCATTTATTTCCACATGTTCTGCTTGGCTAAATGTATTCTTCATGGTGACACAACCCCTTTAACTGTTCAAAATAATAGCCATTTTGACCAGAGGCGCACAAACTTTTACATGCCTCTATGTATATATCTATAATATAACGCTGGGAGTGTCACTCTGTCCAAAGCCTTTATAGACTGTGCAAGCGCAAGCGCCGGCGCAGTCTGGACCCCACAGAGTGATGCAGCCCAGGAGATCGCTGTATGCGTAAGCACTGAATGCACACCGCGATCTCCAACGGGGAAGCAGGGACGTGCCAGGAGGGTGAGTATGCTATATTCACCTGTCCCATTCCAGCGCTGCATGCCGCTCCGTCTTCCGGGTCCTCTGCCTGTGACGTTCAGTTCAGAGGGCGCGATGACGCGCTAAATGCGCGCCACCCCCTGACTGAACAGTCACAGCCAGAGGACCCAGAAGATGGAGCGGCACACAGCACTGGAACGGGACAGGTGACTACAGCAAGTGTCGGGGGCCTGAGCTAGCGGCGACTCTGGCACCTGACCCCCACAGTGCGCCAATAGTTAATATATATATAATTATATATATAGCACTCTAATTAGCCCAAATTTATTCCCATCAAGTTCCCCACCCAATTTATTACTTACTATGTTCACCCCCAATTACTCCTTACCAACTCTTTCGTCCCTATTTATCACCCGCCATGCTCTTACCTTATTGAATAAATAATTGAATAATAATTAAATTAATTGCAGCAGGGCAATAAAAAAAAGTCACTTCCTTGGGTTCTAATGTAGCTCCACTTTCGGAAACAGCCTTGACCTTTGCTGTCTGGACTGCTGATTGATGAAGGCAGCGCAATGACAATAATGGGACGTCTATACCATTGAGAAGGTGCAGAGGGGACTGGAGTGAGATGTACAAAATAATGCAACATTTGGTAAAAGTCACATTTCATGAAACTGTCTAAAACATATGGATAGGCAAAGTTGTCTGAGAAAAAATAAAATAAACTTTAAAAACAAAAGTAACTTAAAAAGTGGTACAAAGCATAGAGTGACTAAAGTACAAATATTAAAGTCAGTAAAAAGGAAATTACCTCAGAAAACTGGAGAAGCAGCAATGATGAATCAGAATCAAAGAGTTTGACAAGATAATTGATGAGATGATGGAGGGTTTTTTTTTAGCTATATTCTAATATGTCTCTTACCTCAATATGGAGATATGACAAATTCAATAAACTGCTATCTGATACCTTTTTATGCTTTTTAGAAAAAAATGTGACAGTTGACTTTTCTTGAAGCCTGGCTTTATAGTGTAGGACTGCTTTGCTCAGCATAGACTCTGACCTCTAGCTATGTGCCAGCTCACTTGTCTAAGGTTGTGTAATGTCTAATTTTTTTACCTTGTGTGACCAGAAGAGCTGCCAAAAATCCATGTGCAGCCCAAATTATATCAGTTCAGCACATGATTTAACTTGTCAAAGCAGAACAATTTTATAATGAATTTATTAACAATGTATAATGCAGATTTGGTGACTAAACAAATGGAAACCTACCAAGTCCAAAAACCCTACTTACCTGCAGATGTAAGGTTAGCCTGCAGGTAAATAGCATTAATATCATGCTGTGCTACCTTAGTGGAATAGGAGCTACAAGAAGAAAATGTACTTATACCCTTCCCGTGGCTGCGCGCGTCGAATCACAGGAGCGCGTCAAGGAGCTGTTATGTTCGCCACTCACTATAATGTGAGAGCGGTTGTAATCATTCCCCAACACTTTAATTGACAGTCTGCTCTGCAGCATGAGTAACAACCATAATCCTCTGTGAGGTATATCAAACAGAGGATAAGAAGTGAAGAGAACAAAAAATAATAAACGTAAAATAACTATTTATTGATACAAAAAGTTAAAAGCAAGGGGGACACAAAAAATACATATCATAAAAAAGAAAACAAATGGGACCTCCAAGTGGTACCGGGGAGAGAAGAGCCAGTCCAATTTATAAAATGTTATATATGCCGCATGAAAAATGCCTCCTTCTCAGATGCGGGTTATTACTATTCTGTCAACTACACATGTTACTGTATAGATATGGCTAACTGGCGTAACAGGGAAACATAAACAGCCTTATAGAGCCATCGTATACATAATGTGTATAGTAAATTAGCCCGAGAGCTGAGTAATAATAAGGGGTATTTTCAAGTACACAGGACCGCTGGTGCTTGATAAGCTACTCTAGAGGTTAATGTGAAAATCCCTATATACTAACAGCATCGATGGTTGTTGAAGGTAGATGGCAATGAATAAAGTGGATGTTGTTACCTGTGCAGAGCCGCAGAGAAAGTAAGGGCAAGTGCCCTGTGCAGAGCCGAGGGAGAGATAGGGAACAATGTCCTGGAATCAGGCGGGCATGTACCGGTATGTGGCTGCGCTCTCCCGACGCCTGTCCCCCTTGCTTTTAACTTTTTGTATCAATAAATAGTTATTTTACGTTTATTATTTTTTGTTCTCTTCACTTCTTATCCTCTGTTTGATATACCTCACAGAGGATTATGGTTGTTATGCATACTTTGGAGTGACTTTTTGAGCCACAATATCAATTAGGACTATGATAATGATGTCTGCAGCATGAGTGCAGCATATGGTTTCAGAGCAGGGTGTCAATCAATATACCAATGATTAACTGCTGCACTCATTGTGCAGTGAGCCGTGACTACATCTGTTCCCTGCACTACCTCAATGACTAGAAGCAAGTCCCTTTAATCGCGGCTCCAAAGGCAGGCTAAAATTATTTTAATGATATTTACCTACAGACCCTATATCTGCAGGTAAATAGCGTGTCCGGACACAAAAAGTTATTTTTAAGATATGGCCAGACACTGCGGCAGCTATGCAGCCTAAGCTCTTTCAATGGCTGCATACTAGGCGGACATATCATTGGTGCAGCCTGTGGGACTGCACAGGGCCCAAGAGGTGAGGGGGCCCATTTCAACCTTCAAAGCAGGTGGGATTGTGCATTATGTTCAACTAATGGACTGCAAAGGGTCCATATATTGATCTTGCACAGGGGACCTTTTCTGCCCAGTGGGCTACATGATTGTGAAACAAAATCATATAGCAATTGGCCATCACAATAGGCAGAGTATATGGTCACATGCAGCTAACTGCATGGTCTGGCCATAAACATATTAAAATCAGAAGTAAGGCTGGGCTCACACTACAGTGGGGCAAAAAAGTATTTAGTCAGTCAGCAATAGTGCAAGTTCCACCACTTAAAAAGATGAGAGGCGTCTGTAATTTACATTATAGGTAGACCTCAACTATGGGAGACAAACTGAGAAGAAAAAATCCAGAAAATCACATTGTCTGTTTATATAACATTTTATTTGCATATTATGGTGGAAAATAAGTATTTGGTCAGAAACAAAATTTCATCTCAATACTTTGTAATATATCCTTTGTTGGCAATGACAGAGGTCAAACGTTTTCTGTAAGTCTTCACAAGGTTGCCACACACTGTTGTTGGTATGTTGGCCCATTCCTCCATGCAGATCTCCTCTAGAGCAGTGATGTTTTTGGCTTTTCGCTTGGCAACACGGACTTTCAACTCCCTCCAAAGGTTTTCTATAGGGTTGAGATCTGGAGACTGGCTAGGCCACTCCAGGACCTTGAAATGCTTCTTACAAAGCCACTCCTTCGTTGCCCTGGCGGTGTGCTTTGGATCATTGTCATGTTGAAAGACCCAGCCACGTTTCATCTTCAATGCCCTTGCTGATGGAAGCAGCTTTGCACTCAAAATCTCACGATACATGGCCCCATTCATTCTTTCATGTACCCGGATGTCATGATCTGGTAATTCAGTACCACAATGGACATAGGAGTCAGAGCACATACAGTGACCTGACAATAACCCAAAAACAAAGAACGAGCTCTGAGACGTGGAAACTCTGCTGACCGCAATCCCTAATCCTCTCCAACCACACACTAGAGGCAGCCGTGGATTGCGCCTAACGCTCCCTATGCAACTCGGCACAGCCTGAGAAACTAGCTAGCCTGAAGATAGAAAATAAGCCTACCTTGCCTCAGAGAAATACCCCAAAGGAAAAGGCAGCCCCCACATATAATGACTGTGAGTTAAGATGAAAAGACAAACGTAGAGATGAAATAGATTTAGCAAAGTGAGGCCCGACTTTCTGAACAGAGCGAGGATAGGAAAGGTAACTTTGCGGTCAACACAAAACCCTACAAACAACCACGCAAAGGGGGCAAAAAGACCCTCCGTACCGAACTAACGGCATGGAGGTACACCCTTGGCGTCCCAGAGCTTCCAGCAAACACGAGAAAACAATTAAGCAAGCTGGACAGAAAAAAACAGCAAACAAAAAGCAAAAGCGGAACTTAGCTATGCAGAGCAGCAGGCCACAGGAACGATCCAGGAGGAAACAGGTCCAATACTAGAACATTGACAGTAGGCCAGGATCAAAGCACTAGGTGGAGTTAAATAGAGCAGCACCTAACGACTTCACCACATCACCTGAGGAAGGAAACTCAGAAGCCGCAGTACCACTTTCCTCCACCAACGGAAGCTCACAGAGAGAATCAGCCGAAGTACCACTTGTGACCACAGGAGGGAGCTCTGCCACAGAATTCACAACAGTACCCCCCCCTTGAGGAGGGGTCACCGAACCCTCACCAGAGCCCCCAGGACGACCAGGATGAGCCATATGAAAGGCACGAACAAGATCAGGAGCATGGACATCAGAGGCAAAGACCCAGGAATTATCTTCCTGAGCATAACCCTTCCACTTAACCAGATACTGGAGTTTCCGTCTTGAAACTCGAGAATCCAAAATCTTCTCCACAATATACTCCAATTCCCCCTCCACCAAAACCAGGGCAGGAGGATCAACAGATGGAACCATAGGTGCCACGTATCTCCGCAACAATGACCTATGGAATACGTTATGACTGGGCAGTTAACTTACAGGGTTACAGTCTGTTTAGAAAGGATCGTAAAAATCGGAGAGGAGGAGGGGTTTGTCTCTATGTAAAGTCTTGTCTAAAGTCCACTTTAAGGGAGGATATTAGCGAAGGGAATGAGGATGTCGAGTCCATATGGGTCGAAATTCATGGAGGGAAAAATGGTAACAAAATTCTCATTGGGGTCTGTTACAAACCCCCAAATATAACAGAAACCATGGAAAGTCTACTTCTAAAGCAGATAGATGAAGCTGCAACCCATAATGAGGTCCTGGTTATGGGGGACTTTAACTACCCGGATATTAACTGGGAAACAGAAACCTGTGAAACCCATAAAGGCAACAGGTTTCTGCTAATAACCAAGAAAAATTATCTTTCACAATTGGTGCAGAATCCAACCAGAGGAGCAGCACTTTTAGACCTAATACTATCTAATAGACCTGACAGAATAACAAATCTGCAGGTGGTTGGGCATTTAGGAAATAGCGACCACAATATTGTGCAGTTTCACCTGTCTTTCACTAGGGGGACTTGTCAGGGAGTCACAAAAACATTGAACTTTAGGAAGGCAAAGTTTGAACAGCTTAGAGATGCCCTTAATCTGGTAGACTGGGACAATATCCTCAGAAATGAGAATACAGATAATAAATGGGAAATGTTTAAGAACATCCTAAATAGGCAGTGTAAGCGGTTTATACCTTGTGGGAATAAAAGGACTAGAAATAGGAAAAACCCAATGTGGCTAAACAAAGAAGTAAGACAGGCAATTAACAGTAAAAAGAAAGCATTTGCACTACTAAAGCAGGATGGCACCATTGAAGCTCTAAAAAACTATAGGGAGAAAAATACTTTATCTAAAAAACTAATTAAAGCTGCCAAAAAGGAAACAGAGAAGCACATTGCTAAGGAGAGTAAAACTAATCCCAAACTGTTCTTCAACTATATCAATAGTAAAAGAATAAAAACTGAAAATGTAGGCCCCTTAAAAAATAGTGAGGAAAGAATGGTTGTAGATGACGAGGAAAAAGCTAACATATTAAACACCTTCTTCTCCACGGTATTCACGGTGGAAAATGAAATGCTAGGTGAAATCCCAAGAAACAATGAAAACCCTATATTAAGGGTCACCAATCTAACCCAAGAAGAGGTGCGAAACCGGCTAAATAAGATTAAAATAGATAAATCTCCGGGTCCGGATGGCATACACCCACGAGTACTAAGAGAACTAAGTAATGTAATAGATAAACCATTATTTCTTATTTTTAGTGACTCTATAGCGACAGGGTCTGTTCCGCAGGACTGGCGCATAGCAAATGTGGTGCCAATATTCAAAAAGGGCTCTAAAAGTGAACCTGGAAATTATAGGCCAGTAAGTCTAACCTCTATTGTTGGTAAAATATTTGAAGGGTTTCTGAGGGATGTTATTCTGGATTATCTCAATGAGAATAACTGTTTAACTCCATATCAGCATGGGTTTATGAGAAATCACTCCTGTCAAACCAATCTAATCAGTTTTTATGAAGAGGTAAGCTATAGACTGGACCACGGTGAGTCATTGGACGTGGTATATCTCGATTTTTCCAAAGCGTTTGATACCGTGCCGCACAAGAGGTTGGTACACAAAATGAGAATGCTTGGTCTGGGGGAAAATGTGTGTAAATGGGTTAGTAACTGGCTTAGTGATAGAAAGCAGAGGGTGGTTATAAATGGTATAGTCTCTAACTGGGTCGCTGTGACCAGTGGGGTACCGCAGGGGTCAGTATTGGGACCTGTTCTCTTCAACATATTCATTAATGATCTGGTAGAAGGTTTACACAGTAAAATATCGATATTTGCAGATGATACAAAACTATGTAAAGCAGTTAATACAAGAGAAGATAGTATTCTGCTACAGATGGATCTGGATAAGTTGGAAATTTGGGCTGAAAGGTGGCAGATGAGGTTTAACAATGATAAATGTAAGGTTATACACATGGGAAGAGGGAATCAATATCACCATTACACACTGAACGGGAAACCACTGGGTAAATCTGACAGGGAGAAGGACTTGGGGATCCTAGTTAATGATAAACTTACCTGGAGCAGCCAGTGCCAGGCAGCAGCTGCCAAGGCAAACAGGATCATGGGGTGCATTAAAAGAGGTCTGGATACACATGATGAGAGCATTATACTGCCTCTGTACAAATCCCTAGTTAGACCGCACATGGAGTACTGTGTCCAGTTTTGGGCACCGGTGCTCAGGAAGGATATAATGGAACTAGAGAGAGTACAAAGGAGGGCAACAAAATTAATAAAGGGGATGGGAGAACTACAATACCCAGATAGATTAGCGAAATTAGGATTATTTAGTCTAGAAAAAAGACGACTGAGGGGTGATCTAATAACCATGTATAAGTATATAAGGGGACAATACAAATATCTCGCTGAGGATCTGTTTATACCAAGGAAGGTGACGGGCACAAGGGGGCATTCTTTGCGTCTGGAGGAGAGAAGGTTTTTCCACCAACATAGAAGAGGATTCTTTACTGTTAGGGCAGTGAGAATCTGGAATTGCTTGCCTGAGGAGGTGGTGATGGCGAACACAGTCGAGGGGTTCAAGAGAGGCCTGGATGTCTTCCTGGAGCAGAACAATATTGTATCATACAATTATTAGGTTCTGTAGAAGGACGTAGATCTGGGTATTTATTATGATGGAATATAGGCTGAACTGGATGGACAAATGTCTTTTTTCGGCCTTACTAACTATGTTACTATGTTACTATGTTACTATGTATGGAAAAAGAATCTGGAACGGTCAGACGAAAAGACACAGGATTAAGAACCTCAGAAATCCTATACGGACCAATGAAACGAGGTTTAAACTTAGGAGAGGAAACCTTCATAGGAATATGACGAGAAGATAACCAAACCAAATCCCCAACACAAAGTCGGGGACCCACACAGCGTCTGCGATTAGCGAAACGTTGAGCCTTCTCCTGGGACAAGGTCAAATTGTCCACTACATGAGTCCAAATCTGCTGCAACCTGTCCACCACAGTATCCACACCAGAACAGTCCGAAGACTCAACCTGCCCTGAAGAGAAACGAGGATGGAACCCAGAGTTGCAGAAAAACGGCGAAACCAAGGTAGCCGAGCTGGCCCGATTATTAAGGGCGAACTCAGCCAAAGGCAAAAAGGACACCCAGTCATCCTGATCAGCAGAAACAAAGCATCTCAGATATGTTTCCAAGGTCTGATTGGTTCGTTCGGTCTGGCCATTAGTCTGAGGATGGAAAGCCGAGGAAAAAGACAAGTCAATGCCCATCCTACCACAAAAGGCTCGCCAAAACCTCGAAACAAACTGGGAACCTCTGTCAGAAACGATATTCTCTGGAATGCCATGTAAACGAACCACATGCTGGAAGAACAATGGCACCAAATCAGAGGAGGAAGGTAATTTAGACAAGGGTACCAAATGGACCATCTTAGAGAAGCGATCACAGACCACCCAAATGACTGACATCTTTTGAGAGATGGGAAGATCTGAAATAAAATCCATAGAGATATGTGTCCAAGGCCTCTTCGGGACTGGCAAGGGCAAAAGCAACCCACTGGCACGAGAACAGCAGGACTTAGCCCGAGCACAAATCCCACAGGACTGCACAAAAGTACGCACATCCCGCGACAGAGATGGCCACCAAAAGGATCTAGCCACTAACTCACTGGTACCAAAGATTCCAGGATGACCAGCCAACACCGAACAATGAACCTCAGAGATAACTTTATTCGTCCACCTATCAGGGACAAACAGTTTCTCCGCTGGGCAACGATCAGGTTTATTAGCCTGAAATTTTTGCAGCACCCGCCGCAAATCAGGGGAGATGGCAGACACAATTACTCCCTCTTTGAGGATACCCGCCGGCTCAGATAAACCCGGAGAGTCGGGCACAAAACTCCTAGACAGAGCATCAGCCTTCACATTTTTAGAGCCCGGAAGGTACGAAATCACAAAGTCAAAACGGGCAAAAAACAGCGACCAACGAGCCTGTCTAGGATTCAACCGCTTGGCAGACTCGAGATAAGTCAAGTTCTTATGATCAGTCAAGACCACCACACGATGCTTAGCTCCTTCAAGCCAATGACGCCACTCTTCGAATGCCCACTTCATGGCCAGCAACTCTCGATTACCCATATCATAATTTCGCTCAGCAGGCGAAAACTTCCTGGAAAAGAAGGCGCATGGTTTCATCACCGAGCAATCAGAACTTCTCTGCGACAAAACAGCCCCTGCTCCAATCTCAGAAGCATCAACCTCGACCTGGAACGGAAGCGAAACATCTGGTTGACACAACACAGGGGCAGAAGAAAAACGACGCTTCAACTCTTGAAAAGCTTCCACAACAGCAGAAGACCAATTGACCACATCAGCACCCTTCTTGGTTAAATCGGTCAATGGTTTAGCAATACTAGAAAAATTACAGATGAAGCGACGATAAAAATTAGCAAAGCCCAGAACCTTTTGCAGACTTTTCAGAGATGTCGGCTGAGTCCAATCATGGATGGCTTGGACCTTAACAGGGTCCATCTCGATAGTAGAAGGGGAAAAGATGAACCCCATAAATGAAACCTTCTGAACACCAAAGAGACACTTTGATCCCTTCACAAACAAAGAATTAGCACGCAGGACCTGGAACACCGTTCTGACCTGCTTCACATGAGACTCCCAATCATCCGAAAAGATCAAAATGTCATCCAAGTGCACAATCAGGAATTTATCCAGGTACTCTCGGAAGATGTCATGCATAAAGGACTGAAACACTGATGGAGCATTGGCAAGTCCGAATGGCATTACTAGATACTCAAAATGGCCCTCGGGCGTATTAAATGCAGTTTTCCATTCATCGCCTCGCTTAATACGCACAAGATTATACGCACCACGAAGATCTATCTTGGTGAACCAACTAGCCCCCTTAATCCGAGCAAACAAATCAGATAACAATGGCAAGGGGTACTGAAATTTAACCGTGATCTTATTTAGAAGGCGGTAATCTATACAAGGTCTCAGTGAACCATCCTTCTTGGCTACAAAAAAGAACCCTGCTCCTAATGGCGACGATGACGGGCGAATATGCCCCTTCTCCAAGGACTCCTTCACATAACTCCGCATAGCGGCGTGCTCAGGCACAGATAAATTAAACAGTCGACCTTTTGGGAATTTACTACCAGGAATCAAATCGATAGCACAATCACAATCCCTATGCGGAGGTAGGGTATCGGACTTGGGCTCATCAAATACATCCCGGTAATCAGACAAGAACTCTGGAACCTCAGAAGGGGTGGATGATGAAATAGTCAGAAATGGGACATCACCATGTACCCCCTGACAACCCCAGCTGGACACAGACATGGATTTCCAATCTAATACTGGATTATGGACTTGTAGCCATGGCAACCCCAACACGACCACATCATGCAGATTATGCAACACCAGAAAGCGAATAACCTCCTGATGTGCAGGAGCCATGCACATGGTCAGCTGGGTCCAGTACTGAGGCTTATTCTTGGCCAAAGGCGTAGCATCAATTCCTCTCAATGGAATAGGACACTGCAAGGGCTCCAAGAAAAACCCACAACGCCTAGCATACTCCAAGTCCATCAAATTCAGGGCAGCGCCTGAATCCACAAATGCCATGACAGAATACGATGACAAGGAGCAGATCAAGGTAACGGACAGAAGAAATTTTGACTGTACCGTACCAATGGTGGCAGACCTAGCGAACCGCTTAGTGCGCTTAGGACAATCAGAGATAGCATGAGTGGAATCACCACAGTAGAAACACAGCCCATTCAGACGTCTGTGTTCTTGCCGTTCAACTCTGGTCAAAGTCCTATCGCACTGCATAGGTTCAGGTTTAAGCTCAGGTAATACCACCAAATGGTGCACAGATTTACGCTCACGCAAGCGTCGACCGATCTGAATGGCCAAAGACATAGACTCATTCAGACCAGCAGGCATAGGAAATCCCACCATGACATCCTTAAGGGCTTCAGAGAGACCTTTTCTGAAAATAGCTGCGAGCGCACCTTCATTCCATTGAGTGAGTACGGACCACTTTCTAAATTTCTGACAATATACCTCTATCTCATCCTGACCCTGACACAGAGCCAGCAGATTTTTCTCTGCCTGATCCACTGAATTAGGCTCATCGTACAGCAATCCGAGCGCCAGGAAAAACGCATCAACATTACTCAATGCAGGATCTTCTGGCGCAAGGGAAAATGCCCAGTCTTGAGGGTCGCCACGCAAAAAAGAAATAATAATTCTCACTTGTTGAACTGGGTCACCTGAGGAGCGAGGTTTCAAGGCCAGAAACAGTTTGCAATTATTTTTGAATTTCACAAACTTGGCTCTATCACCATAAAACACATCAGGAATAGGAATTCTTGGTTCTAACATAGGCTTCTGAACCACCAAATCTTGAATCTTTTGTACATTTATAACGAGATTATCCATTGAAGAGCACAGACCCTGAATGTCTATGTCCACACCTGTGTCCTGAACCACCCAAATGTCTAGGGGGAAAAGAAGGCAAAACACAGTACAGAGAAAAAAAAATGGTCTCAGAACTTCTTTTTTCCCTCTATTGAGAATCATTAGTACTTTTGGCCTCCAGTACTGTCATGATCTGGTAATTCAGTACCACAATGGACATAGGAGTCAGAGCACATACAGTGACCTGACAATAACCCAAAAACAAAGAACGAGCTCTGAGACGTGGAAACTATGCTGACCGCAATCCCTAATCCTCTCCAACCACACACTAGAGGCAGCCGTGGATTGCGCCTAACGCTCCCTATGCAACTCGGCACAGCCTGAGAAACTAGCTAGCCTGAAGATAGAAAATAAGCCTACCTTGCCTCAGAGAAATACCCCAAAGGAAAAGGCAGCCCCCACATATAATGACTGTGAGTTAAGATGAAAAGACAAACGTAGAGATGAAATAGATTTAGCAAAGTGAGGCCCGACTTTCTGAACAGAGCGAGGATAGGAAAGGTAACTTTGCGGTCAACACAAAACCCTACAAACAACCACGCAAAGGGGGCAAAAAGACCCTCCGTACCGAACTAACGGCACGGAGGTACACCCTCTGCGTCCCAGAGCTTCCAGCAAGCACGAGAAAACTATTAAGCAAGCTGGACAGAAAAAAACAGCAAACAAAAAGCAAAAGCGGAACTTAGCTATGCAGAGCAGCAGGCCACAGGAATGATCCAGGAGGAAACAGGTCCAATACTAGAACATTGACTGGAGGCCAGGATCAAAGCACTAGGTGGAGTTAATTAGAGCAGCACCTAACGACTTCACCACATCACCTGAGGAAGGAAACTCAGAAGCCACAGTACCACTTTCCTCCACCAACGGAAGCTCACAGAGAGAATCAGCCGAAGTACCACTTGTGACCACAGGAGGGAGCTCTGCCACAGAATTCACAACACCCGGATCAGTCGTCCTGGCCCCTTTGCAGAGAAACAGCCCCAAAGCATGATGTTTCCACCACCATGCTTTACAGTAGGTATGGTGTTTGATCGATGCAACTCAGTATTCTTTTTCCTCCAAACATGACAAGTTGTGTTTCTACCAAACAGTTCCAGTTTGGTTTCATCAGACCATAGGACATTCTCCCAAAACTCCTCTGGATCATCCAAATGCTCTCTAGCAAACTTCAGACGGGCCCAGACATGTACTGGCTTAAGCAGTGGGACACGTCTGGCACTGCAGGATCTGAGTCCATGGTGGTGTAGTGTGTTACTTATGGTAGGCCTTGTTACATTGGTCCCAGCTCTCTGCAGTTCATTCACTAGGTCCCCCCGCGTGGTTCTGGGATTTTTGCTCACCGTTCTTGTGATCATTCTGACCCCACGGGGTGGGATTTTGCGTGGAGCCCCAGATCGAGGGAGATTATCAGTGGTCTTGTATGTCTTCCATTTTCTAATTATTGCTCCCACTGTTGATTTCTTCACTCCAAGCTGGTTGGCTATTGCAGATTCAGTCTTCCCAGCCTGGTGCAGGGCTACAATTTTGTTTCTGGTGTCCTTTGACAGCTCTTTGGTCTTCACCATAGTGGAGTTTGGAGTCAGACTGTTTGAGGGTGTGCACAGGTGTCTTTTTATACTGATAACAAGTTTAAACAGGTGCCATTACTACAGGTAATGAGTGGAGGAAAAAGGAGACTCTTAAAGAAGAAGTTACAGGTCTGTGAGAGCCAGAAATCTTGATTGTTTGTTTCTGACCAAATACTTATTTTCCACCATAATATGCAAAAAAAATGATAAAAAAACAGACAATGTGATTTTCTGGATTTTTTTTTCTCAGTTTGTCTCCCATAGTTGAGGTCTACCTATGATGTAAATTACAGACGCCTCTCATCTTTTTAAGTGGTGGAACTTGCACTATTGCAGACTGACTAAATACTTTTTTGCCCCACTGTATGTGTCGACATTACACTCAGTTGGCCCATTCAAAAAGTTCCACAAAAGTAACTAACATGTTTATAAATGTGTATATCTGTCATTGACTTTCTTTGTAAAAAAAAAAGATATAGTTGCATTGAAAACCAATGAAAAATTCTGCTTTTTAGCATCTCGGCCAGTTGTATACCAAAATCATGCTTTTTTAGCATCCCGTATTTTTCGGACTATAAGACGCACCAGACTATAAGATGCACCCAGGTTTTAGAGGTGGAAAATACGGGAAAAAATATTTGAAGCAAAAAGTGGTAAAATGTAATAACATAAATAACATACTATTATATGTGGTGTTATTATATATAATAGTATGGTATTATGTTGGAAGCTACGGGTAGAAGATGGTGCTGCAGGACCAGTGTGGTGTCTGTAAAGTACTATATGAAGACTCTGGAGGGTGAGTATAAGAATGAGGGCACAGGGCTTATATTGAAAGCACCACTCCAGCACTGCAAAATAACACTGGAGTGCTGCTTTAAAATCCCATGGGAGAACTATAACTCCCAGCATGTCCTGCAGATCCTATGGCATGCTGGGAGCTTTAGTTCACCAAAGGATTGGCAGAGTGCTATATTGTGTGCTGTAAAGACTAACCTCTTAATTGTGCCAGCCAGCCAGCCACTGTGGTGAGGTAAAAGCATCCCATGACGGAACACACAGAGCCCTCCCTCTTGTTGCCTCTCCACAGCACAGGTCATAAGAGAAAGCCAGCAGATTCTAGTGCGGTGTCTGAAGGACCTGTGATGACATCAGAAGAGGGAGGGCTCTGTGCTGCCATGTGATGCTCCAGCCTGCCCTCTTCATGACATCACACAGGTCCTTATGCCTCAGCATCCAGCACAGCCAGGCAGGTATGCAGCGATCTTGTCCCCTCTGGCCCCTACTGCTGCCTCCTCCACCGGACACTCAAATCTCCCCAGCTGCTGCAGGAATCCAGCGCTGGGGAAACCATGTGTGTCTCTGTGTAAGTGAAGGAGTATTCATTTGCTGCTCCCTGCTAACTGCTCAGCTGACAGGTGGACGGGGAAGCGGCTAATGAATATTCACTGCACTTTAATCATCGGGACCATGTAGTTTCCCAGGGCTGATTCCAGGCAGCGGGACATTTTTCTGCCTCCTGAAAGAGCGACTCCACTCACCGCGGCCCCTCCCTCCCCACGTGTTACATCCCTACCATAAGATGCATCCACACTTTCCTCCCAAATTTGGAGGAAAAAAAGTGCATCTTATGGTCGGAAAAATATGGTACTTTATGGGTGTGCAATAGGTCTGTGAGCACTTTCATGTACATATGTATCAATCCTTATCTTTTCATGAATGTTGTTAATGACACAGAAATATCACAATACAAATATAAAGCACCACTCCAGCCACAAGCAGACACTGACAGCTTGGGGCCCCTGTGTAAGAATTGTGTTTGGGACTCCTCCTTTTATGGCGATCAAGCTACAGATATATATATATATATATGTATATATATATATATATATACACCGTATTTTCTGGTGTATAAGACGACTGGGTGTATAAGAGGACCCCCAACTTTTCCATATAAAATATGGAATTTGGGATATACCCACTGTATAAGATGGGGGTCATCTTATACGCCCAGTCATCTTATACGGCGTGTGGTTCCCAGGGTCTGGAGGAGAGGAGACTCTCCTTCAGGCCCTGGGATCCATATTCATGTAAAAAATAAAGAATAAAAATAAAAAATATGGATATACTCACCCTCGGACGGAACCTGGCTCTCAGTGCTGCAAGCGTCTCCCTCCATTCCTAAGAATGCAGTGAGTGAAGGATCTTCGATGATGTTGCAGTCACATGAGCGGTCAGGTGACCGGTCACCTGACCGCGACGTCATCAAGGATCCTTAACTCACTGCATTCTTAGGAACGGAGGCAGACGCTTGCAGCACTGAGAGCCAGGGTCCGTCAGAGGGGTGAGTATATCCATATTTTTTTTTTCTTTATTTTTTACATGAATATGGATCCCAGGGCCTGAAGGAGAGTCTCCTCTCCTTCAGACCCTGGGAACCATCCAGGATCGCTCCGTGCACCCGTACCCGGCATATAAGACGACCTCCGACTTTTGGGACAATATTTAGGGGTTAAAAAGTCATCTTATACGCCGGAAAATACAGTATATATTTATATATATATATATATATATATATATGTATATATATAGTATATATATATTTATTACAAAGTTTCCTCTTAACATTATATTGCCCCTCTCGTTACACAGATTACTCACTTGTTATGTACAGCACCATCCTTTACATATCGGAATATATAAAGCCTTGTTCTTTATACTGTCCTCTCTTGTTAGGCCACGTTCACACATTCAGTATTTGGTCAGTATTTTGCATCAGTATTTGAAAGGAAAAACCAAGAGATGAACAATCAGAGGAAAAGTATAATAGAAACATGTCACCACCACTTCTGCATTTTTCACTCACTCCTGGTTTTGGCTTACAGATACTGAGGTAAAATACTGACCAAATACTGAATGTGTGAATGTCACTTTAGATACAGTATATAATGCGATAATGGCTGATAGAGCATGGGAAAGCTTCTTTTCTAATGGAAGAGGCTGATGGACTGGTTGTCTGGTCAGATGCTGCTCCATCAGCATCCATTTTATTTCTAACAAGACAGGTCTATGTAATAAAGGGGGCACTGTGAATAACAAAAATAACAAGAATACACTGTGTAAGGGATGGTGCCGTATATAGCAAGAGATAATACTATATAGTAAATGACATTGCCATACAGAACTAGAGAGGATGCCAAGTAATAAGGGAATATGTTATCTTAATATATACAATGCTCAAAAAAAAGGGAACACTAAACTCCCACATCCTAGATATCACTGAATGAAATATTCCAGTTGTAAATCTTTATTCATTACATAGTGGAATGTGTTGAGAACAATAAAACTAAAAATGATCAACGCAAATCACAACTAATATCTCACGGAGGTCTGGAGTCGGAATGATGCTCAAAATCAAAGTGTAAAATGAAGTTACAGGCTGATCCAACTTCAGTGGAAATGCCTCAAGACAAGGAAATGATGCTCAGTAGAGTTGAGCGACCTTGACCTTTTTAGAGTCGAGCCGGGTTTCGCGAAACCCGACTATCTCAAAAGTCGGGTCGAGTGAAATCGACCGATTATGACGTAAAATCGGGATCGACCGAAACACGAAACCCAATGCAAGTCAATGGGGCAGCATAGTCGGCAGTGAGTGGGGGCCAGGAAAACACCTAGAGTGCCCATTTTAATGTCAAAACCATCCATTCTTCTTAATGAAGCTTGTCAAGCGTAATTTACCTTATAATAATTGGAAGGCATTTGAAATTGGGGTTCATTTGGCTAAAGTTGTGGTGGGTAGGGCTGGTTCAAGTAATTAGTGGGCCCAGGAAATCTGGACCACGTCACGGCAGTGGAGCAGGGAGAGGTAAGTATTTCAACTTTGCAAGTGCTGTGAACCTGAGCAAGCAGGGGGGGCCCACTCGTTGGCATTGGCACTGGCACAGGGCCCCTCAAAGTACAGCGGTGTGTTTGCACGGCGGGGGCACCTCCCACCGGCAGCAACACTTTTGCGTACTATGAGAGGCCCTGTGCCAGTGACGTCGCCAACTAGTATTCCTCCCCCCACCTGATGAAGGAACCTGCACTTTCATCTGCACCTTCCTGTTTGTCCCCGTGTAAGGTGGTATGGTATGCGGGAAGGGGGACCTGACTTTCAGCTGGGTCACAATCTTGCAGTGTAGCGTGCACGGGAAATGTTGCGTTATGGGTCAATGTACCAGCAGACTCATCTATCACTGGCTGGGCAATGGGCAGGATGAGGAGGAAACACAGATATAGGCCCAAAGAATAAAGTGGGCTAAATGCAGTTCAAAATTGGTAACACAGGACTAATCAGGGGGAATTGCAGTGGAGGACAACTGGAATGAGAGGCTGACACAGAGAGTAGGCCCAAATCAGTAAGTAGTCGAAATGCAGTTCAAAATTGGAAACAGTAGTAAACAGGCGGCACAGCTTTGTTCAGTGGAGGAGAACAGCAAGGAGTGGCAGACACCGATAGTAGGCCCCAACCCAACTAGTAGGCCAAATGCAGTCTAACATTAACAACTACTTAACGAGCGCCTGAAAATGGAATTTCAGGACAGGAAACCAGCAGAACAGCAAGGAGTGGCAGACACCGATAGTAGGCCCCAAACCAACTAGTATGCCAAATGCAGTTGTTCCGTTTAACTACAATTTAGTGAGAGCCTGAAGATAGAAGTTCAGGAAAGGCAACCTGGAGAACACCTTGGAGTGGAACACACCATCTCTCTACACCCCATACCCAATTTGTAGGTCTAATGCAGCGTAGTTTCCAACAACTACTAAACGAGAGCATGATGATCGAAGCATTGGCGAGGAAACCTGTGGAACACCTTGGAGTGGAACACACCATCTCTCTACACCCCATACCCAATTTGTAGGCCTAATGCAGCGTAGTTTCCAACAACTACTAAACGAGAGCATGATGATCGAAGCATTGGCGAGGAAACCTGGGGAACACCTTGGAGTGGAACACACCATCTCTCTACACCCCATACCCAATTTGTAGGCCTAATGCAGCGTAGTTTCCAACAACTACTAAACGAGAGCATGATGATCGAAGCATTGGCGAGGAAACCTGGGGAACACCTTGGAGTGTAACACACCATCTCTCTACACCCCATACCCAATTTGTAGGCCTAATGCAGCGTAGTTTCCAACAACTACTAAACGAGAGCAAGATGATCGAAGCATTGGCGAGGAAACCTGGGGAACACCTTGGAGTGGAACACACCATCTCTCTACAGTGGAGCACACCATCTCTCTACACCCCATACCCAATTTGAAGGCCTAATGCAGCGTAGTTTCCAACAACTACTAAACGAGAGCCGGAAGATCGAAGCTCAGGAAAGGCAACCTGGAGAACACCTTGGAGTGGAACACACCATCTCTCTACACCCCATACCCAATTTGTAGGCCTAATGCAGCGTAGTTTCCAACAACTACTAAACGAGAGCCGGAAGATCGAAGCTCAGGAAAGGCAACCTGGGGAACACCTTGGAGTGGAACACACCATCTCTCTACACCCCATACCCAATTTGTAGGCCCAATGCAGCGTAGTTTCCAACAACTACTAAACGAGAGCATGATGATCGAAGCATTGGCGAGGAAACCTGGGGAACACCTTGGAGTGGAACACACCATCTCTCTACAGTGGAACACACCATCTCTCTACACCCCATACCCAATTTGTAGGCCTAATGCAGCGTAGTTTCCAACAACTACTAAACGAGAGCCGGAAGATCGAAGCTCAGGAAAGGCAACCTGGAGAACACCTTGGAGTGGAACACACCATCTCTCTACACCCCATACCCAATTTGTAGGCCCAATGCAGCGTAGTTTCCAACAACTACTAAACGAGAGCATGATGATCGAAGCATTGGCGAGGAAACCTGGGGAACACCTTGGAGTGGAACACACCATCTCTCTACAGTGGAACACACCATCTCTCTACACCCCATACCCAATTTGTAGGCCTAATGCAGCGTAGTTTCCAACAACTACTAAACGAGAGCCGGAAGATCGAAGCTCAGGAAAGGCAACCTGGAGAACACCTTGGAGTGGAACACACCATCTCTCTACACCCCATACCCAATTTGTAGGCCTAATGCAGTGTAGTTTCCAAGAACTACTAAACGAGAGCCGGAAGATCGAAGCTCAGGAAAGGCAACCTGGAGAACACCTTGGAGTGGAACACACCATCTCTCTACACCCCATACCCAATTTGTAGGCCCAATGCAGCGTAGTTTCCAACAACTACTAAACGAGAGCATGATGATCGAAGCATTGGCGAGGAAACCTGGGGAACACCTTGGAGTGGAACACACCATCTCTCTACACCCCATACCCAATTTGTAGGCCTAATGCAGCGTAGTTTCCAACAACTACTAAACGAGAGCATGATGATCGAAGCATTGGCGAGGAAACCTGGGGAACACCTTGGAGTGGAACACACCATCTCTCTACAGTGGAACACACCATCTCTCTACACCCCATACCCAATTTGTAGGCCTAATGCAGCGTAGTTTCCAACAACTACTAAAGGAGAGCCGGAAGATCGAAGCTCAGGAAAGGCAACCTGGAGAACACCTTGGAGTGGAACACACCATCTCTCTACATCCCATACCCAATTTGTAGGCCTAATGCAGCGTAGTTTCCAACAACTACTAAACGAGAGCCGGAAGATCGAAGCTCAGGAAAGGCAACCTGGGGAACACCTTGGAGTGTAACAAACCCTCTCTCTACACCACGGAAGGGCTGATTCTTAGGAAGGAAGGCTGTTGGAAAGAAGCAGGGCGCGTCCGAGGGTGATTATATTCTTATTAGGTATATACTCACCCTCGGACGCGCCCTGCTTCTTTATTTGTAATGAATGTTTATTTGCAATGTGGTTTTGACTTACTCTATTTTTTTGGTAAATAATGATTTTATTATTTTCATTGTTT
Organism: Ranitomeya imitator; assembly: GCF_032444005.1. Taxonomy (NCBI): domain Eukaryota; kingdom Metazoa; phylum Chordata; class Amphibia; order Anura; family Dendrobatidae; genus Ranitomeya; species Ranitomeya imitator. The sequence continues at coordinate 287,394,183 of NC_091287.1, forward strand.
TGCATCTTCTTGGCAATAATATAAAGAAGACGCGACAGGACAACACTCGGTGGATGCCATATCTGTGTTTAAAATTGAAAAAACCTTTCAGTTAACTACTTGCAGGAGAAAGTTATTGTAGCTGGTGGCCATTTTTAGTACTGTACCAGATTTTTGTTGTATGTGTTTGTTTTTAATGTTAAAATGTCTGCATTTGATATCTCTCCAGTATTTTCTTTTTTATAAGCAAAATACTTATTTTTATATTTTCTGATGTTGGTTCCAGGGGTACACGGGCAGCAGTGGTGTGGTCAGTGGAGGCCTAGTGGAAGGAGTGACCGCAGACAGGCATCGAAGGCCTAAAATAATAACACATGGCTGTAGGCAATTTTAAATTGGTTCCAGGGGTACACGGGCAGCAGTGGTGTGGTCAGTGGAGGCCTAGTGGAAGGAGTGACCGCAGACAGGCATCGAAGGCCTAAAATAATAACACATGGCTGTAGGCAATTTTAAATTGGTTCCAGGGGTACACGGGCAGCAGTGGTGTGGTCAGTGGAGGCCTAGTGGAAGGAGTGACCGCAGACAGGCATCGAAGGCCTAAAATAATAACACATGGCTGTAGGCAATTTTAAATTGGTTCCAGGGGTACACGGGCAGCAGTGGTGTGGTCAGTGGAGGCCTAGTGGAAGGAGTGACCGCAGACAGGCATCGAAGGCCTAAAATAATAACACATGGCTGTAGGCAATTTTAAATTGGTTCCAGGGGTACACGGGCAGCAGTGGTGTGGTCAGTGGAGGCCTAGTGGAAGGAGTGACCGCAGACAGGCATCGAAGGCCTAAAATAATAACACATGGCTGTAGGCAATTTTAAATTGGTTCCAGTGGTACACGGGCAGCAGTGGTGTGGTCAGTGGAGGCCTAGTGGAAGGAGTGACCGCAGACAGGCATCGAAGGCCTAAAATAATAACACATGGCTGTAGGCAATTTTAAATTGGTTCCAGGGGTACACGGGCAGCAGTGGTGTGGTCAGTGGAGGCCTAGTGGAAGGAGTGACCGCAGACAGGCATCGAAGGCCTTAAATAATAACACATGGCTGTAGGCAATTTTAAATTGGTTCCAGGGGTACACGGGCAGCAGTGGTGTGGTCAGTGGAGGCCTAGTGGAAGGAGTGACCGCAGACAGGCATCGAAGGCCTAAAATAATAACACATGGCTGTAGGCAATTTTAAATTGGTTCCAGGGGTACACGGGCAGCAGTGGTGTGGTCAGTGGAGGCCTAGTGGAAGGAGTGACCACAGACAGGCATCGAAGGCCTAACATAACAAAAATGTCAATACAATGGTATTGTCAGTGGCAGGCATTGAAGGATGTCAGCGCATAGACTAAACATTGGTGGAGCTGTGAGATAATTTTGCAAGTGGTAGAGCACTGTTTGAGCTGGGGGGGGAACTGTCTTGTGGCCGGCGGTACAGGCCCAGGGCCCCTCATATTACAATGGTGTGTCTGACGTTGGGTGCGCACCACCACCGCCAGAGACACTTTATTGTACTAGGAGGGACCCAGTGGCAGTGCCGTCGACCAAAAGCGGGCACACCCACCTCTTCAGACAAACTGCACTCTCACGGGTGCTGTCGCCAAGTGTCGATACCACGGCCCCGTGTGGGGAGTTTGGCCATTTAGTGAGGTGTAAACATGTCGTATGCTGGACAATCAGGTGCAGAAAATTACGAGATTGGAAAAGGCATTCAGAATAGTCCACAGGCAAGACCTTTTCATAGGAAAGCTAGCTGTCAGCCGGGCAAGGTGGGGCAAAAGATTTCGAAATCCAGTTGTGGTTCATTTTAATGAAGGTTAGATCATCTACATTTTGGGTAGCCAGACGAGTCCTTTTTTCTGTTAGTATTGAACCTGCAGCACTGAATACTCTTTCTGATAGGACACTAGCTGCCGGGCAAGCAAGCTCCTGCAATGCATATTCTGCCAATTCTGGCCAGGTGTCTAATTTTGATGACCAGTAATCAAATGGGAATGACGGTTGAGGGAGAACATCGATAAGGGATGAAAAATAGTTTGTAACCATACTGGACAAATGTTGTCTCCTGTCACTTTGAATTGATGCTGCAGTACCTGTCCTGTCTGCGGTCATAGCAAAATCACTCCACAACCTGGTCAGAAAACCCCTCTGGCCAACGCCACTTCTGATTTCTGCCCCTCTAACTCCTCTGGTCTGCTGGCCCCTGCAGCTCGTGTGAGAATGATCACGGGCGCTGTGTGCAGGGAATGCCAGAAGCAAACGGTCAACAAGAGTTGATTGTTTGGTTGCTAATATTAGTTCCAAGTTCTCATGTGGCATTATATTTTGCAATTTGCCTTTATAGCGAGGATCAAGGAGGCAGGCCAACCAGTAATCGTCATCATTCATCATTTTAGTTATGCGTGTGTCCCTTTTGAGGATACGTAAGGCATAATCCGCCATGTGGGCCAAAGTTCCAGTTCTCAAATCTGCGGTTGTGCTTGGTTGAGGGGCAGTTTCAGGCAAATCCACGTCACTTGTGTCCCTCAAAAAACCAGAACCCGGCCTTGCCGCGCCACCAATTTCCAGTGGCCCCGGAAAAGCTTCCTCATTAAAAATATAATCATCCCCATCATCCTCCTCGTCCTCCTCCTCCTCTTCGCCCGCTACCTCGTCCTGTACACTGCCCTGGCCAGACAATGGCTGACTGTCATCAAGGCTTTCCTCTTCCTCAGCTGCAGACGCCTGATCCTTTATGTGCGTCAAACTTTGCATCAGCAGACGCATTAGGGGGATGCTCATGCTTATTATGGCGTTGTCTGCACTAACCAGCCGTGTGCATTCCTCAAAACACTGAAGGACTTGACACGTCTTGAATCTTCGACCACTGCACACCTGACAACTCCATGTCTGCCATCCTACTGCCTGCCCGTGTATGTGTATCCTCCCACAAAAACATAACAGCCCGCCTCTGTTCACACAGTCTCTGAAGCATGTGCAGTGTTGAGTTCCACCTTGTTGCAACGTCTATGATTAGGCGATGCTGGGGAAGGTTCAAAGAACGCTGATAGGTCTACATACGGCTGGAGCGTACGGGCGAACGGCGGATATGTGAGCAAAGTCCACGCACTTTGAGGAGCAGGTCGGATAACCCCGGATAACTTTTCAGGAAGCACTGCACCACCAGGTTTAAGGTGTGAGCCAGGCAAGGAATGTGTTTCAGTTGGGAAAGGGAGATGGCAGCCATGAAATTCCTTCCGTTATCACTCACTACCTTGCCTGCCTCAAGATCTACAGTGCCCAGTCACGACTGCGTTTCTTTCTGCAAGAACTCGGACAGAACTTCCGCGGTGTGTCTGTTGTCGCCCAAACACTTCATAGCCAATACAGCCTGCTGACGTTTGCCAGTAGCTGCCCCATAATGGGAGACCTGGTGTGCAACAGTGGCAGCTGCGGATGGAGTGGTTGTGCGACTGCGGTCTGTGGATGAGCTCTCGCTTCTGCAGGAGGACGAAGAGGAGGAGGAGGGGGTGCGAATGGCTACAGCCAATTGTTTCCTAGACCGTGGGCTAGGCAGAACTGTCCCAAACTTGCTGTCCCCTGTGGACCCTGCATCCACCACATTTACCCAGTGTGCCGTGATGGACACGTAACGTCCCTGGCCATGCCTACTGGTCCATGCATCTGTTGTCAGGTGCACCTTTGTGCTCACAGATTGCCTGAGTGCATGGACGATGCGCTCTTTAACATGCTGGTGGAGGGCTGGGATGGCTTTTCTGGAAAAAAAGTGTCAACTGGGTAGCTCGTAGCGTGGTACAGCGTAGTCCATCAGGGCTTTGAAAGCTTCGCTTTCAACTAACCGGTAGGGCATCATCTCTAACGAGATTAGTCTAGCTATGTGTGCGTTCAAACCCTGTGTACGCGGATGCGAGGCTAAGTACTTCCTTTTTCTAACCATAGTCTCATGTAGGGTGAGCTGGACTGGAGAGCTGGAGATCGTGGAACTAGCGGGGGTGCCGGTGGACATGGCAGACTGAGAGACGGTGGGAGATGGTATTGTTGCCGCCGGTGCCCTAGATGCAGTGTTTCCTACTACGAAACTGGTGATTCCCTGACCCTGACTGCTTTGGCCTGGCAAAGAAACCTGCACAGATACTGCAGGTGGTGCGGAAAATGGTGGCCCTACACTGCCGGAAGGGATGTTGCGTTGCTGACTAGCTTCATTGGCCGAGGGTGCTATAACCTTAAGGGACGTTTGGTAGTTAGTCCAGGCTTGCAAATGCATGGTGGTTAAATGTCTATGCATGCAACTTGTATTGAGACTTTTCAGATTCTGTCCTCTGCTTAAGGTAGTTGAACATTTTTGACAGATGACTTTGCGCTGATCAATTGGATGTTGTTTAAAAATATGCCAGACTGCACTCTTTCTAGCATCGGATACCTTTTCAGGCATTGCAGACTGAGCTTTAACCGGATGGCCACGCTGTCCTCCAACAGGTTTTGGCTTTGCCACGCGTTTTGGGCAAGATACGGGCCCGGCAGATGGAACCTTTTGCGATGTTGATGCCTGCTGCGGCCCCTCCTCCTCCGCTTCAGAACTGCTGCCGCCTGCACCCTGTTCCCCCAATGGCTGCCAATCGGGGTCAAGAACTGGGTCATCTATTACCTCTTCTTGTAGCTCGTGTGCAACTTCGTCTGTGTCACCGTGTCGGTCGGTGGTATAGCGTTCGTGATGGGGCAACATAGTCTCATCAGGGTCTGATTCTTGATCATTACCCTGCGAGGGCAATGTTGTGGTCTGAGTCAAAGGACCAGCATAGTAGTCTGGCTGTGGCTGTGCATCAGTGCACTCCATGTCAGATTCAACTTGTAATGGGCATGGACTGTTAACTGCTTCACTTTCTAAGCCAGGGACGGTATGTGTAAAGAGCTCCATGGAGTAACCCGTTGTGTCGCCTGCTGCATTCTTCTCTGTTGTTGTTTTTGCTGAAGAGGACAAGGAAGCGACTTGTCCCTGACCGTGAACATCCACTAACGACGCGCTGCTTTGACATTTACCAGTTTCACGAGAGGAGGCAAAAGAGCTAGAGGCTGAGTCAGCAAGATAAGCCAAAACTTGCTCTTGCTGCTCCGGCTTTAAAAGCGGTTTTCCTACTCCCAGAAAAGGGAGCGTTCGAGGCCTTGTGTAGCCTGACGACGAACCTGGCTCCACAGCTCCAGACTTAGGTGCAATATTTTTTTTCCCACGACCAGCTGATGCTCCACCACTACCACTACCCTCATTACCAGCTGACAATGAACGCCCCCGGCCACGACCTCTTCCACCATACTTCCTCATTGTTTTAAAAACGTAAACAAACTAACGGTATTTGTTGCTGTCACACAAATTACACGGTGAGCTATAACTTCAGTATGATTTAGCTACACCTTTACAGGTGAGTGAGACCACAACGAAAATCAGGCACAATGTTACACACTCTGTTGTTGGTGGCAACAAATGAGAGAGATGCCACACACGCAGGACTGTCACTGAAGCACAAATGTAAATATTAATCTCCCACTGATTTGATTTTTTTTTTTTTCAGGGAGACTTTAGGAAAAAAAAATAATAGAATAAAATGATTTTTTCAGGAAGAATTTAGAAACCAAATAAAATAAAATGATTTTTTCAGGGAGAATTTAGAAAACAAATAAAACAAAAAAAGGCTTTCTATGGCCCACTGAGTGAGAGATGACGCACACAGGAGTCAGGAGTGGCACACAAGCCCAGAGGCCAATATTTATCTCCCACTGATTGATGTAGTGATTTTTTCAGGTAGATTTTGGAACCCAAATCAAGCTAAAAAAATAATAGGCTTTCTATGGCCCAAAATTGGAGAGAGAGAGAGAGATGGCACACCCAGGAGTCAAGACTGGCACACAAGCAGAAAGGGCAATATTAATCTCCCACTGATTTTTTTTTTTTTTTTTTTCAGGGAGACTTTAGGAAAAAAAAATAATAGAATAAAATGATTTTTTCAGGAAGAATTTAGAAACCAAAAAAAAAAAATGATTTTTTCAGGGAGAATTTAGAAAACAAATAAAACAAAAAAAGGCTTTCTATGGCCCACTGAGTGAGAGATGACGCACACAGGAGTCAGGAGTGGCACACAAGCCCAGAGGCCAATATTTATCTCCCACTGATTGATGTAGTGATTTTTTCAGGTAGATTTTGGAACCCAAATCAAGCTAAAAAAATAATAGGCTTTCTATGGCCCACAATTGGAGAGAGAGAGAGAGATGGCACACCCAGGAGTCAAGACTGGCACACAAGCAGAAAGGGCAATATTAATCTCCCACTGATTTTTTTTTTTTTTTTTTTTCAGGGAGACTTTAGGAAAAAAAAAATAGAATAAAATGATTTTTTCAGGAAGAATTTAGAAACCAAATAAAATAAAATGATTTTTTCAGGGAGAATTTAGAAAACAAATAAAACAAAAAAAGGCTTTCTATGGCCCACTGAGTGAGAGATGACGCACACAGGAGTCAGGAGTGGCACACAAGCCCAGAGGCCAATATTTATCTCCCACTTTTTTTTTTTTTTGTTCCAGGGAAAATTTATAAACCCAATAAAAAAAAAAAATAAATAGGCTTTCTATGGCCCACTATCTGAGAGACAGAGAGAGATGGCACGCTTAGGACTGGCACACAAGCCCAAAGGCCAATATTAATCTCCCTTTTTTTTTTAAGGGAGAATTTATAAAACCAAAAAAAAATAAATAAATAGGCTTTCTATGGCCCACTATTTGTGAGAGAGATGGCACGCTCAGGACTGGCACACAAGCCCAGAGGCCAATATTAATCTCCCACTTTTTTTTTTTTTTCCAGGGAAAATTTATAAACCCAATAAAAAAAAAAATAAATAAATAGGCTTTCTATGGCCCACTATCTGAGAGAGAGAGATGGCACGCTTAGGACTGGCACACAAGCCCAAAGGCCAATATTAATCTCCCACTGATTGATTTATTGATTTTTTCAGGTAGAATTTAGAACCCAAATAAAGCAAAAAAAAAAAAAATGGGCTTTCTATGGCCCACTGAGTGAGTGATGATGCACACAGGAGTCAGGAGTGGCACACAAGCCCTGAGGCCAATATTTTTCTCCCACTGATTGATGTAGTGATTTTTTCAGGTACATTTTAGAACCCAAATCAAGCAAAAAAATAAATAGGCTTTCTATGGCCCACTATTTGTGAGAGAGATGGCACCCTCAGGACTGGCACACAAGCCCAGAGGCCAATATTAATCTCCCACTTTTTTTTTTTGGTTCCAGGGAAAATTTATAAACCCAATAAAAAAATAAATAAATAGGCTTTCTATGGCCCACTATCTGAGAGAGAGAGATGGCACGCTTAGGACTGGCACACAAGCCCAAAGGCCAATATTAATCTCCCACTGATTGATTTATTGATTTTTTCAGGTAGAATTTAGAACCCAAATAAAGCAAAAAAAAAAAAAAAATGGGCTTTCTATGGCCCACTGAGTGAGTGATGATGCACACAGGAGTCAGGAGTGGCACACAAGCCCTGAGGCCAATATTTTTCTCGCACTGATTGATGTAGTGATTTTTTCAGGTAGATTTTAGAACCAAAATCAAGCAAAAAAATAAATAGGCTTTCTATGGCCCACTGAGTGAGAGATGGCACACACAGGAGTCAAGAGTGGCACACAAGCCCTGAGGCCAATATTTTTCTCCCACTGATTGATGTAGTGATTTTTTCAGGTACATTTTAGAACCCAAATCAAGCAAAAAAATAAATAGGCTTTCTATGGCCCACTATTTGTGAGAGAGATGGCACCCTCAGGACTGGCACACAAGCCCAGAGGCCAATATTAATCTCCCACTTTTTTTTTTTGGTTCCAGGGAAAATTTATAAACCCAATAAAAAAATAAATAAATAGGCTTTCTATGGCCCACTATCTGAGAGAGAGAGATGGCACGCTTAGGACTGGCACACAAGCCCAAAGGCCAATATTAATCTCCCACTGATTGATTTATTGATTTTTTCAGGTAGAATTTAGAACCCAAATAAAGCAAAAAAAAAAAAAAAAGGGCTTTCTATGGCCCACTGAGTGAGTGATGATGCACACAGGAGTCAGGAGTGGCACACAAGCCCTGAGGCCAATATTTTTCTCGCACTGATTGATGTAGTGATTTTTTCAGGTAGATTTTAGAACCAAAATCAAGCAAAAAAATAAATAGGCTTTCTATGGCCCACTGAGTGAGAGATGGCACACACAGGAGTCAAGAGTGGCACACAAGCCCTGAGGCCAATATTTTTCTCCCACTGATTGATGTAGTGATTTTTTCAGGTAGATTTTAGAACCAAAATCAAGCAAAAAAATAAATAGGCTTTCTATGGCCCACTGAGTGAGAGATGGCACACACAGGAGTCAAGAGTGGCACACAAGCCCTGAGGCCAATATTTTTCTCCCACTGATTGATGTAGTGATTTTTTCAGGTAGATTTTATAACCCAAATCAAGCAAAAAAATAAATAGGCTTTCTATGGCCCACTGAGTGAGAGATGGCACACACAGGGATGGCACTCTAGCAGAAATGTCAATCTTAATCTCCCACAAAAAAAAAAAAAAAACAGGGAGTGTCCTTCAATTACTATCTCCCTGCAGTAATCTCAGCCAGGTATGGCAGGCAGCAATAAGGAGTGGACTGATGCACAAATTAAATAAAAAGTGTGTACAAACAAAAAAGATAGCTGTGCAGAAAGGAAGGAACAAGAGGATTTGTGCTTCGAAAAAAGCAGTTGGTTTGCACAGCGGCGTACACACAGCAATGCAGCTATCAGGGAGCCTTCTAGGGCAGCCCAATGAGCTACAGCGCTGAGGGGGGAAAAAAAAAAATGTAGCTTCCACTGTCCCTGCACACCGAAGGTGGTGTTGGGCAGTGGAAATCGCTACAGCACAGGCGGTTTGGTGGTTAATGGACCCTGCCTAACGCTATCCCTGCTTCTGACGAAGCGGCAGCAACCTCTCCCTAAGCTCAGATCAGCAGCAGTAACATGGCGGTCGGCGGGAACGCCCCTTTATAGCCCCTGTGACGCCGCAGACAGCAAGCCAATCACTGCAATGCCCTTCTCTAAGATGGTGGGGACCAGGACCTATGTCATCACGCTGCCCACACTCTGTGTTTACCTTCATTGGCTGAGAAATGGCGCTTTTCGCGTCATTGAAACGCGACTTTGGCGCGAAAGTCGCGTACCGCATGGCCGACCCCGCACAGGGGTCGGATCGGGTTTCATGAAACCCGACTTTGCCAAAAGTCGGGGACTTTTGAAAATGAACGACCCGTTTCGCTCAACCCTAATGCTCAGTATTGTTATATACTTAACAAAAGCAGTCATTAAAGCAAAAGGTGGCTACTTTGAAGAACCTAGAATATAAGACATAATTTCAGTTGTTTCACACTTTTTTGTTCAGCATATAATTCCACATGTGTTAATTTATAGTTTTGATGCCTTCAGTGTGAATGTACAATTATCATAGTCATGAAAATACAGAAAAATCTTTAAATGAGAAGGTGTGTCCAAACTTTTGGTCTGTACTGTATATTGCATACACACCTTTGTCTCCTGAATAAAAAATCCCCTTCAACGTGCCCCTGACTACAAATATGTATCCCATCATAAACAGATTAGTCAGCACTGTGCCCCAATTAAATATATTTGCCACCCAATTAATATAGATTAATCAGTCTCTGTGACTCTCCCCCAAGTAATTTGTAGACTATGTGCACACATTGCATTTCTGTTGCTTTTTTTTTCTGCATGGATTGATTGTGGAAAATTTGCAGCGTTTTACAGTATGAGCAAATTGAATGAGATTTCTGAAGTCTCATGAACACATTGCTTATTTTATAGTGTTGATCTTACAGTGTTTTTCACCTGTGTTAATGAGTGGTATTTAACAAAACGCATGTTAAAAAAATGCACAGTGAAAAAATGTATTCTACACAGTGTTTTTCCTGCCAACAAATCAGGATTTACATTATTTTCTGCCACAAATCTTAAACATGTGCACATAGCCGTAGTCCTTGTCCTGTGTCCAACCCCTCACACACAGATTCATTATAATTCCCGGATACTGTCAAAATTAATTATTGGGTGGGAGAAGATAGTATCAGGGTCTTATAATGGGAGGGAGAGGATGCTATCAGGTATTTAGCAAAATTTGGACCTGGGCCCCACCTGCATGTTGGTCAGATGTGTGGGCCTTTGTAGCATTTTAGATCCTATAAAGCCCCCCATAAAATTATGTTCCTCATCCTGGCCCCTTCCTGGTATAATGTCCCCCATCCTAGGCCCCTTCCATCAATAATGTCATCCATCTTAGGCTCCTTTTCAGCATAATGGGCCCTTTCCAGTAATAATATCCCCTATTCTGAGCCCTTTCCAGAGATAATAATAATAATAATCTTTACTTTTATATAGCGCTAACATATTCTGCAGCGCTTTACAGTTTAAACACATTATCATTGCTGTCCCCATCGGGGCTCACAATCTAGATTGCCTAGCAGTATGTCTTTGGAATGTGGGAGGAAACTGGAGAGCCCAGAGGAAACCCACGCAAACACGGGGACAACATACAAACTCCTTGCAAATGTCCCCCTTCATGGGATTTGAACCCAGGACTCCAGTGCTATCCACCGGGGTGTCCTAATGACTATCAACCTGGACTCTTTCTTGGTATAATGTCCTCCATTTGGGATAATGTGTCATCCAGGTCCCCTCCCTAGGACATAATGTGCCCCATTTTGGTACCCTTTTGTGGGATATAATGTACCCCATATTGGTCCCACTCCATGTGCCACATCTTAGGCTCTTTATTGGTATATTGTGCCCCATCCTGGTCCCTGTACTGGGATATAATGTTCCCCAATCTGGTCAACTTCCTGGTATAATGTGCCAAATCCTGTCCCCTAGCAGAGATATAATGTGCCCTATCCTGGCCCTCTTCATGGGATATAATGTGTCCCATATTGGTACCGTTCCTTTTATAAAGTTCCCCATCCTGGGATAATTTTTTCCTGTTCTTCTGCAAATCATGAAAAAACATTCAACTTACCTTCCTCCACTCCCACGATGCACGACGTCCTCCTCTGCAACCAGTGCAGTAGTCGGCAGCTTACTTCCATGTCCTTGCCATGGCAAATGACATCATTGTCATGTGTCCCTAGTCACGGGCATGCTGAGGTCAGCTACCGGCCTCTGATTGGCAGGCAGGGTGTATTGCAGTGCAGGGAGCCGATAGGGCCCCTGTGCCAAAATAAATTCAGCTGAATGTGCATCCGAAGATGCACATCCAGCTGAAATAGTTGTTTCTGTCGGTGGGCTCCTCTCCACCTCTGGGACGCCATGCAGCTACAGCGGCTGCACTGGCAATATGCCCTCCCCTTAGAAAACCCCTTTAAGCAATATTTACCTTTACATTTGACATACTCATAAACTTACTACAGTATTTTCATACAAAAATAGGGTGTTTTAGCAACTATGGGGAGATTTTTTTGAGACTAGCGCAAGGCAAAAGTAGCAGAGTAGTTGCCTTTATCATTGAGCCAGTATATGTCTAAGTATAAAATACACAAATACAGTACATGGCAATATCTACTGTTACTCTAAGATGAAATATGCACATATATAATAGACATATGTACTATACATGTGTACATATTATACATAATTAACATATTATTTGCAGCTAATATGCTCTACTGGAGGAAGGCTTGGGTCAGGGACCACTGTGAGCCTGGATTTATTACAGCAGTAATGACAGGAGGTGTCTGGGTTCAGCCAACACCACCAGAATTTAATTGTACCAATTTTACTTACAGGGGTATGTCATAAATTATTGATCTATCCCAAAAGCAGGGGACTGTCTTCCATCATTGGGGATAGGGAGGTGGCATCTGAGAATTCTGAACCTTGCTGCACATGCTTGGGGTGAACAGGCTGGAATCTTTGTTCACAACGCGTTTTTGGCCAATGTCATATGTGCCTATCTATACATAGATATACATAAGCATTAAGGTGGGGCCTAAAATATTCAATGAATTACGACATCACTTTTGGTCAGTATTTGTAGTTGAATCATAGGTTTCTATTGTACAGAGGTAAAGATAAAGCAATGCCTGGATAACTTTTTTAGAAAATGAATAAGATGTTAAGCTTTTTTAAACTTCAAAAGATTTATTTAGTCGTTGGATATATTAATGGGCTACCCACTTTGTCATTGTATACTAGCTCCAGTACTTTAGACACCTATTTGCATAGGCCACCAATATCTAGTTGCTGAAGGTCCAAAATCGGCATCTCTCCAAGACGTGCTGCATCCCCTTGATTGTTTTCCACAGCTCTGTGAAATTTCGCTGTTGCTGGGACTGGTAGTGCAGCTCAGACCTTTTCAAGTGGAGGAGCTACAGCACCAGACATAGCCACAACCAAATGTGTGGAGCTGTGCCAAGTGCACAATGAAAGGGACATAGGGATTGATTTTGTACGTATAGCTTTGAGCATGCCGTTTTAATCAACGGAACTATTTGAGCAAGGTGAAGCTAATTCATTAAGAGGTGCATACTACTAAATGATTGAGGTACATCTTAAAATTGGTGTGGTCCAGTGACTGGAGTCAATTTCTGGCTAAATTTACAACTTTAAACTTTTTTATTTTGATGAATTAGACGATGCTTAGACATGCGTCGTCCCGCCAAACATCGCAACATTATTGCCCAACTTTGAATTGTACAAACATTTTGATGCATTTTGCCAGAAAACTGGCAAAAACACCTTAATGACTTGGATCGTTAGTGTTGAGATGTTGATGGCTAATCTTAAGGGTAGATTATCAATATTACAAAATTGGAACACAGATGATCCTTCGTTTCCATATATACAGTATACATACACTGTACAGATAGAATAGATCATCAATGTTTAAGTCCTAGAAAACTTTTTCAAGTAATATTTTACTCCTGCGTGTGTTTTTATACTTTTTTAATGACCTTGAAGAGAACTTGTCAGGAATATTCAGCAGAGTAATGAACAGTGGTACAGCAAAGATTTTTTTTAAAGGCTCAACAAGTTTTGTGGTTTAACAGGTTTTATTTTTACATTTAGATAAATGTCTAAAATAAAAAAGTAATTTTTTAAATTAAAATAAGTACTCCTATATGATTTACTATACCGTATTATGCATAATATGGTTTATATAATTAATTGTTGTTTTTACATTCAGTAGTCTCACAGCTTTATGAAACGGTATTAGGCCTTTAATTAGTTTTTACGTAACACTTGCCTATACAATAAAACCACCCATTATGATAAAACACGGCATTTATTGATTTGCACTGCAGTTAAAGCATGAAACTTACCATATCCAGAACAAGGAAATATATTAGCACCCATGGAAATTCCATGTCCTTAAACTGTTGTTCCCAACATGATCTTTTCTGTAGTGTGGCAAATCTATTTCTACGCTAGTTTGTAAGCAGTCAACATTGGTGTTGTCTTTACGTTCCATGCATGTTTTCTGCTTTGAAAAAAGGGAGAAAGAACAGATTGCCCTGGTATAATGTGTTCTGGCAATTACGGCGCAGCTCCAACTGAGAGGGAAGCCACTGCTCACTGATGCATAAAACCACCCAGCTATCCAGGCCCCCAAACAAAAGGAGATCTTCTTTTCTGTGTGTGAATTGAAGCATGTATTGACATATTGGCTGGGGTGCTAGCCCATTACAATTCAAGTGGAGGACAAAAAGAGATATAGAAACTGAAAGACAAAATGGGATCTGACAAGTGATGTGGATGAGCTGTTTTGACTACCTGGTCACATAATTCATCACAACATGTTTGGTCTGGTGGGTTTTGGGGCTTTTCTCATCTAAGAAATGATTCACTTCTGTAAGACATTCTCGGTAATGTGAAACTATTTCTTTGAAAAGTCGAAAAATGACAGAGCTTCTGTATCAGGAGAATTATTGAAAGTGTACTGAACTGTGTAAAAGTAAAAACACGAAATAAATCGCTGCTCTTGAGTGACAACTAACTTTTGCACCGGTTCATTTTTTGTGACCGCTGGCATGTAATGTACAATTTATTGCCAGATACATATTTGTTTTAATGGAATAAAATAAGAGACCCTGTGAAAAGCCTGGAATATTTTTGCATGAGAACAATACAAGAAGCAAAGAGAACAGCAGTGGCACAACGATAGGACAGGGTCACACTGACAAATCATTCTACTAACACCATGATTACTCTAGAAGGCTTCATTAGTTACATTAATGCTTCATTATTTTAATATATGCAGAAACTATTCTGTATGGCTAATGAAATATGGAGGTTTATGACATGATGGAGCTAAGGTAACAAAGACCCACAGAAAACTTGGACTCAAAGACTTGTCATTATTCAAAGCCCCTAAAAACATTGGATCACAGATGCCTGAGCCCGATTGTGAAGAAACCAGATTGTATCTTAATTTCCCAGACAACCATGTTTTTGTACACCAAGTGGAATTGACATTTATCTTTATATTGGCTTGTGGATATTTTTATCTTTATATTTATCTTTATCTTTATATTGGCTTGTTTAAGGGTACCGTCACACTATACCATTTCGATCGCTACGACGGTACGATTCGTGACGTTCCAGCGATATCGTAACGTCTGACACGCAGCAGCGATCAGGGATCCTGCTGAGAATCGTACGTCATAGCAGATCGTATGGAACTTTCTTTCATCGCTGGATCTCCCGCTGTCATCGCTAGATCGGTGTGTGTGACACCGATCTAGCGATCTAGCGATGCGATCCAGCGATGCGTTCGCTTGTAACCAGGGTAAACATCGGGTAACTAAGCGCAGGGACGCGCTTAGTAACCCGATGTTTACCCTGGTTACCCAGGGACCTCGGCATCGTTGGTCGCTGGAGAGCTGTCTGTGTGACAGCTCCCCAGCGACCACACTACGATTTACCTACGATCACGGCCAGGTCATATCGCTGGTCGTGATCGTAGGTAAATCGTATAGTGTGACGGTACCCTAAGTGTTTGTCTGGTGGGTCAAGAAGACAGACATTGCTACTTGATCTCATCACCATTGTTTACCTTATCTTGATGTTGGACTGAAGGAAAAATCTATGCATGTTGTTTGCACACTCCTGCAGTGAGGGATGGCCTCCTACCTCCTTCCCCCAAGCCCGTGGTGGAATGACTGAATGAGAAGTTATGACCTATAAGGGTATGTGCACACGTTGCGGATTTGGCTGTGGATCCGCAGTGGATTTGGCTCTGCAGATCCGCAGTTTTCCATGCATTGTACAGTACCATGTGAACTTATGGACAACTAAATCCGCAATGCGCATGCTGTGGATAATTCCGCGTGGAAAAGCTGCGGTTTATTTTCCGCAGCATGTCAATTCTTTGTGCTGATTCTGCAGCGTTTTACACCTATTCCATAATAGGAATCCGGAGGTGTAAAAACGCAGGTGAAATTCACAGATAATCCGCAGTGAATCCGCGTGGAAAAATCCGCAATGGAATCTGCAACGTGTGCGCATACCCTTAAAAGGAAGAGCTGTTGGTGTTCAGGGAGCCTACATTACAGAAGTCATGGCTGTGACACTCTTCAGGATCTCAGCTGAGGGTACATCAGACCCAGTTAAAAAAACACAGGACTGCTCTCAGATATCTCCCTATGCTTGTCGTTACCTCCTCTCTGCGTGCATACCACAGACGGAGTAGCGTCCCTGGGAGCTCTGACGTAACATCTACCATTATCTTGGTGAGTCAACGGATGGGTGAGGCCCTGTAATGTGCACCATCTTGGGGGTAATTGCTGGGACTGTTCTGTTTGCTATTGTGTGTTGTGGTTCAATAAAGTATTGACACACTGTTTTACCCTAATCCTGTGTTGTCTGTGTAGTGTATTGCTCACCGGGAGATAGAGCGGGAGTTCAGTGGTATGAACCCTGGTCCATGCAGTCTAAAGGCAGCCTGGCCAGCGGAGGAGAGCACCCACTAACCCCATTTCTCCACAATTGGTGGCAGCAGTGAGACACTACTCAGCCCGACGGACAGGGCCATATTTAGAGTTTATGCTGCCCTCGGCACTTTTTGTGCTGCCTCCCCTATTGGTGAGTATGACTAATGAAGACACTGTCGGCATTGACTTACGCTACTTTCACATCAGCAATTCTTACCATTCGTGGCAGATCCGGCACTTTTTCTCCATCGGGCCACGTAACGCATCACTAATGGCAACACTTCGTTCAACCTCATTCATTCTCTGTGGGACTTGCGGACATGTGCGCCACTTGCGGTTTTGCCACAATCCGGTAAATGCGGTACTTGCAGCAATGGAAAAAAAACGCTGCTAGCAGTGTTTTTTTGTCTCATCGTAAGTGCAAAACCGCAAGTGCTGCACATGTTCGCAAGTCCCATAGGGAATGAGTAAGGGGTCCAAATCGATGTATATGCCCATGCTTTCAAAGACAATTCCAGCAATATTTTTACATGTTCAGTCCATTCATCTGAAATTGGTTTGCATACATATGCAAATGAGGGAGTAGATCTGTTACTCCAGCTCTATATCCCCTCAGTGCCGTATTATATAGTATATAACACAGCCACATAGTATATAGCACAGCCATGTAGTATATGGGAGCCACATAGTATATAGCACAGCCCACATAGTATATAGCACAGCCACGTAGTATATAGGAGCCATGTAGTATATAGCACCCACGTAGTATATAGCAGCCACATAGTATATAGCACAGCCACGTAGTATATAGCACAGCCACGTAGTATATAGGACCCACATAGTAAATAGCAGCCACATAGTATATAACACAGCCCACGCAGTATATAGCACAGCCCACACAGTATATAGCACAGCCCATGCATTATATAACACAGCCCATGCCATATATAACACAGCCCACGCAAAATATAACACAGCCCACGCAGTATATAACACAGCCCATGTAGTATATATAACTGCCCATGTAGTATATAGCAGCCAGGCAGTATATAACACTGCCCACGCAGTATATAACACAGCCCACGTAGTATATAGCAGCGTGGGCACCATATCCCTGTTAAAATAAAGAATTAAAATAAAAAATAGTTATATACTCACCCTCCGGCGTCCACCGAAGCTGTCCCGATGCGCGCAATGCTGCCGCCAGCTTTCGTTCCCAGTGATGCATTGCAAAATTACCCAGATGACTTCGTGGTCTCACGAGACTGCTAAGTCATCTGGCTAATTTCCCAATGCATCACTGGGAACGAAAGCTAGTGGCAGCATCGCGCACATCGGTGGACGACGAAAGGTGAGAATAGCATGATTTTAAAATTTTTTTATAATTTTTAACATTATATTTTTTTACTATTGATGCTGCATAGGCAGCATCAATAGTAAAAAGCTGGTCTGGGATGGGGTGGCACACTGGCACTGACAGCTCTGCACACACACATACAGCTCCACACATACACACATACAGCACCCCACAGATACGCACATACATACAGCTCCACACACACACACGCATACAGCTCCACACACACATACCTACAGCTCCATGCTCACACACATACAGCTCCGCACAGAAACACACACAGCTCTGCGCACACATACAGCTTTGCTGTCCGCACACACACACACAGCCCCACACACATACAGCTCTGCACACACATACAGTTCTACACACACATACATACAGCTCCACGCACACACACATACAGCTCCGCTGCCCAAACACACACATACAGCTTTGCACACAAACATAGCTCCACACACACACATACATACAGCTCCATGCACACAGACACATACAGCTCCGCTGCCCACACACACACATACAGCCCTACACACATACAGCTCCACACACACATACATACAGCTCCACGCACACACACATACAGCTCCACGCACACACACATACAGCTCCGCTGCCCACACACACACATACAGCTCCGCATACAAACACAGCTCCACACACACACATACATACAGCTCCACGCACACACACATACAGCTCCAGGCACACACAAATACAGCTCCGCTGTGCACACACACACACTCATACAGCCTCACACACATACAGCTCCGCACATACACACAGCTCCACACATGCATACAGCTCCACGCACACACCCATACAGCTCCAGACACACACATACAGCTCAACGTACACACACACATACAGCTCCACCACCCACACACACATACAGCCCCACACACATAAAGCTTTGCACACACATACAGCACCACACACACAGAAACAGCTCCATGCACACACATACAGCTCCGCTGCCCGCACACACACATACAGCCCCACACACATACAGCTCCGCACACACACAGCTCCGTGCACACACAGCTCTGCGCACACACACATATAGCTCCGCTGTCCGCACACACACATACAGCCCCACACACATACAGCTCCGCATGCGCACGCACAAACGTGCACATACATACAGCTCCGCGCACACACACATACATACATACAGCTCCATGCACAAACACACATACAGCCACACACACCAGCACTGTCAATATTTGCTCCCAGGACCCAGATAGAGTGGTGTGGGTGTATTATACCCCACCCCCACCACTCACTCTCTGGGTCCATCTGCCAGGAGCAAGGATCAAACAAACATCAAACATTCAAGGGCTGCTGTGTTTTCACAACTTCTCCAGCCTCAGGCACTACAGGCAGAAACAAGGCTGAGGAATGTGAGGGAAGGGGTGAGGACCATGAGGTGAGTCATGGATAGAGCCGTGCAGCAGGCAGCGCGTGGGCAGGAGCCAGGAGGGAGGTCATTACAGACAGAGACAGTACACTACTTACTGTGTATGTACTGCTCTACTGCGAGTCCTCCAGGCCAGCAATGTGTGAGTCCAGGACAGGACCCAGAGTCGGGACACAGGGCACCGCTGCTCCACCTCAGCAGTGACAGTCACATTCCGGCAGGGCACCAGTGAGGCTGTGAGCAGGGGCATCACTGTCTCAGCAGGGGGAGTAGGGAGAGTCGGCACCAGCACCACATGTGCTGGCTGCCACTCTGCCACCCCCTGCCTTCAGGAAGGGATGCACAGCACTAGTATAAAAAAAGCAAAAACCTTGCTCAGGTGCCGCCACCGCCTGTTCCCACTCTAGGCACGTGTCCAAAAGTGCCTAGTGGCAAATACGGCCCTGCCGATGGAACCAGGGGAGCTACAGGGGACTGGTGGTCGTAGACACCGTCCAGCGCTTCTTGACCAGGGAGGCATACAGACAGACGCAGCAGACCATTGATGAGGCATACACAGTAGGTTTCGGATGTCACAATGTCCAACCCCACCAACTTGGCCTTGGGAAGCCATGACAAGAAACAATAACTACAGGAGCTGTGCCAGCTTCGAAGGATTGAATACCGGACTATGGCCACTCAGTCAGATTTCATCAAGGATTTAGTTTGTTGGGATGTCCAGAACATTGTGAAGGATGATGAAAACCCTGCTGAAGTGAACCCAGAGGATTTAAGCTGCTTGTCAAATCCAGGATCCAGTGGTAATCTGGAATCTAATACCCAGTCACCAGCTGCCAGAATCCAGGAATTGTTGATTGCATTGGGACCCGGAACCTCAAGTGAGGAGAGGGCTTGTGTTATTGAATCAGTTTTGGGAGTTCCAGTACCTTTACCACCAATGAAGAACCCTACCTCCATGATGTCCCACCACCAAGGAAATCATCTTCACTACAGAGACGTGCCAGTGTTCAATGAGTCAAACACAGAGGTTGATGAACATCTGCAAGATTTTGAGACTCTGATGATGATGCACCAGATACCCAAAGCTGACTGGGCTAAATACCTGTGGACTAATTTGACTGGTCAGGCATGGGGTGTTGCCCGGTCACTTGGGCCTCAGTACTGCCAGGATTATGGAACTATTAAGGTCACCCTGCTGGCACTTTTTACCATCACCCCAGAGTGCCAGGCATTGTCTCGCCAGGGGGTCTCCTATGTAGAATTTGGCAGTCAACTCCGGAAACACGGCAACCGCTGGCTTGATAGTAGGGCTGCCCAGTCTGTTGCTGCCCTTTGGGACGTGATTGTGCTTGAGCAACTTATGAAGAAGATGGCCCCAGAAATTCGAGAGTGGGTAGCTGACCGGAAGCCCAAAACTCCAGAGCAGGCAGCCCGATTGGCTGATGAATTTACAGCCAACTCACTCTGCTGGAAACCCAATATGCACATCGATCAATGAAAACCCTTCAACTAAACTTTTGACTGACAACCAGGACCAAGGGTTACCAACAGTACCCATGAATTGCCCAACCCATGGCACTGCTATACATGTGGGCGACTTGGATACCTTGCCAAAGATTGTTCCCAAGGTTTGGGGGCCCAAGCCTGTAGCCTGATTGCCAGTTCAGCCAGTCAACATCTGCCAACACGAGCCAGGAGGGTCTGAGGGGCACTACCCCAGGATACATCAGCAAAGGATCAAGTGATATGCCCTGTTCACACTATATGGCAGATTGACCACCCTACACCAGCCAACCTCCATAGCCACCTCCAGCCAGTCAAGGTCAGTGATATCAAGGACCTTGGAACACTGGGTCACCCTAGCCAGCCCAGATATTTTACCAACAGAGCACCATTTATCAGGCCACAAAGGGGCCTTCTCTAGGACTGAGTTAGCGGAATGGTGAGGCCTTGTAATGTGCAACATCTTGGGGGTAATTGCTGGGACTATTCTGTTTGCTATTGTGTGTTGTGGTTCAATAAAGTATTGCCACACTGTTTTACCATAACCCTGTGTTATCAGTGTAGTGTATTGCCCACCGGGAGATAGAGCGGGCGTTCAGTAGTATGAGCCCTGGTCCATGCAGTCTTGCTAAAGGCAGCCGGGCCAGCGGACGAGAGCACCCACTGACCCCGTTTCTCCACACCGATAATTTTAGAGGGACGCTCACATTTAAATTTAGGCTATTTTAAATATAATCACTCAATTTGTCATCAACAAATTTGTCTCTCTTCCCATTGAAAATACATTAACACCAAGAAGCCATTCATGACGGCTTTCAGATGTTTGAGTGTTTATCCAACAGGTACCTACGGTAATCTGATTGGGTATTTTCACTCGTTAATTATTTGTAGCAGATCATTTCTCTGCCCCTACATTTTAGGTGGGGTCGCTAAAGACCTGGTGAAAGATTCCCTTTATCTGATCCATCGAAAAGAGTCAATGGATAAAGAAAGTTTAGGCAAATCTACCTGCTTCAATGAAAAAAATGGATGAAAACTGAAGCAACTAGGATGACATCTGGGAAAAAAATAGGTTTGTTTCTCCTGATTGGAAAAAGCACTTCAACTCTCAGGCAGATGCCAACACAAAACTGCACATGTATGAATAAAAAGGTGACATTCATGTCAATGTAATACTTGGTTAATCAAGCCATTTAGAGCCCTTGTAAAATCCACCATTGTAATTCATTCTCACTTAAGATTTAATTTCTCATGTGTCTATATTTTCTAAACACTTGAAGACAATATAATTGACAGAGCATCTTTCTGGGTCTACACAACCTCAGGCATCATGTGCAAGGACAAGGAAAGGGCTTCACAATTGCAGTCAGTAATTGATTTACACACATCCTTCTCCAACCTACATGACATGTGTTGAACTATACAAGACACAATACAGTGGGAGAGAATGTGCTGTGTCCTTAGATGTTAGATCATTTCTATGTTGTGATGTAATGAAACAGTGGCTCAGGCCTTAGCCTTTAAGGACTATTACTAAATTAATAGCAGAATCTGCACATATAGTAAGGGTGACAGAGCCAGCCTCAGTATTAAAGTGCATACAGAACATGTCAAAATCAATAAGGCTAGAGCCAAATCTAGAATGACAACCTGCAAACACACAGTGCCAATAGCCAACAATTTATAAAACACAATCTGTATTAAGTCACAAGAAAAGCACAGCATAGTAAGTGGCAACAATAGGTCTCCCTTGAATAGACAGTGGTCAAGGGGCATCTAAATTCAAAGACTAAAAACTAAATAGATTGATAATAATATATGTAATAATAAGAATTAAAAGGGATTGTCCAGCCTTAAACTATAAGTCTGCAGTCACTCTATGTAACTGCAGACTTGTGAATCCTCACATTTCATGATCTTAACGCTATGAGGATTCTCCAGTGATAGTGCTGAGAACAGCGGTCATGAGCAGCACAGTGGCTCAGTGGTTAGCACTGTATGGTGGCTCAGTGGTACTGTTGCTTTGCAGTGCTGGGGTCCTGGGTTCAAATCCCACAGAGGGTAACATCTGCAAGGAGTTTGTATGTTCTTCCCATGTTTGTGTGTTTCAGATTCTCTGATTTCCTCTTAATTTCCTTAAACATGCTAACATGGAATTTAGATCGTGAGCCCTAATAGGGACAGTGCTAATAATATCTATAAAGTACTGAGTAATATACAGTATATAAGCAAAGCATGAAAATAAATGTGACTGAAAGTATGTGATATGCATTCTCCCAGTCACAAACTAACTAGACTGTTTCTTGTTCAATACACTTGCATTGAGTGAGCACACGCCCATCTAGACAAAGTATGGCCGCGAATATACATATATCACATATATCACATACTTGCGATATACATATCGCATACTTGCAGTCACATTAACCACCGTTCCCGGCTCCTGCATTGTAGAATCCTAACAGTGTGCAGTGAACACGATGCGAGTATTCACAAGTCTGCAGTCACATAAAGTCGTTTAAGACCGGATAACCCCTTTAAAGTGCTCTAATGCATTAAAGTAATCAAACAGGGCGTGGACCACAATAACGCTCCCACTGAGAACAGTTAAGGACTACGTCCACTTTGTTAAACAGACCTTTACATTTAATTAAGAAGGGGTGAAGGAACAAAAGAAAAAAGAGCCTGGTAAAAAAAAATACATATTAATAGCAAACGGCGTGTCCTCTTTAAGGCTCATGTACAAAGAACTTAAAGGGAACCTGTCACCCCAGTTTTTCAGTACGAGATAAAAATACTGTTAAATAGGGCCTGAGCTGTGCGTTACTATAGTGTATTTTGTGTACCCTGATTCCCCACCTATGCTGCCGAAATAACTTACCAAACTCGCCGTTTTCGCCTGTCAATCAGGCTGGTCAGGTCAGATGGGCGTGGCGACATCGCTGTATCTCCCCCAGATCTTGCATATATTTCCGTTGGTGGCGTAGTGGTTTGCGCATGCCCATCTTCTGAATCCACTGGGCAAGAGAAGAAAAAACGTGCGATCGGCGCTATTTCCCTGGTGACCTGTGGGGGCGGCCATCTTCCTGAGGCCGCGCGTGTGCATATGGACTCCTCTGCTGCCCGGGGCTTCAGGAAAATGGCCGCAGTATGCCGCGCGTGCGCAGATGGAGATCGCGGTGGCCATTTTCCTGAAGCCGAGTTTGCATCTCAACTTCAGGAAAATGGCCGCCGCGATCTCCATCTGTGCACGCGCGGCATCCCGCGGCCATTTTCCTGAAGCCCCGGGCAGCAGAGGACTCCATATGCGCATGCGCGGCCTCAGGAAGATGGCCGCCCCCACAGATCACCAGGGAAATAGCGCCGATCGCGCGTTTTTTCTTCTCCTGCCCAGTGGATTCAGAAGATGGGCATGCGCAAACCACTACGCCACCAACGGAAATATATGCTAGATCTGGGGGAAGAACCAGTGATGTCGCCACGCCCATCTGACCAGACCAGCCTGATTGACAGGCGAAAATGGCGACTTTGGTAAGTTATTTCGGTAGCTTAGGGGTGGAATCAGGGTACACAAAATACACCATAGATAATAATACACTTCTGCAAGTAGGAAGTATTTTTGACAGGTTTATATTGATTCCAATAGATGAAAATAAATGGTGGGTTTGTCCATGAAGTGCTAAACTATAGAGGTAAAAATCATATATAGATGCAGTTTGCCATAGTATTTGCTGTATTGAAGTATCATAATGCAGAATATAGGTCGTGCATGGCTCACAACCCTGCTGTATGCCTTTAGACTTTACAGTTTGTTCATACACTGCATTTTTTCTGCCTTTAACAGTACCAGCAAAGTGTTTTTTTTTAATCTGCAGCATGTCAATTATTTCAACAGTTTTGCAAACTTTTTCACTCATCATATGAATAGAAAAAAAGCAAAAGTAAAAACGCATGAAAAACACATTCTACAAGGCAGCAACATGGCTCAACATGGGACTGCTAACACAAAGAAGACAGATATTAACTACAGCCATATATGAACAGGACACATTTGAGATGGACGACGATGAATTGCAAGTTGTAAGGAACTTCAACCTGCTTGGATAGGAGATCACTCAAGATGCAGCGACGACACTGGTAATCAATAGGAGAATAGCTTTGAGCCAGGTCTTCAAATAGAGGAACATTTCACTGGCGATGATGACATGGCTTATAAACAGTTTGGTGTTTTATGTGGTAGCTCATGGATGCAGAAGCTGGATGAGAAAGAAACAAGACAGAAGAAGAATTGAAGCTTTCGAAATGTCGTGCTGGAGAAGGATGTTATCAATACCATGGATGACAACAAGAACAAAGAAATCAATTTTAGAACAAATCAAGCCTGATATGTCACTCAAAGCAAGGATCACCAATCTACGACTTTCCTACTTTGGACTCATCATATGAAGAGAGCAATCACTGGAGAAGGACATCTTGGTCGTGATATGAGAATAGAAAAAAAAAGGCAAAGAGGAAAACCAGCAACCCGATGTCTTGATACTATCAAGATAACAGCGTAGAAGATCCTGATGGACCTATTCAGGCTTGCACAAAATCGATCTTCCTGCAGAGTGTTCATTCATAAAGTTGCTGTGGCTCAAGATCAAGCCAAAGGCCACTAAAAAAAGGGCGGCAAAACATGTGCATATTTTATGCAATATTTTTCCTGCCAACACTATGTTGCAAATACTAAGGCTGTGTGCACACGTTGCTGATTTTTCATGTTTTTTTGCGCTTTTTCGCTATAAAAACGCTATAAAACTACAAAAAAAAGCATACATTATGCATCCCATCATTTAGATTGAATTCCGCAATTTTTGTGCACATGATGTGTTTTTTTTTTCGAAAAAAAAACGCATTGCGGTAAAAAATGCAGCATGTCCATTAATTTAGCGGATTTTTTGCGGATTTCCCACTATATAATGCATTGGGAAATGTCCGGAAAAATCCACCAAAAAATGCACCAAAAACGCGGTAAAAACGCGCAAAAAAGGCACAAAAACGCATGCAGATTTCATGCAGAAAATTTCAGGTTTTTCTCAGGAAATTTCTGCAAGAAATCCTGAACGTGTGCACATAGCCTTAATGTGGGCACATGTCCTAAGCTTGAAGAAGCACATTCTTGTCTCATTGTTGTTCCAAAATCTAAAGGTACCGTCACACATAACGATAACGTTAACGATATCGTTGCAACGTCACGCTTTTGGTGACATAGCAATGATCCCACTAACGATCTCTATATGTGTGACAGCGACCAACCATCAGGCCCCTGCTGGGAGATCGTTGGTCGTTGGGGAATGATCAGGAACATTTTTTGGTCGCTGATCACCCCGCTGTCATCGCTGGATCGGCGTGTGTGATGCCTATCCAGCGATGTGTTCACTTGTAACCAGGGTAAATATCGGGTTACTAAGCGCAGGGCCGCGCTTAGTAACCTGATATTTACCCTGGTTACCATTGTAAAAGTTAAAAAAAAACCAGTACATACTCACATTCTGATGTCTGTCACATCCCCCGACGTCCACAGGGTTAAAACTGCTTTCGGCAGGAGCGCTGCTAATGCACGCGCTGCTGCCGAGATGCACTGACTGTGTCAGCGCCGGCCGTAAAGCAGAGCACAGCGGTGACGTCACCTCTGTTACTGCTGGCGCTGACACAGTCAGTGCATCTCGGCGGCAGCGCGTGCATTAGCAGCTCTCTTGCCGAAAGCAGTTTTAACCCTCTGGACGCCGGCGGGGGACGTGACAGACATCAGAATGTGAGTATGTAGCGTTTTTTTTTTTGTTTTTTTACTTTTACAATGGTAACCAGGGTAAATATTGGGTTACTAAGCGCGGCCCTGCACTTAGTAACCCAATGTTTACCCTGGTTATCCGGGTGCTGCAGGGGGACTTCGGCATCGTTGAAGACAGTTTCAACGATGCCTAAGTCGTTCCCCTGATCGTTGGTCGCTGGAGAGAGCTGTCTGTGTGACAGCTCCCCAGCGATCACACAACGACTTACCAACGATCACGGCCTGGTCGTATCGCTGGTCGTGATCGTTGGTAAGTCGTTTAGTGTAAAGGTACCTTAACTATTGTACTTTTTATTGCTTTACTTGATTCCAAAGAGCTCTGGTATATGCTGGCACCAAAACAAATGAACCTTTTTGTGATCAGCATGTCTAGCTACCAAATTGAATGGGTGTAAAATATTCCAGCACACATGATTCTACACAGTTCTCAGTCTATTACTCCAGTTGACCAAAAAATATAGAAAAGGATATTCAGAATATTGAGATGACTCGGAATACCTGACTATTCACCCAGAAAGCTCATATTATTCACTCCGATAATAAAGTCGGCCGGTTTCCTTATCCATTGTCAAATTTGATAAACCATCAGTGAATTGTTAAACTGTCATCAGCAATCATGTATAGTGCGCTGACATCTCCTCTATCAAATCTTCTATATGTAGAGTCAGTATTTTTGAAACCATGCGTGCTATGACTTATTTTCTGTGTAACTCTGCTATCATTGCCCACCGTTTGCTGTCATTACTTATAGACTACTGCATTTTACAAAGGTATCCTCCTCACCGCTGGAGGGACATGAAGCTCTAAAGAGCTCAACTCTGGAAATAAGACAAAATAGTTTCTGACAATGCCCCCATTTTGCTATCCCTCTGTGTTCTTTGGCCGTAGGCAACATTATTTTTTTTTTTCAAGCATGGATCATAATTCCATAGGATTGTTGAGAAACTTTGGCTGCTCCAATCACAAATTTATCGCATGTATTAAATTGAAATGTGTGTTAGTAATTCATTTCTAGACAGAAAATGTAATATTGTGTTTTTGTCTGTGTATTCTACTTTTTTTTTTTCAGAAAAGTTTAAACATTACTTACAGCTATTCCAGTAGGCTCATATTGATTGCGGGTATTAATAAATAAATTAAACATACATGTTTTATTTAGGAGATATGCCTAAAGTCATGTTATTGTATCTTTTTTGAGATTCTGATTACCCCTATAAGACGTATTAAAGGAAATCAGTCAAAAGTTTTTTACTACCTCATTTGGGAGCAGTGTAATGTAAGAAAAGAGACCCTGATTTTAATGATGTATCACTTAGATTACTGGGTGCAGCAGTTGTGATGCAATCAGAGTTTTTATATGTAGCATGTAGCAGAGCTTAGAAAGCTAACCCTGCCCATTCCACAGCTTTCTGTGTACATTGGGAGTTGGTGTGGTTGGACCAGGGCTCACGTAACCTGTAGTCCAAGCAGTGATTATTTCCTGGAGATAAGACATTCAATGTAGTGAAACAACAGATCCTGTACTTCTCTTTAGATGTTTGTCTAAGTTCTTTTTTCACATTTAGATATTGGCCTCCAATGATTTAATAGGGACAACAAGGATGCAACATTAAGACAACACTGTTCGAAGATGCATGAAATGTTAATCCAGCTTGAGCCACTGTAATATATTTGGCGCGGACTTAAGGTACCGTCACACTCAGCAACGCTGCAGCGATATAGACGAGCCGATCGCTGGAGCATCGCTTTTTAGGTCGCTGTAGAGACGTCAAACACAGCAACTCCAGAACGATGCAGGAGCGATTCAGTGACGTAATGGCGACTCACTTATCGTTCTCGCTGGTTGTTAGCTCCATGTAAAATGTTGCTGGCATCATTGCTTTTGCTGTCAAACACAACGATACACGCCGACCTGATGACGAAATAAAATTCCGGACTTCTAGCTCCGACCAGCGATGGCACAGCGGGATCCAGATCGCTGCTGCGTGTCAAACACAACGAGATCGCTATCCAGGATGCTGCAATGTCACAGATCGTTGTCGTTCTCGTTGCAAAGTTGCTGAGAGTGAAGGTACCTTAAGATTTCTGTGCCTATATGTATTACAGAATTAGTAAATCTGCCCCATTCTGTTATCCCTAGTGCAGCACTAAGGGGTATTGCACAAGACGGGAATCGAAAAATGATCAAATAGAAAATCTCTCTGTCTTGTACCTGTCCATTAAAGCATTCTTTCAATGCCTTCCCACCCTGGGCTATTTAGCCTCCGCGGATCCAGTGCTAGCTCCCCATTACTCCAGTTTCAGTGTTTTGGCTGCGTCGACGATGCTACATTGTAATCCATCACTGAACTCTTGCCATGTACCCCAGTAGAGCCGCTGAGCTCAGAGCCTGGTTACATCGGTGATGCGTGAGATTGACATGATGTGAAAACACCAAGACCCGAGCAGTGGTGCAGAGGCAGTGCTGGACCCAAGGAGAGTGAGTTCTTGCTCTCTGATATCTTAGAGCATTTGGGGTCGTGGAAACCCCCTTTTTTCATATATGAAAAATGGATGCAAAATTTGACAGATCAACCAAAAAAAGGACTCCAGAAGGCTAGAGAAAACATGGACCATTTTACATTTATGAGAAAAAAAAAGGATGCATGGAATCGGCCTTAAACACTGAAAAGTTGATTGAATCCCACAAGTATATTTTGATACATCTTTATGTACTGTGAATAGCTGGCCAAAGACCCCTATTACCAGTGCACATGTTATGTACCCCAGAATCTGTTAAATCAAGATCAATATTCCCACAAGAGGAAAACTCTTTGACTTGCACTTCCATTATTTAAAACATACGGGGATGTCCAAAACATATTTTATTAGGAGGCCAGATGGTTATATTTGAAAACAAATGGCTCGTTGCCGGATCCTCCTCATCATCTATGTAACAAATGATTTCATGTACTTGAAATAAGCATTAAAAGTCATTTCTCCCGTGTACGGGAAGCTGCTAATTAAGAAATAGAATTAATCAGAGGTATATTAAATATTGCTCGGCAAACAAAAGCACAGTTCTGCTTTCCCCTGGAGAAAAACACGTTACAGAATCGTATCCTCTTGTCTTCATGACTCATCAGGATTAAAGACCCAATAAGTTTCACTCATAAAACTTGCTGCTTAGATGGCAGCCAAGTATCAACACTATAATCTCTTCACAATTAGTAGCCTGTCAGCAGCCGAAAGCAAACGGAAAATGAAGCGAGCGGCATCCAGTAATGACAGCGTTCTCCGGGAGTACTGTAATTCCTAATTAATAATGATTTAATAGGCCAGCCCAGATGCATTGTTGATTTACATAAAAGGAGATACAACATTAAAAGTCTGCAGCGTCTAATTAGGCCACATAGAGCGTCCAATTAAAGAGAGAAATGTATAGGAAGGTTGCGGGGATCTCTTATATCGCTGCTCATGTACATGTTGCTTATCGGACTAATTATACAAGCTACCGTACCTATTTGGGAAAACCGGCTTTGTTCTCAATTTTGCAGGATTTGAAGTAGCAGATGCAACGTGGGCTTTGATCAATTTGAAATTTCTTTACCATATCGTAAATTGTGCCGGTGTTTTGGGTTTTGTCAGTAGTCTCAGACTTTTACTTATGAATGACTTCTTACGTAAATCTCTCAGGGCTCGTCCATTGAATCAGCGAGATGGGGGAAGGATGGAGGAGGAGGAGGAGGGAGGACAGCAGGCTGAAGCCCAGACACTGATTGGTGTGTCTTTTTAAAATTGTGTTCTTCGCTTCTCAGTGAAAGTTGCCTGCCTCGCAAGTGAAAATCGGATGCTAAGAAGTAAAAAAATATTCTGACGTGCCGCAATGTTTTTTATTACAGCAACAGAAGTATCCTGCACTCGTTAAGGATCTCTTTTTCAGCAAAGAAATTGTTTCATAGGATAAAGGTATGGTAATATAATCTTTATATTAACAAATGGGTGGGTAATTGAGGAATGGATAATTTGGGCACTATCTAATGAAAAGATGTAAACTAAGTGTGCTTGATTGTGGTTCATGAACTTGACACTTTAATCATTTGACTCGGCTTTTAACAGCAGTTTTATGCAAAACCAGTTAGCTTGTAAAATCACAAACTGGGGTCTGCTACATCTGTAAGTTGTAATAGCTCAAGGCATAGCTTAGAAGATAAAAATGTGACTGTGCAATTGGAGAGTGTGATATCTTCTATCGATTGACACTTGATAAAGTTACACATGGAATTTAATACCTTGTGTCCCTTTTTTTAAGTTTTGATCTAATGTAATGAAACGATTCCCCTTTACAATCGTAGCATGTGTTTTTGTATATTTAGTAAATGTTCCATGTAGTTTTGGCAACACCAGATAATAGACATGTAGTAGAATTGGATGTCTTTTTGGAAAAGCATAGCTTGTGTATTGTGATAACGCTCTGGAGTGTTTTTTTTTTTAAGAGAAAAAAGAGCTGCAGTTTTTGGCCAAAGCCAGAAATGGTGTCAGAGGAAAAAAGGAATTATGCTTTTATACTTATTCACTACTTGTTGCTGTATTCACATATGACTGAAGTGTTTAGTCCGAAACTGCCCTCAGTCACAATGATATTGTAGGTTTACTTGTAGCTCCATGCAATCCACTGATCATAAGTATATTGTTATATCATAATAACTAAATGACAACCTCAGCTTCACTTCTCCTGGCTAATTAGAGAAAATGTATAAAATACTCATCTATTGATGTGTATGACTAAGGCCGGGTTCACATTTGTGGTTGTGTCCGCAGCGTTTCTTCCGCAATTATCCGCATGCGTTGTGTTTTCCTATATTTAACATTAGAGACACATGTGTCTGCGATCGGTTGCGTTTTGCCACGTTTGACGACGCATGCGTCGTTTCGTCGTCTGCAGTTTGGTGCGGTAAACGCAGCATGTAGTAATTTTAGAGGCGTCAATTTGCTGCCTAGAAACGTATGCAGTTGTTAGTGCAAGGAATGCGGCAAAAAACGCATTACTGTCTATGGGAACGCATGCGTACACATGTCTTTGCGTACGCATGCGTTTGATGCGCTTGCGTACTTCGGACTGCGCATGTCCAGGAACTGATTAAGACATGCCCATTAAAGACACACCCTCCTGGAAATACCAAACGCATGCGCATAAAAAGCGCAAACACATGTAAAACGCATGCAAACGCTGCAGTTTTTTTACCATCATGTGTAAGCTGATGTGGATAATAAACGCTGCGTTACCTGACGTTTGCATGCGTTTGTGCATGCGTTTGCGGTTGCGGACGATACGCTGCGGACTTAACCACAAATGTGAAACTAGCCTGAGTCAATAAGCATGTGTTTCACCAAGCCCCCATACAGTTCACCAGAAAGTTGAGCTGTCCACAAGAATTGCTAAAATGACTTTTCAACAATAACCAGAGTACCACTGAGCTCCGATTTCTTTAATAAGACATTAAAGAGACTTCTCAGTCTGTCCAGTAGTTTTATTTCCTTGCGTTTAATTTCCTTCTCACCTTTTTTGACAGTATGATGGAAAAGGTTGCTTCTGTTATCGTTCCCAAGCTCGAATAATGAGGCTGATTGTTTTCCATTCATGTACACGTAATGTCGATTTACTATGCTAAGAAGGGAGAAAGCACTTCCCCTGAAATACTAATTGGGATTAAAAATGTTGCTTTGCTTGAGGGGATGTTGAAGAGCAGATATCCCACTTAAATAACATCCCATTACATCGGAGAGTCGGCTATATCAAAACGGAATGACTTGTTATGTGTGTACTGTAGTTAAATCAAATAAGCCCTTCATTACTTTCTTTTATGTATATATGTGCTTTTGACTATGAACCCAAGCTCCAAGGCAGAAATTAATGAGAAAGTGTTTCTTCACTTCTATGCTGAAATCCAGATTATTAATTGGATTCATTTCAAATAGCTGGAGGGAAATTGTAATGGGTATCTGTTTTGTATTTCCAACACCCCCTCTAACAAGGTATCAATGAGGTTGTCCCCTTTCATTTGCAAAGGCGGAGGACCCATCTGAATACAGTACAAAGCAGCAATGTTGTTGGTTGTGTGAATAGCGGATTGGGTACTTGCTCGGGGTGATCATGTCACAGCACCTCTTTGAAGCAGATTCACTGTTCCAAAAGAGTCTGGGGCACGTGAAGCGTCATGTGCCAAGTGCCCATTCACACACTGCTGAGCTCGCTCATACACAACTCAGGGAGTCCGTTTTATTTCCTATAGAAGAAAAGACTATGGAAATGCTGGTGTTCTGAAAAACAGACCCCGTTCCTTGTGTTGCAATATTGGAACAAAGAAACAGCTTTTTCCACTTTTGCTCAGAATTTCAGATTTAGTAATGTACAAAAAGCACATGTGATAAACCTTTCATCTATTTAAAAATTCATTATTTTTTTCCCAGATTATATTAAGCTTTCCTAAAAGTAATTACTCTCAGAAGTCAATACTTGCTAATGTCACAGTGCTATACAGTAGCATGTAGTTACTGGGCTCAAAACACAGATTATAATAGCTATGTAAGGAGGCAGACATCGATTTTCCTCTTCAGCTTTCTTAATAGAAATCATTCATATTTATGAATGGACCAAAACACAAAAAGAATCAAATTATGAATTAGCTCACTACTTAAGGAAGCACTCCCTCCAAATTGTTATCCTCTTAATATATTACAGTCATCATATTATATGGCACTGTGTACTTACTTACAATTGCTAGTTTTGCCTTTCTATCCAGTTAATTCTTCTCTTTGCTCTGCTCTATATAGAAACAGGAAGTCTCTTTTCCTTGCATGAATCATCTCTCTCATCACCTCCTGGCCCAGCTATTCCGGTCCTCCCCTCTGACATAAACTTTTGCACAGTGGTGCCTTTTGCAGAGAAAATTTACCTCCTGTTTCTACATAGAGCTTAGAAGGATTCAGCTAGTACGTTTTTAATCAGATCAAGGGATCTCGGGCAGCGCGGCCGCACAGGCGCAGTCAGTCTGACATCAAATGATATCAGAAGACGGACAGCGCTAACTGCGCATGGCCAAGGGATAACATAACAGCGCAGGCTCTGGGACACATTCAAACAACGCTCAGGAGGCGGCGCATGGCGCCATGGGGTATGAATGACAGCTGTGCCGCGTCTGATTAGGAAGGAAAGTTCCACCACCGGGAGTTTGAGGGGACACATTTTATAAGTGTTTAGTTCAGCGTGTGCAAGGAGCATAACTAAAAGACCACCTTGTCCAAATGCAGCATTAGTGCTGCACAAGGTGGCTCTTTTAGTTACAAACACCTGGGCGGGACAGGTTCCCTTTAATATCTGTTGTAGTGTGAGTGTGGAGGGAGCAGGAGAAATTGCCGGATAAACAGCAGGGGATCAGCTGACATTACTGAACCCCAATAACACGGCAGCAAGTGTTGACTGTGCAGGCGACACTTCCGAGCAGCAACTGGCGGTGTTGGAGCCCAGGGTCAATGCTAGAAACAGAGTGGAGAAATTGCTGCACACACAGCAGGGCAGCAGCTGGCGTTACTGAACCCCAAAAACACGGCAGCAAGTTTTGACTGTGCAGACGGCACTTCTGAGCAGCAACTGGCGGTGTTGGAGCCCAGGGTCAATGCTAGAAGCAGAGTGTAGGCCGAGGCCTTATTGGAGCAAGTTTAATATCTGTTGCAGTCTTAGTGTGGAGGGAGCAGGAGAAATTGCCACACACACAGCAGGGGAGCAGCTGGCGTTACTGAAACCCAATAACATGGCAGCAAGTGTTGACTGTGCAGACGGCACTTCTGAGCAGCAACTGGCGGTGTTGGAGCCCGAGGTCAATGCTAGAAGCAGAGTGTAGGCCGATGCCTAATTGGAGCAAGTTTAATATTTGTTGTAGTCTTAGTGTGGAGGGAGCAGGAGAAATTGCCGCACACACAGCAGGGGAGCAGCTGGCGTTACTGAACCCCAATAACAGAGGAGCACCTGTGGACTGTGCAGACGGCACTTCCGAGCAACAACTGGCGGTGTTGTAGCCCGGGGTCAATGCTAGAAGCAGAGTGTAGGCCGAGGCCTAATTGGAGCAAGTTTAATATCTGTTGTAGTTGTAGTGTTAGTCTGGATGGAGCAGGAGAAATTGCCACACACATAGCAGGGGAGCAGCTGGCAATACTGAACCCCAATAACATGGCAGCAAGTGTTGACTGTGCAGACGGCACTTCAGAGCAGCAACTGGTGGTGTTGGAGCCCAGGGTCAATGCTAGAAACAGAGTGGAGAAATTGCCGCACACACAGCAGGGGAGCAGCTGGCGTTACTGAACACCAATAACACGGCAGCAACTGTTGACTGTGCAGATGGCACTTCCAAGCAGCAACTGGCGGTATTGGAGCCCAGGGTCAATGCTAGAAGCAGAGTGTAGGCCAAGGTCTAATTGGAGCAAGTTTAATATCTGTTGTATTCGTAGTGTGGAGGGAGCAGGAGAAATTGCGCACAAACAGCAGGGGAGCAGCTGGCATTACTGAATTCCAATAACAGAGGAGCAACTGTTGACTGTGCAGACAGCACTTCCGAGCAGGAACTGGCGGTGTTGGAGCACAGGGTCAATGCTAGAAACAGAGTGGAGAAAATGCCGCACACACAGCAGGGGAGCAGCTGGTGTTACTGAACCCCAATAACAGAGGAGCAACTGTTGACTGTGCAGACAGCACTTCCGAGCAGCAACTGACGGTATTGGAGCCCAGGGAATCCAGGAGAAGCAGAATGTGGGCTGAGGCCTAATTGGAGCAAGTTTAATATCTGTTGTACTGTGAGTGTGGATGGAGCAGGAGAAATTGGCGGATACACAGCTGGGGATCAGCTGACGTTACTGAAACCCAATATCACTGGGTGATGTGTTGACTGTGCTGATGTCACTTCTGAGCAGCAACTGGTGGTGTTGGAGCCCAGGGATTACAGTTCAGGTGGTAGAAACATGAACACAACAGGAGACCTGGATACTGTTGCCAACCAATTATTTAGTCTGGAAGAGGAGTGACAAATTTCTGCGAGATCCAGGCCTTGTTCATTTTCAGAAAAGTAAGCCGGTCAACGTTATCGGAGGATAGTCGCATGCGACGGTCTGTTAGTACACCACCTGCAGCACTAAAGACATGTTCCGATAATACACTAGCAGCAGGGCAAGCCAGCACCTCCAATACAAACTGGCTAAGCTCTAGCCATGTATCCAGCTTAGAGGCCCAAAACTTGAAAGGGGAAGAGCCGTCTGGGAGTACACTGAGAGGGCAAGACATGTAGTCTGTCACCATCTGAAGGAAACGTTGCCTCCTGCTGACTGGAGCCATCTGTGATGGTGTAGACATGAAATCAACCATGTGCTGCAGACTGCCAACTGGCCAAGAAATGCTGTCCCCTGCTTGAGGCGTGATCTCTGCCTGCTCTGCATCACCCCACCCTCGCTCTACATACTGACTACTAGAGCATTTTGTAACACCCTCCTCTGGACAGATGTCTTCCTCCTCAATTGAATCCTCATCATCCTCCTCATGAATTGTCTTCTGCCTAGGCCTTTGTGAGGAACCACGTTGTGCAGACTGTCCAGAAGCAGATGGCATTTGTGACTCCTCATCCTCCACCTCTTCCACAACCTCCTCCCTTAGCGCTTGCAGTGCTTTTTCAAGCAGGCAGATAAGGGGAATAGTCATGCTGACTATTGCATCATCTGCACTCGCCATCCACGTGGAATCATTGAAGGCATGCAAAACCTGGCAGATGTCTTTCATAGTGGCCCACTCAGTGGTTGTGAAGTCTGAATGGTGCGCAGTGTGACTTTTTTGCTCCTGATGCAGCTGGTACTCCATTACTGCTGCCTGCTGCTCACACAACCGCTCCAACATATGTAACGTTGAATTCCACCTGGTGGGTAGGTCACATATGATGCGATGTTCCGGAAGGTGGAATCGGCGCTGCAGAGCTGCAATGCTCGATCTTGCCATGCTGGAACACCACAAGTGAGCGCACTTTAGGCGGACCTTGTGCAGCAGTGCATCAAGATCCGGATAGTCCCTTAAAAAACTCTGCATGACCAAGTTGATCACATGTGCCAGACATGGGATGTGAGTGAAGTTGCCTAGGCCCAGAGGTGCCACCAGATTTCGGCCATTGTCACACACTACCATGCCTGGCTGGAGATTCGTTGGCGCAAACCACACGTCGCTCTCCTGCTTGATGGCATTCCAGAGATTCCCCATGACGTTTGGCCATGGCTGTGCTCATATTGGTCGTAACAGGTAAGCATTCACTGGTCCATGTGGAGGTAGACTGCGACGGCTCCTGCAGCGCTGATTCAGAGGAACTGGAGTATGAGGAAGAGTCAATGTGTGCAGACTGGATTCCTGCAATCCTTGGAGTTGGCAGAACATGTACAGGGCCACTCTCAAGATCTGTACCCGGCTCCACAACATTTACCCAATGGGCAGTGAGGGAAAGGTATCGTCCCTGTCCATGGTGTCTGGTCCACGCATCGGTGGTCAGGTGGACCTTTGTTATGGACCTGGTGGTTAGGAGCACCCGGAACGACCTGATGGTTAAACTCACACAGGACAAGCTCTGGGAAGTGGGAGCTCTGCTGACCGCAACCCCTAATCCTATCAAACAACTAGAAATAGCCGTGGAGTGTACCTAACACGACCTAGATGCCTCTTCACAGCCTAAGAGCTAACTAGCCCTAAAGATAGAAAATAAAGCCTACCTTGCCTCAGAGAAATTCCCCAAAGGAAAAGGCAGCCCCCACATATATTGACTGTGAGTTAAGATGAAAGTCACAAACACAGAGATGAAACAGGTTTCATCAAAGGGAGGCCAGACTTACTAAACAGACTGAGGATAGGAAAGGTATCTTTGCGGTCAGCACAAAAAACTACAAAAGACCACGCAGAGTGTGCAAAAAGACCTCCACACCGACTCACGGTGCGGAGGTGCCCCTCTGCATCCCAGAGCTTCCAGCTAGCAAGACAAAATCATGATAGCCAACTGGACAAGGAAACAATGAACAAATAATTAACTAGCAGGGACTTAGCTTCTGCTGGAGTAGACAGGTCACCAGAAAGATCCAGGAGCGAACTGAACCAGTACAAGAACATTGACAGCTGGCATGGAGTAACAATCTGAGTGGAGTTAAATAGAACAGCCAGCCAAAGAATAAACTACGTCACCTGTGGAAGGAACCTCAGAAGCAGAAGCTCCACTCACAGCCACCAGAGGGAGTCCATGGACAGAACTCGCCGAAGTACCATTCATGACCACAGGAGGGAGTTCGAAAACAGAATTCACAACAGACCTTGCTACTGATGGCGTTTAGTAGCGCATGTTTAATGTTTCCCTCCACATGCTTTTGCAGGGCAGGGACAGATTGCCTGCTGAAATAAAAGCGGCTGGGCACGTTGTATTGTGGGACTGCCAATGCCATCAAGTTACGGAAGGTGTCAGTCTCCACCTGCCTGAATGACAACATTTCAATGGACAGTAGTTTTGCAATGCCAGCATTCATAGCCTGTGCTCGGGGTGGTTTGCTGAGAATGGCCGCCTTTTCTCCCATGCCTGTGCTACTGATGGCTGTAGACTGAGCTGGGAGTGTGAGGATGACAGGGAATGTGGTGCTGTGGGTGGAATTGCATTGGGTCTCTGTACAACAGTGCCAGAGGTTCTTCCACGGCGATCCTGTGAGGAAGCCGAATCAGCTGTGTGTGAACTGGAGGAAGAGGCAACAACACGAGCTGAAGAGGTGGTACGTGCCTCTGAAGGTTGGTCTAGGTCTTCAGTGTGTTTTTGTAACTCCACCACGTGCTTGGTCTGCACATGTTTCCACATATTTGTGGTATTGAGGTTGCAGACACTTTTCCCTATTTTGACTTTCTGATTACACAGCTTGCATTTGACAAAGCAAATGTATTCTGCAACTGTGTAAAAAAAGGACCAGGCATTGCAAGTCTTGGGAGTGCCGTTTTGGGTTTTGGAAGAGGCATGCTCCTAATGGGTGCCGAAGTGGAGGCTACAGACAATGCAGTCTTCACCCTCCCTTTCCCTCCTTTTTGGGCAGTTTGGGGAATCTCTTCCTCAGAGCTGCTCCTACCACCTTCCTGTACCTCACGCCACGATGGGTCAAGGACCTCATCATCTACACTACCCTCTTCCACCAACTGCTTCTTCAAGGTAGTCTCAGCAGCACAGTAGGCACCAGAAAGTGGCACCTGAGTCTCATCATCAGATGCGTACTGAGGTGTGCTGACCGTAGGCACTGGCCCACCCGTCTATTCAGATACAGAGAGACAAAGCAGTTGCGCATCACTGCATACTGCCTCTTCTTCAGTTTCTCAAATGCTGCTTGGCTGGCCCCCTCTTTCCAAGCTAAGAGATTCAGAGAACAGAAGTAGAGATGGCTCCTGTCTTGGGCTCTCTGACTGCCTGGGCAATTTGGCAGGTGGTGAAGAGACAGATGGGTGCTCTTCAGTGCTCTGTGCCTGAGGGGATGTGGTACTAATTGAAGTCGATGCGTTAGCTGTCATCCATGTGACAACAGCTTCAATTTGTTCATCCCGCAGCAGTGGGGTACCGCGAGCTCCTAGAAAGCTGCGCAGGAAGGACTGTTCCCTGCTAAAACTGGGGGATGATGAGTCACCGGTGCCTGCAGCAGGCGCAGAATCCCCACGTCCTCTCCCTGCGGAAACTCCACGCCCACGACCACGTGCCTTACTCCCTGCCTTCTTCATCTTGGTAGACTGATAAAGATAGGCAGAAAAGTACTAAGGGCTTAGTGTGCTTATTCCTGAACAGCTGCTAACAGGTATAAGAAACACTAATTTTATAAAGTGTGGACTAG
The DNA here is from genome assembly GCF_032444005.1 of Ranitomeya imitator. NCBI lineage: Eukaryota > Metazoa > Chordata > Amphibia > Anura > Dendrobatidae > Ranitomeya > Ranitomeya imitator. Next base: position 287,433,211 of record NC_091287.1, read on the forward strand.
ACTTTAATATGAGCTAATGTGGCCTACACAACTGTAAAGCGGAGTGTTTGGTGGACTTTATTAACTTTTTTTTCACAAAAACACACTTGATGTGCCCAAAGATGTAAAACAGATTGTATCACATACTTTTTGAAGTGATTACAATGCAGGAAGCTAAACTACAATGCAATAGATCAGTCTCCAAAAAATAGGCTAATCTGGCTGGGGCTGCAGGGCACAAGGCTGCAGAAAGGCTCCTCTATCTACTCCTATATAGTGTTTTCCACAATCTAGCAGGATACGGATGGAAACCCCCTAATAGGATAAATCTGGAAAAATGCGCAGCAGGCAGCACTAATTGAAAAGAGGACAATGGAACAGTATGAGGCAGTGACGCACACTGAGCTGACTACAACCAGCTGTGGCTGCAGAACAGACTACAGAGTGAGCTGCACTCACACTGAGACCTTGCAGACAGCCGTGAACAGCACTGCAAGGCAACAACAAGGTTCTCACACAGCGGTTGCTAAATTAGCCTGGGTAAAGCACAATGAAGCAAATCGCTATCTCAAACCATCCCTCAGTCAGAACAGCAGCGTGTCCTGTCCCTAACTGAATTCACAGCAGAGTGAACCCAAAATGGTGGCGGCGGCTTTTATAGTGCATCATGACATCATTTCAGCAGCCAATCACAGCCATGCCAGTAGTTACATGCCTAACATGCAGCATAGGATGTGCCCACACTTCTAATGATTCCTCATTGGCTGAATGAAATCAAACTGGCTCATTGCATTATGGGAACTTCCGATTCCGGTATCCGATATTGCAAAAGTATCGGAATTCAGTACCCATATTTGCAGTATCGGAATGCTCAACACTAGTAGTCACATCATGTATGTAGTCATACCAATACATAGAATTCATATTTGTAAAACCGTTTTTACTGCTCAAAGCATATATCTAGTAGCCAACAACATATTCACATCATATGTAATTGTAGGCACATTAACCTGAGCAAACAAGAAAGCATAACATGCCAAGGGCACAAATAACATGACACCAAAAACAGCGTAAATGACAGGCCAAAAACTGGTTTAAAAAAATTACAGGTTCTGGTAGGTTGGGGGTGATAATGGTGATGGTGGGTATCCAGCATGTGCGGAACTTGGCCTAGGTGGATGACCAACCTGACTGCCAAACTGTGGTATGCCAGATATATATAGAGGGTGGTGTTGCAAAGATCTATCCTGTGTCTGAGGTAAAAATTGTTGTTGAGGGTAGAAGTGCATTAATTCCTGTGTACTGGATTGTCCCATTTGGTCATACCCCCCAATATGGCCATGTCAAGCAGACACATGTTGGGACCAGCCTCCAAACGTGTGTCTGTTCAAGTGGTCAGATTGGGCAGTTCCTGGATACTCATAAATTGGCCTAAGTTGTGTTTGTTGGTTGCTTTGGGCATGCTGTTATTGTGGTGCTATATGTGGTGGGGGTGGTGCTGCGACTGGTTGTGTTTGTTCCTGTGGAAGGTCTTGCACCGCCAGAAGATTTGCAGATGACATTTGCCAACCTTCTAGGTAGTTAAATACAGGAGTAAGGTTGTTTGGGGGTGTTGCCGTATCTATCACTATTTGTAGACAACCTCTGGTCCGCAGCCTGAGCGAGGGTGGAATGGGACGTAAGTAGCGGGCAAGACTGCGGAAGTACGCTTCCTCTCCATCATTATCGGCAGCCCTGGACAAATAGTCCAACACCCCTGAATCCACTTGCCTCCTGGTGCCAATGGTAGAAGGCACCCCTCTGCGCCGACCACAGTGTGGTCTTGTAGTAGGCTGTGGCGATGTATCCAGAGCCAAGGTTGGACTGCTGCTGTGGGCGCCTTCCTCCACCTCTGGATTGGCCTCCTGTGTTGCAGAAGATGCTGCTGCTGGTTGTGGTGGTGGTTGGTTGCTGCTTGTTGGTTGGGCAGATGGTCCAGCCACTTCGGCACCTTCACAAATGGGGTCAATCACCACCTCGGAGTCAGATGCAGTCTCCCTTTCTGTCAGATGTGACTCAGTTCTGGATTAAAAAAAATGTACAAAAACATTTTATAAAAACATATTCACGTTATAACATGTGTTAAAAATTTTGTGACATGCATGCACTTACGGTCTGAGCTCCATCACCGGTACAAGAAAATGAAGACGCTCAAAATAAAGATATTTTCTTTTTGGGGGGGGCTGCATCACCACTACACCCAAAAAGTTGACGTTCACGCCGGTATTGGTCCCTGCAACTCCGCCAGCGTCTATTAACATCATTCACTGCAAAGAAACACAAGAATTGTTTTAACTATCAAGCACATGACTCCAACAGGTACAGGATTTGCAATCGCACACGGGCCCTGAAGCCTAGGGGGACATAAAAGTTCCTTTGTCCTATATAAAAGGCCTATTGCTAGTAATAATAATAATAATAATAATTTTATTTATATAGCGCCAACATATTCCGCAGCGCTTTACAAATTATAGAGGGGACTTGTATAGACAATAGACATTACAGCATAACAGAAATACAGTTCAAAACAGATACCAGGAGGAGTGAGGGCCCTGCTCGCAAGCTTACAAACTATGGGGAAAAGGGGAGACACGAGAGGTGGATGGTAACAATTGCTTTAGTTATTCGGACCAGCTATAGTGTAAGGCTCAGGTGTTCATGTAAAGCTGCATGAACCAGTTACCTGCCTAAGTATGTAGCAGTACAGACACAGAGGGCTAATACTGCATAAAGTGTATGAGAACATGATGCGAGGAACCTTTTTTTCTTTTTTTTATTATAAATAGGCCACACAGGGATCGTTAGGTTAATGCATTGAGGCGGTAGGCCAGTCTGAACAAATGAGTTTTTAGGGCACGCTTAAAACTGTGGGGATTGGGGATTAATCGTATTAACCTAGGTAGTGCATTCCAAAGAATCGGCGCAGCACGTGTAAAGTCTTGGAGACGGGAGTAGTACTAGTACAGTACTAGTAGTACTAGTAGTGCTAGTACATTTAAACCATATTTGGGTGTCATGTTGATGATTTTGCATCCGCAAGCAAGAGATTTTAACATTTACCTCACTAATAAACACACCACATATAATGTGTTCATGGTTAGTTTTATCAGGAACCCAATTTTAAACACAATTTTGGTAAAGGATGGTACTTACAAATTTCTTGCTGAATCATGAGGTCGCTCATCAAAATCGGTGAACATGTGGCAACAGATTGCCCTCCATGCTGCGTCTTTACGTGCACGGTCCGCATAATGTGCATCGCGTTGGTCCCATAATTCTGGTCTATCACGGACCAGAGCAATCAGCATCTCCACATTTATATGCCTGGCCATGCTGCTACACAGTACACTCCGTGGAGGTGTGCTTCCTACTTTTCAATCCAGCGTGGCCCAGAAATTAGCATTCCAAAGCTTCCTGATAATGGATGATTCAATTTCCTGTCACCTGGAGAATTGTTCCATATTTCTCGCAATGCACACTCATGGTCCCTGTGTAATCCGATTTTTTATCGCACCCATAGACTTGCATTGGCGATTCTCAGCCGAGATAGGCTGACAATCGCAGCATGCTGCGATTTCACTTGGATCCTGAATACGGCTGAGAAAATATCGGATGATGGGAGCTGCCCCATAGATTAACATTGGGCCAAACGCTATGCGATTTTTTTATCGCATTGCACTCGTCCGTATTACGGTCTAGTGTGACTCTGGCCTTTGAGTCTGACCGCTGAGAGCTGATCACTTTAATGGTGATTATTAGGGTTGAGCGAAACGGGTCGAACATTTTCAAAAGTCGCCGACTTTTGGCTAAGTCGGGGTTTCATGAAACCCGATCCGACCCCTGTGCGGGGTCGGCCATGCGGTACGCGACTTTCGCGCCAAAGTCGCGTTTCAATGACGCGAAAAGCGCCATTTCTCAGCCAATGAAGGTAAACGCAGAGTGTGGGCAGCGTGATGACATAGGTCCTGGTCCCCACCATCTTAGAGAAGGGCATTGCAGTGATTGGCTTGCTGTCTGCGACGTCACAGGGGCTATAAAGAGGCGTTCCCGCCGACCGCCATCTTACTGCTGCTGATCTGAGCTTAGGGAGAGGTTGCTGCCGCTTTGTCAGAAGCAGGGATAGCGTTAGGCAGGGTCCATTAACCACAAAACCGCTTGTGCTGCAGCGATTTGCACTGTCCAACACCACCCTCGGTGTGCAGGGACAGTGGAAGTTTTTTTTTTTTTTTTTTTCCCCTCAGCGCTGTAGCTCATTGGGCTGCCCTAGAAGGCTCCCTGATAGCTGCATTGCTGTGTGTACGCCGCTGTGCAAACCAACTGCTTTTTTCAAAGCACAAATCCTCTTGTTCCTTCCTTTCTGCACAGCTATCTTTTTTGTTTGTCCACACTTTTTATTTCATTTGTGCATCAGTCCACTCCTTATTGCTGCCTGCCATACCTGGCTGAGATTACTGCAGGCAGGGAGATAGTAATTGTAGGACATTCCCTGTTTTTTTTTTTTTTTTTTTTTTGGTGGGAGATTAAGATTGGCAATTTGGCATTTCTGCTAGAGTGCCATCCCTGTGTGTGCCATCTCTCTCACATAGTGGGCCATAGAAAGCCTTTTCATTTTTCTGTATTTTTTTTTGTGGGGTGTATAAATTCTCCCTGATAAAAATACAGTGGGAGATTAATATTGGCCTTTGGGCTTGTGTGCCAGTCCTGAGTGTGCCATCTCTCTCACAAATAGTGGGCCATAGAAAGCCTATTTATTTTTTTTTTTGGTTTTATAAATTCTCCCTGAAAAAAAGGGAGATTAATATTGGCCTCTGGGCTTGTGTGCCAGTCCTGAGCGTGCCATCTGTGCCAGCCCTGAGCGTGCCATCTCTCTCACAAATAGTGGGCCATAGAAAGCCTATTTAATTTTTTTTTTTGTTTTATAAATTTTCCCTGAAAAAAGGGAGATTAATATTGGCCTCTGGGCTTGTGTGCCAGTTGTGAGCGTGCCATCTGTGCCAGTCCTGAGCGTGCCATCTCTCTCACAAATAGTGGGCCATAGAAAGCCTATTTAAATATTTTTTTGGTTTTATAAATTCTCCCAGAAAAAAAGGGAGATTAATATTGGCCTCTGGGCTTGTGTGCCAGTCCTGAGCGTGCCATCTGTGCCAGCCAGCCCTGAGCGTGCCATCTCTCTCACAAATAGTGGGCCATAGAAAGCCTATTTAATTTTTTTTTTTGTTTTATCAATTTTCCCTGAAAAAAGGGAGATTAATATTGGCCTCTGGGCTTGTGTGCCAGTTGTGAGCGTGCCATCTGTGCCAGTCCTGAGCGTGCCATCTCTCTCACAAATAGTGGGCCATAGAAAGCCTATTTAAATATTTTTTTGGTTTTATAAATTCTCCCAGAAAAAAAGGGAGATTAATATTGGCCTCTGGGCTTGTGTGCCAGTCCTGAGCGTGCCATCTGTGCCAGCCAGCCCTGAGCGTGCCATCTCTCTCACAAATAGTGGGCCATAGAAAGCCTATTTAATTTTTTTTTTTGTTTTATCAATTTTCCCTGAAAAAAGGGAGATTAATATTGGCCTCTGGGCTTGTGTGCCAGTTGTGAGCGTGCCATCTGTGCCAGTCCTGAGCGTGCCATCTCTCTCACAAATAGTGGGCCATAGAAAGCCTATTTAAATATTTTTTTGGTTTTATAAATTCTCCCAGAAAAAAAGGGAGATTAATATTGGCCTCTGGGCTTCTGTGCCAGTCCTGAGCGTGCCATCTGTGCCAGTCCTGAGCGTCCCATCTCTCTCACAAATAGTGGGCCATAGAAAGCCTATTTTATTTTTTTTTTGGGTTTTAGAAATTCTCCCTGAAAAAAGGGAGATTAATATTGGCCTCTGGGCTTGTGTGCCAGTTGTGAGCGTGCCATCTGTGCCAGTCCTGAGCGTGCCATCTCTCTCACAAATAGTGGGCCATAGAAAGCCTATTTAAATATTTTTTTGGTTTTATAAATTCTCCCAGAAAAAAAGGGAGATTAATATTGGCCTCTGGGCTTCTGTGCCAGTCCTGAGCGTGCCATCTGTGCCAGTCCTGAGCGTCCCATCTCTCTCACAAATAGTGGGCCATAGAAAGCCTATTTTATTTTTTTTTTGGGTTTCAGAAATTCTCCCTGGAAAAAAAAAGGGAGATTAATATTGCCCTTTGGGCTTGTGTGCCAGTACTAAGCGTTCCATCTCTCTCTCTCTCTCAGTCAGTGGGCCATAGAACGCATATTTTTGGTTTTATTTGTTTTCTAAATTCTCCCTGAAAAAATCATTTTATTTTATTTGGTTTCTAAATTCTTCCTGATAAAATCATATTTTTTTTATTATTTTTATTTCTAAAGTCTCCCTGAAAAAAAAAAAAAAAAAACAACCAAAAAAACAGTGGGAGATTAATATTGGCCTTTCTGCTTGTGTGCCAGTCTTGACTCCTGGGTGTGCCATCTCTCTCTCTCTCTCTCTCTCTCTCTCCAATTGTGGTCCATAGAAAGCCTATATTTTTTTTCCTTGATTTGGGTTCTAAAATCTACCAGAGAAAATAACTACATCAATCATTGGTAGAAAAATATTGGCCTCTGGGTTTGTGTGCCACTCCTGACTCCTGTGTGCGTCATCTCTCAGTCAGTGGGCCATAGAACGCCTATTTTTGGTTTTATTTGTTTTCTAAATTCTCCCTGAAAAAATCATTTTATTTTATTTGGTTTCTAAATTCTTCCTGATAAAATCATATTTTTTTTATTATTTTTTTTTCTAAAGTCTCCCTGAAAAAAAAAAAAAAAAACAGTGGGAGATTAATATTGGCCTTTCTGCTTGTGTGCCAGTCTTGACTCCTGGGTGCGTCATCTCTCAGTCAGTGGGCCATAGAACGCCTATTTTTGGTTTTATTTGTTTTATAAATTCTCCCTGAAAAAATCATTTTATTTTATTTGGTTTCTAAATTCTTCCTGATAAAATCATATTTTTTTTATTATTTTTTTTTCTAAAGTCTCCCTGAAAAAAAAAAAAAAAAAACAACCAAAAAAAACAGTGGGAGATTAATATTGGCCTTTCTGCTTGTGTGCCAGTCTTGACTCCTGGGTGCGTCATCTCTCAGTCAGTGGGCCATAGAACGCCTATTTTTGGTTTTATTTGTTTTATAAATTCTCCCTGAAAAAATCATTTTATTTTATTTGGTTTCTAAATTCTTCCTGATAAAATCATATTTTTTTTATTTTTTTTTTTTCTAAAGTCTCCCTGAAAAAAAAAAAAAAAAAAACAACCAAAAAAAACAGTGGGAGATTAATATTGGCCTTTCTGCTTGTGTGCCAGTCTTGACTCCTGGGTGTGCCATCTCTCTCTCTCTCTCTCTCTCTCTCTCTCTCTCTCTCTCTCTCTCTCTCTCCAATTGTGGTCCATAGAAAGCCTATATTTTTTTTCCTTGATTTGGGTTCTAAAATCTACCAGAGAAAATAACTACATCAATCATTGGTAGAAAAATATTGGCCTCTGGGTTTGTGTGCCACTCCTGACTCCTGTGTGCGTCATCTCTCAGTCAGTGGGCCATAGAACGCCTATTTTTGTTTTTATTTGTTTTATAAATTCTCCCTGAAAAAATCATTTTATTTTATTTGGTTTCTAAATTCTTCCTGATAAAATCATATTTTTTTTATTATTTTTTTTTCTAAAGTCTCCCTGAAAAAAAAAAAAAAAAAAAAAAACAAAAAAAAAACAGTGGGAGATTAATATTGGCCTTTCTGCTTGTGTGCCAGTCTTGACTCCTGGGTGTGCCATCTCTCTCTCTCTCTCTCTCCAATTGTGGTCCATAGAAAGCCTACATTTTTTTTCCTTGATTTGGGTTCCAAAATCTACCAGAGAAAATAACTCCATCAATCATTGGTAGAAAAATATTGGCCTCTGGGCTTGTGTGCCACTCCTGATTCCTGTGTGCGTCATCTCTCACTCAGTGGCCCATAGAAAGCATATAGTTTGTTACATTTGTTTTCTAAATTCTCCCTGCAAAAATCTATTTTTTTTTTTTGGGGGGTTTCTAAAGTGTTCCTGAAAAAAATAAAAATAAAAAAAAAATAATAGTGTGACATTAATATTAACATTTGTGCTTCAGTGACAGTCCTGCGTGTGGGGCATCTCTCTAATTTGCAGCCACCAAAAAAAGAGTGTGTAACATTGGGCCTGATTTTCGCTGTGGTCTCACCAACCTGTAAAGGGGTAGCTAAATCATACTGAAGTTATAGCTCACCGTGTAAGTTGTGTGACTGCAACAAATAACGTTAGTTTGGTTACGTTTTTAAAACAATGAGGAAGTCTAGTGGAAGAGGTCGTGGCCGGGGGCGTTCATTGTCAGCTGGTAATGAGGGTAGTGGTAGTGGTGGAGCATCAGGTGGTCGTGGGGGAAAAAATATTGCACCTAAGTCTGGAGCTGTGGAGCCAGGTTCGTCGTCCGGCTACACAAGGCCTCGAACGCTCCCTTTTCTGGGATTAGGAAAACCGCTTTTAAAGCCGGAGCAGCAAGAGCAAGTTTTGGCTTATCTTGCTGACTCAGCCTCTAGCTCTTTTGCCTCATCTCGTGAAACTGGTAAAAGTAAAAGCAGCGCGTCGTTAGTGGATGTTCACGGTCAGGGACAAGTCACTTCCTTGTCCTCTTCAGCAAAAACAACAACAGAGAAGAATGCAGCAGGCGACACAACGGGTTACTCCATGGAGCTCTTTACACATACCGTCCCTGGCTTAGAAAGTGAAGCAGTTAACAGTCCATGCCCATTACAAATTGAATCTGACATGGAGTGCACTGACGCACAGCCACAGCCAGACTACTATGCTGGTCCTTTGACTCAGACCACAACATTGCCCTCGCAGGGTGCTGATCAAGAATCAGACCCTGATGAGACTATGTTGCCCCATCACGAACGCTATACCACCGAACGACACGGTGACACAGACGAAGTTGCGCAGGAGGTACAAGAAGAGTTATTAGATGACCCAGTTCTTGACCCCGATTGGCAGCCATTGGGGGAACAGGGTGCAGGCGGCAGCAGTTCTGAAGCAGAGGAGGAGGAGGGGCCGCAGCAGGCATCAACATCGCCACAGGTTCCATCTGCCGGGCCCGTATCTTGCCCAAAACGCGTGGCAAAGCCAAAACCTGGTGGAGGACAGCGTGGCCATCCGGTTAAAGCTCAGTCTGCAATGCCTGAAAAGGTATCCGATGCTAGAAAGAGTGCAGTCTGGCATTTTTTTAAACAACATCCAATTGATCAGCGCAAAGTCATCTGTCAAAAATGTTCTACTTCCTTAAGCAGAGGTCAGAATCTGAAAAGTCTCAATACTAGTTGCATGCATAGACATTTAACCACCATGCATTTGAAAGCTTGGACTAACTACCAAACGTCCCTTAAGGTTGTTGCACCCTCGGCCAATGAAGCTAGTCATCAACGCAACATCCCTTCCGGCAGTGTAGGACCACCATTTAGCGCACCACCTGCTGTATCTGTGCAGGTATCTTTGCCAGGCCAAAGCAGTCAGGGTCAGGGAATCACCAGTTTCGTAGTAGGAAACACTGCATCTAGGGCACCGGCGGCAACAATACCATCTCCCACCGTCTCTCAGTCTGCCATGTCCACCGGCACCCCCGCTAGTTCCACGATCTCCAGCTCTCCAGTCCAGCTCACCCTACATGAGACTATGGTTAGAAAAAGGAAATACTTAGCCTCGCATCCGCGTACACAGGGTTTGAACGCCCACATAGCTAGACTAATCTCGTTAGAGATGATGCCCTACCGGTTAGTTGAAAGCGAAGCTTTCAAAGACCTGATGGACTACGCTGTACCACGCTACGAGCTACCCAGTCGACACTTTTTTTCCAGAAAAGCCATCCCAGCCCTCCACCAGCATGTTAAAGAGCGCATCGTCCATGCACTCAGGCAATCTGTGAGCACAAAGGTGCACCTGACAACAGATGCATGGACCAGTAGGCATGGCCAGGGACGTTACGTGTCCATCACGGCACACTGGGTAAATGTGGTGGATTCAGGGTCCACAGGGGACAGCAAGTTTGGGACAGTTCTGCCTAGCCCACGGTCTAGTAAACAGTTGTCTGTAGCCGTTCGCACCCCCTCCTCCTCCTCCTCCTCGTCCTCCTGCAGAAGCAAGAGCTCGTCCACAGACCGCAGTCGCACAAACACTCCATCCGCACCTGCCACTGTTGCACACCAGGTCTCCCATTATGGGGCAGCTACTGGCATACGTCAGCAGGCTGTATTGGCTATGAAGTGTTTGGGCGACAATAGACACACCGCGGAAGTTCTGTCCGAGTTCTTGCAGCAAGAAACGCAGTCGTGGCTGGGCACTGTAGATCTTGAGGCAGGCAAGGTAGTGAGTGATAACGGAAGGAATTTCATGGCTGCCATCTCCCTTTCCCAACTGAAACACATTCCTTGCCTGGCTCACACCTTAAACCTGGTGGTGCAGTGCTTCCTGAAAAGTTATCCGGGGTTATCCGACCTGCTCCTCAAAGTGCGTGGACTTTGCGCACATATCCGCCGTTCGCCTGTACACTCCAGCCGTATGCAGACCTATCAGCGTTCTTTGAACCTTCCCCAGCATCGCCTAATCATAGACGTTGCAACAAGGTGGAACTCAACACTGCACATGCTTCAGAGACTGTGCGAACAGAGGCGGGCTGTTATGTTTTTGTGGGAGGATACACATACACGGGCAGGCAGTAGGATGGCAGACATGGAGTTGTCAGGTGTGCAGTGGTCGAAGATTCAAGACATGTGTCAAGTCCTTCAGTGTTTTGAGGAATGCACACGGCTGGTTAGTGCAGACAACGCCATAATAAGCATGAGCATCCCCCTAATGCGTCTGCTGATGCAAAGTTTGACGCACATAAAGGATCAGGCGTCTGCACCAGAGGAAGAGGAAAGCCTTGATGACAGTCAGCGATTGTCTGGTCAGGGCAGTGTACATGACGAGGTACCGGGCGAAGAGGAGGTGGAGGATGAGGAGGATGATGGGGATGAGTATATTTTTAATGAGGAAGCTTTCCCGGGGGCACGGGAAATTGGTGGCGTGGCAAGGCCGGGTTCTGGTTTTTTGAGGGACACAAGTGACGTAGATTTGCCTGCAACTGCCCCTCAACCAAGCACAACCGCAGATTTGACAACGGGAACTTTGGCCCACATGGCGGATTATGCCTTGCGTATCCTCAAAAGGGACACACGCATTACAAAAATGATGAACGATGACGATTACTGGTTGGCCTGCCTCCTTGATCCTCGCTATAAAGGCAAATTGCAAAATATTATGCCACATGAGAACTTGGAACTAATATTAGCAACAAAACAATCAACTCTTGTTGACCGTTTGCTTCTGGCATTCCCTGCACACAGCGCCCGTGATCGTTCTCACACGAGCTCCAGGGGCCAGCAGACCAGAGGTGTTAGAGGGGCAGAAATCAGAAGTGGCGTTGGACAGAGGGGTTTTCTGACCAGGTTGTGGAGTGATTTTTCTATGACCGCAGACAGGACAGGTACTGCAGCATCAATTCAAAGTGACAGGAGACAACATTTGTCCAGTATGGTTACAAACTATTTTTCATCCCTTATCGACGTTCTCCCTCAACCGTCATTCCCATTTGATTACTGGGCATCCAAATTAGACACCTGGCCAGAATTGGCAGAATATGCATTGCAGGAGCTTGCTTGCCCGGCAGCTAGTGTCCTATCAGAAAGAGTATTCAGTGCTGCAGGTTCAATACTAACAGAAAAAAGGACTCGTCTGGCTACCCAAAATGTAGATGATCTAACCTTCATTAAAATGAACCACAACTGGATTTCAAAATCTTTTGCCCCACCCTGCCCGGCTGACACCTAGCTTTCCTATGAAAAGGTCTTGCCTGTGGACTATTCTGAATGACTTTTCCAATCTCGTAATTTTCTTCACCTGATTGTCCAGCATACGACATGTTTCCACCTCACGAAATGGCCAAACTCCCCACACGGGGCCGTGCTATCGCCACTTTGCGCTTGGACCCTTGAGAGTGCTGTTTGTCTGAAGAGGTGGGTGTGGCCGCTTTTGGTCGACGGCACTGCCACTGGGTCCCTCATAGTACAATAAAGTGTCTCTGGCGGTGGTGGTGCGCACCCAACGTCAGACACACCGTTGTAATATGAGGGGCCCTGTGCCTGTACCGCCGGCCACAAGACAGTTCCCCCCCCCAGCTCAAACAGTGCTCTACCACTAGCAAAATTATCTCTCACAGCTTCACCAATGTGTAGTCTAGCCGCTGACATCCTTCAATGCCTGGCACTGACAATACCATTGTTTTGACATTTTTGTTATGTTAGGCCTTCGAAGCCTGTCTGCGGTCCCTTCTTTCTACAACTACTACACTGACCAGGCCACTGCTGGCCGTGTTACCCTGGAACCAATTTAAAAGTGCCTACAGTCAGCCCAATTTTGTTATGTTAGGCCTTCGAAGACTGTCTGCCGTCACTCCTTCCACTAGACTTCCACTGACCATACACTGCTGCCCATGTACCCCTGGAACCAATTTAAAGTGCCTACAGCCAGCCCAATTTTGTTATGTTAGGCCTTCGAAGCCTGTCTGCGGTCACTCCTTCCACTAGACTTCCACTGACCAGACCACTGCTGCCCGTGTACCCCTGGAACCAATTTAAAAGTGCCTACAGCCAGCCCAAGTTTGTTATGTTAGGCCTTGGAAGCCTGTCTGCGGTCACTCCTTCCACTAGACTTCCACTGACCAGACCACTGCTGCCCGTGTACCCCTGGAACCAATTTAAAAGTGCCTACAGCCAGCCCAAGTTTGTTATGTTAGGCCTTGGAAGCCTGTCTGCGGTCACTCCTTCCACTAGACTTCCACTGACCAGACCACTGCTGCCCGTGTACCCCTGGAACCAATTTAAAAGTGCCTACAGCCAGCCCAAGTTTGTTATGTTAGGCCTTGGAAGCCTGTCTGCGGTCACTCCTTCCACTAGACTTCCACTGACCAGGTCACTGCTGCCCGTGTACCCCTGGAACCAATTTAAAATTGCCTACAGCCATGTGTTATTATTTTAGGCCTTCGATGCCTGTCTGCGGTCACTCCTTCCACTAGGCCTCCACTGACCACACCACTGCTGTCCGTGTACCCCTGGAACCAATTTAAAATTGCCTACAGCCAGCCCAATTTTTTTATTTTAGGCCTTCGATGCCTGTCTGCGGTCCATTCTTTCAACTACTACTACACTGACCAGGTCACTGCTGTCCGTGTACCCCTGTAACCAATTTAAAATTGCCTACAGCCATGTGTTATTATTTTAGGCATTCGATGCCTGTCTGCGGTCCATTTTTTCAACTACTACTACACTGACCAGGTCACTGCTGCCCGTGTACCCCTGGAACCAATTTAAAATTGCCTACAGCCATGTGTTATTATTTTAGGCCTTCGATGCCTGTCTGCGGTCACTCCTTCCACTAGGCCTCCACTGACCACACCACTGCTGCCCGTGTACCCCTGGAACCAATTTAAAATTGCCTACAGCCAGCCCAATTTTTTTATTTTAGGCCTTCGATGCCTGTCTGCGGTCCATTCTTTCAACTACTACTACACTGACCAGGTCACTGCTGCCCGTGTACCCCTGGAACCAATTTAAAATTGCCTACAGCCATGTGTTATTATTTTAGGCCTTCGATGCCTGTCTGCGGTCACTCCTTCCACTAGGCCTCCACTGACCACACCACTGCTGTCCGTGTACCCCTGGAACCAATTTAAAATTGCCTACAGCCATGTGTTATTATTTTAGGCCTTCGATGCCTGTCTGCGGTCCCTTCTTTCTACAACTACTACACTGACCAGGCCACTGCTGGCCGTGTTACCCTGGAACCAATTTAAAAGTGCCTACAGTCAGCCCAATTTTGTTATGTTAGGCCTTCGAAGACTGTCTGCCGTCACTCCTTCCACTAGACTTCCACTGACCATACACTGCTGCCCATGTACCCCTGGAACCAATTTAAAGTGCCTACAGCCAGCCCAATTTTGTTATGTTAGGCCTTCGAAGCCTGTCTGCGGTCACTCCTTCCACTAGACTTCCACTGACCAGACCACTGCTGCCCGTGTACCCCTGGAACCAATTTAAAAGTGCCTACAGCCAGCCCAAGTTTGTTATGTTAGGCCTTGGAAGCCTGTCTGCGGTCACTCCTTCCACTAGACTTCCACTGACCAGACCACTGCTGCCCGTGTACCCCTGGAACCAATTTAAAAGTGCCTACAGCCAGCCCAAGTTTGTTATGTTAGGCCTTGGAAGCCTGTCTGCGGTCACTCCTTCCACTAGACTTCCACTGACCAGACCACTGCTGCCCGTGTACCCCTGGAACCAATTTAAAAGTGCCTACAGCCAGCCCAAGTTTGTTATGTTAGGCCTTGGAAGCCTGTCTGCGGTCACTCCTTCCACTAGACTTCCACTGACCAGACCACTGCTGCCCGTGTACCCCTGGAACCAATTTAAAAGTGCCTACAGCCAGCCCAAGTTTGTTATGTTAGGCCTTGGAAGCCTGTCTGCGGTCACTCCTTCCACTAGACTTCCACTGACCAGACCACTGCTGCCCGTGTACCCCTGGAACCAATTTAAAAGTGCCTACAGCCAGCCCAAGTTTGTTATGTTAGGCCTTCTAAGCCTGTCTGCGGTCCATTCTTTCAACTACTACTACACTGACCAGGTCACTGCTGCCCGTGTACCCCTGGAACCAATTTAAAATTGCCTACAGCCAGCCCAATTTTTTTATTTTAGGCCTTCGATGCCTGTCTGCGGTCCATTCTTTCAACTACTACTACACTGACCAGGTCACTGCTGTCCGTGTACCCCTGGAACCAATTTAAAATTGCCTACAGCCATGTGTTATTATTTTAGGCCTTCGATGCCTGTCTGCGGTCACTCCTTCCACTAGGCCTCCACTGACCACACCACTGCTGTCCGTGTACCCCTGGAACCAATTTAAAATTGCCTACAGCCAGCCCAATTTTTTTATTTTAGGCCTTCGATGCCTGTCTGCGGTCCATTCTTTCAACTACTACTACACTGACCAGGTCACTGCTGTCCGTGTACCCCTGGAACCAATTTAAAATTGCCTACAGCCATGTGTTATTATTTTAGGCCTTCGATGCCTGTCTGCGGTCACTCCTTCCACTAGGCCTCCACTGACCACACCACTGCTGTCCGTGTACCCCTGGAACCAATTTAAAATTGCCTACAGCCATGTGTTATTATTTTAGGCCTTCGATGCCTGTCTGCGGTCACTCCTTCCACTAGGCCTCCACTGACCACACCACTGCTGTCCGTGTACCCCTGGAACCAATTTAAAATTGCCTACAGCCAGCCCAATTTTTTTATTTTAGGCCTTCGATGCCTGTCTGCGGTCCATTCTTTCAACTACTACTACACTGACCAGGTCACTGCTGTCCGTGTACCCCTGTAACCAATTTAAAATTGCCTACAGCCATGTGTTATTATTTTAGGCATTCGATGCCTGTCTGCGGTCCATTTTTTCAACTACTACTACACTGACCAGGTCACTGCTGCCCGTGTACCCCTGGAACCAATTTAAAATTGCCTACAGCCATGTGTTATTATTTTAGGCCTTCGATGCCTGTCTGCGGTCACTCCTTCCACTAGGCCTCCACTGACCACACCACTGCTGTCCGTGTACCCCTGGAACCAATTTAAAATTGCCTACAGCCAGCCCAATTTTTTTATTTTAGGCCTTCGATGCCTGTCTGCGGTCCATTCTTTCAACTACTACTACACTGACCAGGTCACTGCTGTCCGTGTACCCCTGTAACCAATTTAAAATTGCCTACAGCCATGTGTTATTATTTTAGGCATTCGATGCCTGTCTGCGGTCCATTTTTTCAACTACTACTACACTGACCAGGTCACTGCTGCCCGTGTACCCCTGGAACCAATTTAAAATTGCCTACAGCCATGTGTTATTATTTTAGGCCTTCGATGCCTGTCTGCGGTCACTCCTTCCACTAGGCCTCCACTGACCACACCACTGCTGCCCGTGTACCCCTGGAACCAATTTAAAATTGCCTACAGCCAGCCCAATTTTTTTATTTTAGGCCTTCGATGCCTGTCTGCGGTCCATTCTTTCAACTACTACTACACTGACCAGGTCACTGCTGCCCGTGTACCCCTGGAACCAATTTAAAATTGCCTACAGCCATGTGTTATTATTTTAGGCCTTCGATGCCTGTCTGCGGTCACTCCTTCCACTAGGCCTCCACTGACCACACCACTGCTGTCCGTGTACCCCTGGAACCAATTTAAAATTGCCTACAGCCATGTGTTATTATTTTAGGCCTTCGATGCCTGTCTGCGGTCCATTCTTTCAACTACTACTACACTGACCAGGGCACTGCTGGCCGTGTACCCCTGGAACCAACATCAGAAAATATAAAAATAAGTATTTTGCTTATAAAAAAGAAAATACTGGTGAGATATCAAATGCAGACATTTTAACATTAAAAACAAACACACAACTCTAATCTGGTACAGTACTAAAAATGGCCACCAGCTACAATTACTTTCTCCTGCAAGTAGTTAACTGAAAGTTTTTTTTAAATTGAAAACACACATATGGCATCCACCGAGTGTTGTCCTGTCGCGTCTTCTTTATATTATTGCCGAGAAGATGCAAAATAATGAAAATAATAAAATCATTAATTACCAAAATAATAGAGAAAGTCAACACCACATTGCAAATAAACATTCATTCCAAATAAAGAAGCAGGGCGCGTCCGAGGGTGAGTATATACCTAATAAGAATATAATCACCCTCGGACGCGCAATGCTTATTTCCAACAGCCTTCCTTCCTAAGAATCAGCCCTTCCGTCGTGTAGAGAGACGTTGTGTTACACTCCAAGGTGTTCCCCAGGTTGCCTTTCCTGAGCTTCGATCTTCCGGCTCTCGTTTAGTAGTTCTTGGAAACTACTCTGCATTAGGCCTTCAAATTGGGTATGGGGTGTAGAGAGATGGTGTGTTCCACTCCAAGGTGTTCCCCAGGTTGCCTTTCCTGAGCTTCGATCTTCCGGCTCTCGTTTAGTAGTTGTTGGAAACTACGCTGCATTAGGCCTTCAAATTGGGTATGGGGTGTAGCGAGAGGGTGTGTTACACTCCAAGGTGTTCCCCAGGTTGCCTTTCCTGAGCTTCGATCTTCCGGCTCTCGTTTAGTAGTTCTTGGAAACTACACTGCATTAGGCCTTCAAATTGGGTATGGGGTGTAGAGAGAGGGTGTGTTACACTCCAAGGTGTTCCCCAGGTTGCCTTTCCTGAGCTTCGATATTCCGGCTCTCGTTTAGTAGTTGTCGGAAACTACGCTGCATTAGGCCTACAAATTGGGTATGGGGCGTAGAGAGAGGGTGTGTTACACTCCAAGGTGTTCCCCAGGTTGCCTTTCCTGAGCTTCGATATTCCGGCTCTCGTTTAGTAGTTGTCGGAAACTACGCTGCATTAGGCCTACAAATTGGGTATGGGGTGTAGAGAGAGGGTGTGTTACACTCCAAGGTGTTCCCCAGGTTGCCTTTCCTGAGCTTCGATCTTCATGCTCTCGTTTAGTAGTTGTCGGAAACTACGCTGCATTAGGCCTACAAATTGGGTATGGGGTGTAGAGAGAGGGTTTGTTACACTCCAAGGTGTTCCCCAGGTTGCCTTTCCTGAGCTTCGATCTTCCGGCTCTCGTTTAGTAGTTGTTGGAAACTACGCTGCATTAGGCCTTCAAATTGGGTATGGGGTGTAGCGAGAGGGTGTGTTACACTCCAAGGTGTTCCCCAGGTTGCCTTTCCTGAGCTTCGATCTTCCGGCTCTCGTTTAGTAGTTCTTGGAAACTACACTGCATTAGGCCTTCAAATTGGGTATGGGGTGTAGAGAGAGGGTGTGTTACACTCTAAGGTGTTCCCCAGGTTTCCTTGCCATTGCTTCGGTCTTCCGACTCTCGTTTAGTAGTTGTAGAAAAGTACACTGCATTAGGCCATACAAAATGGGTATGGGGTGGAGAGAGATGGTGTGTTACACTCCAAGGTGTTCCCCAGGTTGCCTTTCCTGAGCTTCTATCTTCAGGCTCTCATTAAATTGTGGTTAAATGGAACAACTGCATTTGGCGTACTAGTTGGTTTGGGGCCTACTATCGGTGTCTGCCACTCCTTGCTGTTCTCCTCCACTGAACAAAGCTGTGCCGCCTGTTTACTACGGTTGCCAATTTTGAACTGCATTTCGACTACTTACTGATTTGGCCCTACTCTCTGTGTCAGCCTCTCATTCCAGTTGTCCTCCACTGCAATGCCCCCTGGTTATTCCTGTGTTACCAATTTTGAACTGCATTTAGCCCACTTTCTTCTTTGGGCCTATATCTGTGTTTCCACTTCATCGTGCCCATTGCCCAGCCAGTGATAGATGAGTCTGCTGGTACATTGACCCATAACGCAACATTCCCCGTGCACGCTACACAACAACATTGTGACCCTGCTGAAAGTCAGGTTGCTCTTCCCGCATACCATACCACCTTACACGGGGACAAAGAGGAAGGTGCAGATGAAAGTGCAGGTTCCTTCATCAGGTGGGGGGAGGAATACTAGTTGGCGACGTCACTGGCACAGGGCCTCTCATAGTACGCAAAAGTGTTGCTGCCGGTGGGAGGCGCCCCCGCCGTGCAAACACACCGCTGTACTTTGAGGGGCCCTGTGCCAGTGCCAATGCCAACGAGTGGGCCCCCCCTGCTTGCTCAGGTTCACAGCACTTGCAAAGTTGAAATACTTACCTCTCCCTGCTCCACTGCCGTGACGTGGTCCAGATTTCCTGGGCCCACTAATTACTTGAACCAGCCCTACCCCCCACAACTTTAGCCAAATGACCCCCAATTTCAAATGCCTTCCAATTATTATAAGGTAAATTACGCTTGACAAGCTTCATTAAGAAGAATGGATGGTTTTGACATTAAAATGGCCACTCTAGGTGTTTTCCTGGCCCCCACTCACTGCCGACTATGCTGCCCCATTGACTTGCATTGGGTTTCGTGTTTCGGTCGATCCCGACTTTACGTCATAATCGGCCGATTTCACTCGACCCGACTTTGGACATAGTCGGGTTTCGCAAAACCCGGCTCGACTCTAAAAAGGTCAAGGTCGCTCAACTCTAGTGATTATAAAGCCCCTGTGTGAATGATGCAGTAGTGAGATTATTCAAAAACTGCTTATTCTTTGACAATAGGAGTGTTCATATAGAGGACTTTGTAACTCCTGTTCTTAGTATTAATGGAGATCAAAGATGTGATCATACATTCATCATTCATCCTGTTGTTTATGAGACAACCAATTTAAAGGGGTTTGTCCCCAGCATAAGGGAAGTTATCCAATATAATTTCCTGATCATTGGAGGCTCAGTTGCTGAGATCCAAACCGAGCATGAAAACAGGACTCTGCCAAGTCCTATCTGAACTGGCCAACAGTTGTGCATGCACACCTCGCTATGAATGGAGCTCTGCTATCGCTGGCAATCTCAGAGACAATGAATGGAACAGAGGCACATGACCTCGGCTCCATTCTCAAGATTGGAGGGTGTCCTAGTGGTTGGACCTGCTGAGTTTAGTTACTTATGCTCTACCCTTCAGGTAGAGTATAGCATTTAAACGCGCAAACTCTTTCAGATGACAAGGGTAATCCAGTCCTGGAAGACCACAATTCTCCACAAAAACAGTATAGGTCAATTTTAATAGTAAACCTCTAAGTTCTCCCTGCACTCCTACAAGTTACAATTCTTTTACTAGTAACAGCTTGAATCATTGGAATCAAGATAGATCATTTAAGATTTATCTCTATTCCACAATCGTTTATGTGAAGCAATCTAATTTTTTTCTCTTCATCATCTTAAAATAACGTTCCTTCAATTCCAAGATTAGGACTTGGAGGGGTTGAGCTGTCCTGATCCCTCCAGACATAGCATAGTGAGTTGGATGTTCAGGGCTATGTGACAGGCTACATCTCCTCCAGCGCTCTACATATTAAAATATTTCTTAGGGTCTAGTCAAAATCTAGAAGGAATATTATTTCAGGCAAATGTTAATGAGAAACAATTATTTTTATTTCATCAATCAATAATGCACGTGAAAATAACAAACTTAGCAATATATCTAATTAGAGAAATTTGCTTCTTTCCCGCCAGGACTGATCAAGCATTTTCAATATTTTAACCGCTTTCCGACATGTTCCGTAATAATACACACATGTCGGATCCCCCCTGACACATTTTCAAAGGCCCCTTTTAGGGTAAGATCCCACCTTTCCGAGCACATTACAGCTGATCTATAAAGCTGACATGTGCCCACAACAGCCGCTGGTGGAATCGCGATCTACCCGAGGCTGTTAACTAGTTAAATGCCGCTGTCCATCTCTGTTAGCAGCATTTAACTTGTGCTTACAGGAAGCATGTCACTGGCTCCACCCTTCGGTGACCCTGTGACATGATCGCGAGTCACCGATGGGTCGGCATGACAACCAGAGGTCTGCAGCAGACCTCTGTGGTTGTCATTGCCAGATTGCTATGACTAAGAGGCGGTGCTCATAGCAAGTGAGCATTTCTGCAACACACAGGCAATCTGATCATTGCGTGTGTAGCAGAGGCAATCAAAGTTCTGCAGTTTCTAGTCTCCCATGGAGACTATTGAAGCATGCAAAAAGTAAAAAAAAACTACTGTGGCGCCAGGGCCCTGGTCATCACAGTAACATTGCTTTCGTCACGGGGAGATTGATGTTACGCTTGGAAGCGATGAAGGATATCTTTTATCAGGTAATCACCATACACACAACATGTTCACACTCCAGGCCAGAAGGGGGAGCTTTTGATCGTATTCCTAGGTGACTCCCCTATATAGATTGTGGTTTGGAGGGAAAGAGAAGTCAGATTGTCAGAGAGACAGAAGAGAGCAGACCGACATAGAGTGTCAGAAGGTCTGAAGGGGCAGTGTAGTCTGAAGTACTACAGCCCCTGGAGACAGAGATATACAGAAGGAAAGGACATCGTTCAGTGAGAGTGAAGGAGAGCGAGGCACAGGCCAGGACACCAGGTGGAGGACAGCAGCAAGCAGACTGTCTCCCAGGCAAAGCGCAGATAACCGGTAGTCGGCAAACCGAGGTGTAAGCAACTCTAAGACTTACAGCAGAGACTGGCAGGACAGCTGAATTGCAATTACCTGTCCGCCACACACACACCTGAAGACACAGTAACATATAGAGCCCGGGTTGTGATAGAGTCCCTGTAAAAAGGCTTGAGTTACCTGTCATACAGGTATTTTCCTATCCTATATAGAGACACAGAGAAGAACTGTGAAGACCTTATCTGAAGCCATAGGCAGTAAGGGACTACAACACCACCGCACTAGAGGAAGGCTTTTAACTCTACCTGGTAAAGGGGAACTCTGGATTCGCTTCCAAGCCAGCCGGCCGAACCCTGCCTGCCCTGTGATCTGGTACCCTGGACTGTAGTTGCCTGAAGTCTTCAGTAAACCAGGTAAAGAGACTGCAAACCCATGTCCTCGTTCTTTACTGTGCCATTCACCATCTTCCATCTACACCCCGGGAGCCCTGGGGATACACTTCATCTGTGGGAAGTTATACCATCTAGCTTCCATAACATCGCCCCGGAGGACCCCTTAAAGCAGCGTCGGTCCCCACTGACCGAATACCACAGGTGGCATTACGAACCTAAACTTTATTCAATTTCCCCTTTTACATGGGTGCCCAGGGCCACGGACTGGGTCAGCAACGTGACATCCCCCTGTGAGTACCAGGCCCGGTACTGGGTACCCCACGGCCCTGGCAGGCAACTCACTACAGGTCTCCGAAAATTGTGCCATATTTTTTTTAACAAATTTTAGATTTTTTTTGACCACATAATGAAAATTGAACCAATACATAATTGGTGTCTGTGAATTCATAATGACCTGGAGAATCATAATGGCAGGTAAGTTTTAACACTTAATGAACATGATAAAAAACAAGAAAACAACAACTGTGCAATTGCACTTTTTTTGCAAGTTCACCCCATTTTGATTTTTTTTCCTGCTTTCCAGTGAAATATATGTGAAAGCCAATGGTTTTGTTCAAACATACAACTTGTCCCACAGAAAACAAGCCCTAACATGGCCATATTGACTGAAAAATAAAAAGGTTAAGGCTCTGGGAAGAAGGAGAGCAAAAATAGGAAATACAAAACGGAAAATGTCCCAGGGGTTAAGGGGTTAATTCACAGGAAAAAAATCTGTATTAAGCAAAGATGGATTTCTACATTACTGAGTTAGATCGCAGTTACTGCTCATTAGATTCTATGTAGAAGGAAGGAAGAGCTCTGTCCTCCTCCTGCTTCTTCCACCCACCCATCCCTTTCCGTAGATTCTCATCAGTAGTGACTATCATTTCCTATCTCACTAATCAGTCTACACTGAATACAGATTTTACTTGTGAACTGAGAATGAAGCATATCTCTCAGATAAGATATATTGCAAAGTTGCTTATTTTCATGTGTACTATTGATTAATGAAATAAAAATAAAACTGATGGTTACTCTTTATTTATAATAGTGCCATCATTAATGGTCCTTGTAATTTCTGCTTTGTGCGTAGCAAAATGGTTTCTCAAGTCATTAGTGAAATACTAGGAGTAAGTTAATTGTCAAGCCAAATTAGTTTTTGCTTTTTTGCTAAGACTAAAGGTACCTTCACACTGAGCAACTTTCCAGCGAGAATGACAACGATCCGTGACGTTGCAGCATCCTGGATAGCGATCTCGTTGTGTTTGACACGCAGCAGCGATCAGGATCCCGCTGTGACATCGCTGGTCGTAGCTAGAAGTCCGGAACTTTATTTGGTTGTCAGGTCGGCGTGATTCATCATGTTTGACAGCAAAAGCAACGATACCTGCAATATTTTTTCATGGAGCAAACAACCAGCGAGAACGATAAGTACGTCAGTGGATCGCTCCTGCATCGTTCTGCTGTTGCCGTGTTTGACGTCTCCTAGCGACCTAAACAGCGACGCTGCAGCGATCGGCTCGTTGTCTATATCGCTGCAGCATCGCTTAATGTGACGGTACCTTAATCATTCTCCTGGGGAAACGGTGGACCTATCTGTATGTAGTACAGTTTGTACATTATATTAACCATTTTACCATTTTTGTCATATTCTTCATAGTTGATAAAAGCACAATGAAAGGGGTTGTCTCATTAGACACTGGGAATTCTATGGAAAGGGTATAATTTTCTGATGAATTGTGATTTAACCTCTATGGTATCCCTCAATCCTTTGAATAAAAGGGCAGGAGTGCTAAGAAAACCTTGTCTACAGTTGGCTCCACTCAATATTGTCCTCCATAATTCAAGCAGAGCTGACTGTAGACAATGTGGCACATGCAACATGCAA
Organism: Ranitomeya imitator; assembly: GCF_032444005.1. Classification (NCBI taxonomy): domain Eukaryota; kingdom Metazoa; phylum Chordata; class Amphibia; order Anura; family Dendrobatidae; genus Ranitomeya; species Ranitomeya imitator. The sequence continues at coordinate 287,456,694 of NC_091287.1, forward strand.
CTTTTTTCTAGCAATCATCAAGGCTTTGGCCTCCCATCAGTTTGATATTGGAGAAATATTTTAGCGATATGTCATCAATGGCTAAGGTGAGACAACTCTTTTTCAGAAATAAAAATGTTGCTCTGAATTAGAAAAATCTGTTTCCTAACTGTTGACTTGCTCACATACTTATTAATTTTCATTCACAGCATAGGCACCATCCTGTCAGCAAACTCATAATCCAATGCTGGTTATTCATCTCAGAAGAGATAAATCCCCTTAAACCACTTTCTGCTCTTTTATTTGCGGATTAGGACTCAGCTCTTGTAACCGTATGGTTAAAACACTGTTAATTGTCACAGTTTAACACTTATCTTGGTTTTATTACCAATAATCCTCTTATCAAAATACTTGAAAACATAATATAATTGAAAATAATCATGTGGACCGTTTTTAAAGTGTAAACCTTGAATTGCTAGAAAGGGTCTTAGTGTAATAATTCATGCAGTTCAGTGAAATTAGCAGGATATCACTGCTGCTAGGAGAAAAAATTTTTCTCAAAATCAAATGGACTGTAATATTTTAAGTTTAATTTTTTTTAAGTGAACAAACACTATGCAGCAAAACATCTCTAAGGAGTGCAGGTTGGTGAGATATAAATTGGAGTCTTTTTTACTGCTAAGACCACCAACATTTTTTAGTTCATCAGGGTCTTCATGGTAACTTATTGTAAATAGTCAAAAGACATGTTTGTACCAAGTGACATGTTGCACTTCACTGCTAATGTATTACCGTGAGAGTGGGGTCTTACCCATCACATTGAGAAGCAAATAATAGTATTTGGCCCTTTTGTTTGCTGAAGGGTAAACAGTCTTTGTTTTGTTCTTGACCAGTTTCCTTCATATTTTTTACAGAAGTAGTGAATGAGTCCGTGTTCTATTCACACAACAATTTTTTTTTCCCACGTATTCCAAGTAGTTGTTAATGTGGATTTTGAGATCAGTATTTACCTACAGACAGAGGTGTCCTTTATTACCTTTCCTTTTGGAGGCAATAGATTGCCAGATTTAAAATAAAATTGTAGACAGCTGTAACTAGCAAGGTCCATTTTATTTCTACCTCTGTTTGAACTAAAAAATGTATCCATCTCCTGCATATAAATGCCTGGTGAAGGGTAACACTCAAACATTGTCAGTCTAAGGCCGGAGTCACACTATCGTATAATACGGACGAGTGCTATGCGAGAAAACATTGCATAGCACTCGGACCACTGTTAATCTATGGGGAAGCTCACATCACCAGTTTTTTTTCTCGGGTGTATTCTACGTGCAAGTGATATCATAGCATGCTGCAATTTTACGCATATATCAGCCGAGTCTCGCCAATGCAAGTCTATGGGTGCGAGAAAAAATCAGACAGCACATGGACCATCCGTGTGACTTGCGAGAAATACACACACACATTTTCCTAATTTCAGCCCATTGAGCCATTAAATTCAATGGGGAAAATCAGTGAGAAATGTAAAGCCATACACATGTCATACAGATGTCATACGAATACATAAGTGCGAGAAAATCGCCTCATCGCATTGCAAATGGATTACACACGGATGACCATACGGAGAACACTTGTGCTACTCGGCCGAGAGAATTGAACCAATTTTTTATACCGTAAGTGTGACGCCGGCAAAACATGCATACCCGAGTGAAGTATATGTAGACCTGAATATATATCACTTTACGCCATATTGGCATACTGTTCTAATGATCTTTTGTAATATATTTGGATATGGATCAGTAGTAATCAGTTCACCAGGATCGAAATTCAGAAACACAAGGTTTTGAGTTGTGATGCCCAGGCATTGGTTTGAGGGGTTTGGCTACAACAGCACAATATTGTATTGTATTTGTTTCATGTGAAACTAAAGTCTTTAAAGGGAATCAGTCAGTTGATTCAACCAGGGATTGCTCTCTTTTACTAGATATCCAAGACGCATAGTGCCAGACTGATTTTTCAAAGTATTTTTTCTTTTATTTGCTGTAGCATGAAATGTACAAGACTCTGATAGCACAAGTTCTGGTTTGTGAATCAGATAGCAGGTTTCCTTTAACCAAAATCGACAAAGTAAATGGAAGGACCAACCTGCAGCTTTTAACCATTGTAAGGCAGCGGCTTTCTTTTCAGGGCAGAAATTAAGCAGTGACCCAAGAAAGTTCAAAATAAACATTATTTTCAAACTTACAAAATGAAGCCAGAACTTTTATACTCCGCTTCATCATATCCCCCCCTGTTCAAACTTGGGTGTTTGAACACCTGTTACCATACAGGGTGCATGTGTCAGGGCATTTGCAATTCCTTGCGCTTTCCCAGCTTGATGTTCCACCGAGAAGCTAAAGTTTTGCAAAGACAGAAACCATCTGGTTATTCGAGTATTCCTATCCCTGGCATTTCTCATCAAGACCAAGAGTGAATGGTCAGTTACCAAGCAAAACTATCATCTGAGTAAATAATAATGTAGGAACTCCAAGGTCCACTTAATGGCCACAGTACGCTATCATTTTTCTCTGCCGGGGTAAGTTGCTTAGGTGACCGGCTGTTCTTTCTCTGTTCACCTCCTGTGACAAAACCACTCCTAGACCTACCTCAGAGGCATCCATTTGCACGACAAAGCTTTTCTTTAAATTGGGACTAGTGAGGACAGGCTATCCACACAACCCCAACTTCATGGACTGGAATGCTTCCTCAGCCTGAAGGTTCCACCAAACCATGACTGATTTTCTTCCCTTTAAGAGATTGGTGAATGTTGCCAATCTCCTTGCCAAATTAGGTATAAATCACTGGTAATACCTAACAATGTTGAGGAAGGCCCTTACTTGTTTCGTAGTAAGAAGCTGGGGTCAGTTTTGAATAGCCTTGATTTTGTTTATCTGGGGTTTAATAACCCCACAGGGAATCACGTTCCCCAAGTACTGGGCTTCCTCAAGACTAATTGCATATTTTTGAGGTTTGTCATCAAATCCGCGGTTCTGAGTGAATCCACAATTGCTTGCACCTTGAACAAGTGGGTATGCTATTCCGTACTATAGATGATAATATAATCTAACTACGCAGATGCATATTTCTGATGTAGCTCTAAAATTGTGTCCATCAGCCTCTGGAACATGGCCAGGGCCCAAGGCTGGAGCCATTGATTTAGTAACTGCAACAAGTCATATTAGTGAGACCTAGAGGGACGAATCTCCACAAAAGACCACTAGTACACTTGTGCCCGTACATACAGTGGGGCAAAAAAGTATTTAGTCAGTCAGCAATAGTGCAAGTTCCACCACTTAAAAAGATGAGAGGCGTCTGTAATTTACATCATAGGTAGACCTCAACTATGGGAGACAAACTGAGAAAAAAAAATCCAGAAAATCACATTGTCTGTTTTTTTATCATTTTATTTGCATATTATGGTGGAAAATAAGTATTTGGTCAGAAACAATATTTCATCTCAATACTTTGTAATATATCCTTTGTTGGCAATGACAGAGGTCAAACGTTTTCTGTAAGTCTTCACAAGGTTGCCACACACTGTTATTGGTATGTTGGCCCATTCCTCCATGCAGATCTCCTCTAGAGCAGTAATGTTTTTGGCTTTTCGCTTGGCAACACGGACTTTCAACTCCCTCCAAAGGTTTTCTATAGGGTTGAGATCTTGAGACTGGCTAGGTCACTCCAGGACCTTGAAATGCTTCTTACGAAGCCACTCCTTCGTTGCCATGGCGGTGTGCTTTGGATCATTGTCATGTTGAAAGACCCAGCCACGTTTCATCTTCAATGCCCTTGCTGATGGAAGGAGGTTTGCACTCAAAATCTCACGATACATGGCCCCATTCATTCTTTCATGTACCCGGATCAGTCGTCCTGGCCCCTTTGCAGAGAAACAGCCCCAAAACATGATGTTTCCACCACCATGCTTTACAGTAGGTATGGTGTTTGATGGATGCAACTCAGTATTCTTTTTCCTCCAAACACGACAAGTTGTGTTTCTACCAAACAGTTCCAGTTTGGTTTCATCAGACCATAGGACATTCTCCCAAAACTCCTCTGGATCATCCAAATGCTCTCTAGCAAACTTCAGACGGGCCCGGACATGTACTGGTTTAAGCAGTGGGACACGTCTGGCACTGCAGGATCTGAGTCCATGGTGGCGTAGTGTGTTACTTATGGTAGGCCTTGTTACATTGGTCCCAGCTCTCTGCAGCTCATTCACTAGGTCCCCCCGTGTGGTTCTGGGATTTTTGCTCACCGTTCTTGTGATCATTCTGACCCCACGGGGTGGGATTTTGCGTGGAGCCCCAGATCAAGGGAGATTATCAGTGGTCTTGTATGTCTTCCATTTTCTAATTATTGCTCCCACTGTTGATTTCTTCACTCCAAGCTGGTTGGCTATTGCAGATTCAGTCTTCCCAGCCTGGTGCAGGGCTACAATTTTGTTTCTGGTGTCCTTTGACAGCTCTTTGGTCTTCACCATAGTGGAGTTTGGAGTCAGACTGTTTGAGGGTGTGCACAGGTGTCTTTTTATACTGATAACAAGTTTAAACAGGTGCCATTACTACAGGTAATGAGTGGAGGAAAGAGGAGACTCTTAAAGAAGAAGTTACAGGTCTGTGAGAGCCAGAAATCTTGATTGTTTGTTTCTGACCAAATACTTATTTTCCACCATAATATGCAAATAAATTGTTAAAAAAACAGACAATGTGATTTTCTGGATTTTTTTTTCTCAGTTTGTCTCCCATAGTTGAGGTCTACCTATGATGTAAATTACAGACGCCTCTCATCTTTTTAAGTGGTGGAACTTGCACTATTGCTGACTGACTAAATACTTTTTTGCCCCACTGTAAGTATTAGCCTGCAGATGGGCAAGGATCTCACCTTTGAGTTTCTCTTAGTTCTGGGCATAATCCAGGCCTTTGGACAATTGAAGGTCAGCAGTGGAGTGGTCTTTCACAGGGCCGCAATCTGTTGCAGAATCGGGTTGTTAGTCTGCTGCTGCTACAGATCTCTTTGACCAAATCCAAACTCTCTTTTATTTTGCACTACAGCCACAGCTGTATTTGTAATTACTAATTACAATGCTCTCCAACGAGTATAGAATGCTTCTATGCACATCCTGGGGGACACACAATGACCCTCGTATATGATTCCCCTCACTGCCTCACACCATATGCTTGTTAAAGTAACAAAATTAGGGGAAAATGTAAATGATTAGGACTGCAAGGCCAAATAATATAGAGTATGTTCATATTCTGTATCTTTAGAGACACATCTTCATTTTATTTGTAGCCAAAGGTTAGATACAACCGTATCAAGACTATTTGTAAAATGTCTTTTTTATTACATACATTCTTTACAGAAGATGAATCAATAAAAATAGTTTGCAAAAGTAGGCATTTTAATATACCTTTAATATACCAGATTGAGTAACTACTTGATATACTGCAATAAGTGTCCTGAGCTAAATTATAGGCAAGGCAAACAGGACTATTGCCTCAAAGCAAAGGCTTCACTAGCAAGTGACCTCCTGCAGCTAGTAGCCTTCACTATATTATTTGTCCAGTAACATTCGCCAATCTTGATCAGCCCTGTTGATATCGTATGAGAAAGCACAAATGATAATTTGTACTGTAAGAAAAACTGGAAGTCACCGATATCTCTGAAGTCTGAGAGAATAACTACTCCGCAATAAAGTGTCAACACAATGAGTAAACTCTATAACTTGAGTTTTATTAACAGTTATCCAAATTGGCTAACTATGGTTATGGTTTGTAACATTTCAGTTCAATATTCTTTGCAACATTCTCTCTTTTTCACATGAGCCAGCACTGATGTCATCACTCAATTTTACATAATCAAGTGAGGTACAAGCTGACACCATTCACTAAGGTGGCAGTTCTTGCTGGTTAGGTACTCAATCATACTCGCTCTTCTCACACTTTTTCTGAATGGTCCTCTCTTGAAAGCTACTCGATAGATGCTAATGCACAGGTTCAGCTGACGACGCCATTTTGATTGTGATTTTTTTTCTTTTCAACACAGCAATATCATAGACACTGTGATAGTGCACAGGAACCACCATTTTGATGAAGTGACATGTTTTTTTCAAATACACACATTAGTATATTCATTATGTAAACTAGGGGGCAGGTCAGTGAGGGATCAGTGACCTGTCAACAGACTGCATTATGAATTTCTAATCAGAGCACTGCATGAAGCCACCACCAACAGGCCTGCCCTAGGCCCCGAGCATATCATTAACACAAAACTGAAAATAAGGATTAAAAAGATGCACAAAACAGATTTCTTCAACAAAGGTATCTTTTTAATCAGTATAATGGCACCGACCTGACACTGTGTGTAGGTTACTATGCACAATCCTGCTGACAGGTTCCCTTTAAAGAACAGTAAAAGTGTGACTCCATTGTTCTCAGCAGCGATCTCTGAGTCAGAGATGCTTCTAGGGGTCTTCCCCATGCTTTTCTCCTTCCATTCAGAAAAGTTTCCATCCATTTCAACATTTTCTCTACCTCCCCAGACTTCCCTCATAGGGTCTGCCAGAAAATGCTTGGTTTTCCCATTGACTTCCATTATTCTCGTTACTTGAAATAAGCATCTGAACATTAGGAATTGCTTGGTTCAAGTAGCGAGCAGCTGAGCATTCTAGTGCTTGCACATCACTACTCCTGACATATCCACCCTTAGTTATTAACCGGTCATTAGTTATGAGCGAGTATACTCGTTACTCGGGTTTCCCCGAGTATGCTCGGGTGGTCTCAAAATATTTTGGCGTGCTCGGAGATTTAGTTTTCATCGCCACAGCTGATGGATTTGCGACTGCTAGACAGGCTGAATACATGTGGGAATTCCCTAACAAGCAGGCAACCCCCACATGAATAATCCAAATGAGCTTCTCTCATTCCTTGCTCAGACAATTCAAATACGGGAACCAGAGCACTCAAGCACCACACAAAACTTGGCATTGCTCAATACTCAATCGAGCACCCTGATGCTCAACCGAATATCGAGCAGTACTGAGCATGCTCGCCCATTCCTACTTTGTAATTTGATGGAAAATCTCCATTGGATTGAAGCATATACCGAGCATGCATATCTCTGTTATATACAGTCTTATTGTGATTTCCAGAGACAGACGAGTGCAGTGCTTATCTATCTGTGTCAGTCTTATTGAGAATGAATGAAGTTGTGATACACATGATTGGCCACTGCTCCATTTAGTTGGATTGATGGGGTCTCAATTGTCAGACTCTGATCGAATGGAAAGTTATCCACTATCCTATAGTTATGGAGTAACTTCTATTCTTGGTACATACCCTTTAACACAACCAACTACAAGTATACGAAAAGAACAAAGTTCCCAAACTGCCAATTTATTATTTTCTATACGACTTTTCTGTGAAATCAGTTTGAAGCAAAATAGTTCTAATCAATACTACAGAATCCTTACATTTACGCTTCTGAAAATTAATTATATATTTCTCCTGTACATTGGGATTATTCTGTTTATAGGTGTGCTCCCAAAATGCCTTTGGTCTGCTAAGGTTAATCAACATTTTACAATGTGCTGATCCATAGGTGCATGAATAGTACATTTAATTGATTTTATGTAGAGAGTGATCTACAAGTAAAACCAGGGGCAGAATCTATTTAACTTAACAAACATCCAGTAGACTAAAATGGAAATTACTATATTATCCCAATGTCTCATGTATGACTTTGATAAAGCCTATTGGTTTCCAATGAGTAATACCACAATTTCATTAGTGACTCCACATCTGCCAGAAATGATTGCAACATACCACCTTCAACAATTCCTGTGGTCATCAAGTCTTAGAAGAACGCAGCCTTCAAGTTCAGCCAGTGCACTTCTAGTATTGTTTTGTATAGTACAGCAGTTTCAGCAGTTCATCGTCTGAATTCAGCATTTGATCTTTCTTGCGTTTGATCAATGCTGCTTTAGAACCTTATCATTTGATCTTAAAATAATGAATGATAAAAGAAAAAGTATCCCTCTCAAGAATGTAAAGTTGAGTTTGTAAAGATGGAGTATGACAGGTGTAGCCTAGGCTTACCATGTATCCATCCTGGCATACAAGACTTATTTAAGAAGGGGACAACTAATATGGCTGCACACTTTTGCAAACATGCCCATACAATAAAACTGGTAAAAATGTATATAAATCTGTAAGTAAAAGAAACATAATTACTAAACTTTAACAATTTCTATTAATTGAACTTATGGATTACAAATACATGACCAAGTTCACATTTCGGGAGGAAATTTTCTTGTAGTTTACACAGTCCTAATTATAAAATAATTCTTGACATTTTATCTGATCCTTTGCCTTTACAGTATCCACTGTTAGGGTATGTGTTGTAATCATTTTTGGCCTGATGTATTCTTTAAACTTTTAAGGGGCTCCTGCTAATACAGCTATGCGTGACACATTGTATATAACTAGGCTAGATTGAACATTCACTAGGAGCAAAACAGAAGCAATTTTGGCTGAAGTTCCACAGAATAATATTGTATTAAACATTAATCTGTATTGTGAATTGTTTTTAGTTCAGTCAGCATTAGCAGGGGACATACCGTACTGAGATTTGAGAGCGGGTATCAGCAGGTAAGAGAGAGCATCAAGAGTCAAAAAATATATTCACGAAAGTTGAAGTGACAAAAAAGTTCCAGAATATTATTGATCAGCAGATTGCTTGGTTCTCTGTGCTTGCCAGGTTTGTGTCAAGTGACACACACAGATGCTCTGAGTGCACTTCATCCAAACGACAGCATTTTAATAATATATCCTCTTACAGGCAGAGGCTTTGTAATTATGTAGCAGTTTGCATTGGTCATGCTGATAGTGCAGTGTCCTTGCCAATATATGTTTATATATTATATATATATTTGATATATATGCAAATAAATACATATTCATATATATATACATATATATGTAGAGTTGAAAATAGAAATTTACATAAACTATATGAAAAGACACATATGCATGTTTTTCTCAATATCTGCCATGAAATCGTAATAACCCTTTCCCGTTCTAGGTCAATTAGGATTACCATAATTATTAATAATTGCCAAATGCCAGAATAATGAGAAAGACAATGTTTAATGCATTTTTATTACTTACTGCAAAGTCAAAAGTTTACATACACTAAGATTACTATGCCTTTAAAGAATTCTGGACTGCCCACATAATGGTGTCATGTGTTTGGAAGCTTCTAAAAGTTTGTGGGTGTATTTTAATGCACACCTGAAACACACTGCTTCTTTGTATAGCATCACAGGAAGTCTCAAGAAATCAGCCAAGATATCAGGACAAAAATTGTGGACTTGCACAAGTCCACCTCATTCTTGGGTGCAATTTCAAGATACCTGAAGGTGCCTCATTCATCTCTACAAACAATTATATGCAAGTATAAACAAGATGGGAATGTCCATCCATCATACCACTCAGGAATTTAGTGAAACATGAGGGTGGCAGCATCATGTTGTGCAGTTGTTTTGCTGCAGGAGGGACTGGTGCACATCACAAAATAGATGGCATCATGAGAAAAGATGATTATGTGGCAATACTGAAGCAACATCTCAAGACACCAGCCAGGAAGTTAAAGCTTGAGCGGAACTGGGTCTTCCAAATGGACAATAACCCGAAGCATACTGCCAAAATGGCAACAAAGTGGCTTAAGGATAAGAAAGTCAATGTTTTGGAGTGGCCATCACAAAGCCCTGATCTCAATCCTATAGAAAATTTATGGGCAAAGCTGAAAAGGCAGGTGCGAGCAAGGTGACCTACAAACCTGGATCAGTTACACCTGTTTTGTAAAGATGAATGGGCTCAAATTCTGACCAACGATTGTGAGAAGCTTGTGGAATTATATTTCAAATGTTTGACCCAAGTCATTCAGTTTAAGGGTAATGGTACCAAATACTAATGAAATGTATGTAAACTTTTGACTTTCCAGGAAGTAATAAAATGCCTTAAAACATTGTCTCTCATTATTGTAGCATTTGGTAAATATTAATATATAGGGTAATCCTAATTGACCTAAAACAAGAAAGGTTTATTCTGATTTCATTTCAGATATTGAGAAAAACATGCATATGTGTCTTTTTATCTAATGCATATGTAAACTTCTAGTTTCAAGTGTATATACAGTATGTATATTTTTTTATATACAGTTGTGCTCAAAAGTTTACATTCCCCAGCAGAATTTTTGCTTTCTTGGTCTTTTTCAGAGAATATGAATGATAACACCAAAACTTTTCCTCCCCACATGGTTAGTGGTTGGGTGAAGTCATTTATCATCAAACTACTTTGGTAGTGCTTGAAAAAGGCTCACACACAGAGCACAAATGGGCTATTAAAATAGCTTTTTGTTTCACTAAAATGTGCAGCTTCTTTGCTTTTTCTTGTATGTATACTGTATATCTAATATATAAAGCTGAATGTGTGTGTGTGTTTGTGTGTTTGTGTGTGTGTGAGAGTGTGTGTGTAGGTGTGTGTGTGTATGTCCGGGATTGGCATCCGCACCGTTGCAGCTACAGCCACAAAATTTTGCACAGTCACACGTCTGGACCCCGAAAGCATGGGCTATGTTGTGAGGCGAAATTTTAACCCCACACATTCCAATTCACCAAACAATTTTGCCCCTACCGTATCTACATAATGGGGAAAAAGTGAAAGGAAAAGTGTTAGAGGCAAATTGACAGCTACCAGACGTGAACAAGGGGGAAAGAATGAGAGTGATGGCGCCAAAGAGTATATACCATACAGTTGCTAAGGTGGGGCCTCGACATGGGATACTCACCACACACAGGGATATGAACACACACACACAAAATGCGCCACACACTACCACGTGCTTGAACAGATATACCACCCTCAGCACACATTTCACCACACATACACCAACCTCGCTACATAAAAGTCGAAACAGAAAAGTCGCCACTCAAAACTCGTCACTCGCAAAATTCACCACATGCAAAACTAGGCTCACGCAAAACTCGCCACACGTGCAAAACTCACCTCATGGAAAACTCGCCACACGCAAAACTTGCACATGCGGAAAAATTGCCACATGCACAAAAGTTGCAACACATGCAAATGTTGCCTCACACAAAACTTGCACATACTCAAAACGCACCACACATAAAACTCGCCATGCGCAAAACTTGCTGCACACAACTTGCTACACTAACCTGTCACATGCAACTTGACACACAAAAAGTTGCTACACGCATGTCGCCACACAAAACTTATCTTACAAAAGTCGTCGCCACACGCAACTCAACACACACAACTTGACACATGAAACTCGCCCTAAAACACACACAAGTTTGGTATTATCCTTCAAAAATAAAAATCTGATTAATAAGCAGACAAACTACAAGAGCAACAAATGTACCATATAGGAAATACGGCAGCTGGCAGTCACATGACCTGCCTATTATGTGTATGTATGAGCTAATATATACTGCCAGGGGGAGGGCTTCCTGTTGGCTGGTGATTTATCAGGCTGCCAATTTAGCTTAGGCTAGGTTCCCATTGCGATATGGCGGTACATTTAACGGACTACGTTATACCGCGGCATAACGCGGTGTAACGTAGTCCGTTATAGCCGCCATTGCTTGTAATGGCGAATGCGTCGCTAGCGCATGCTCACATTGGGCGTGCGCTAGCGATGTGCCGTCATTTGAGTGACGGACCTCGAACGCTGCTTGCGGCATTCACGGTCCGTTCCTCGCTAGCGCAGATCGGGGCTCTGCGCTAGCGGGATCGGCAAACGCGATCCCTTTTGGGACATTGCGTTAGCGCAGTCCGTAGCGCTATGTGCTAAACGGACTGCCCTAACGCAATGTGAACCTAGCCTTACAAATACTGAGCTAAAACTGTGGGGGAGATGACAAACATGTACTGTAGTGTGAGCCCAGCCTTACTTCTGATTTTAATATGTTTATGGCCAGACCATGCAGTTAGCTGCATGTGACCATATACTCTGCCTATTGTGATGGCCAATTGCTATATGATTTTGTTTCACAATCATGTAGCCCACTGGGCAGAAAAGGTCCCCTGTGCAAGATCAATATATGGACCCTTTGCAGTCCATTAGTTGAACATAATGCACAATCCCACCTGCTTTGAAGGTTGAAATGGGCCCCCTCACCTCTTGGGCCCTGTGCAGTCCCACAGGCTGCACCAATGATATGTCCGCTTAGTATGCAGCCATTGAAAGAGCTTAGGCTGCATAGCTGCCGCAGTGTCTGGCCATATCTTAAAAATAACTTTTTGTGTCCGGACACGCTATTTACCTGCAGATATAGGGTCTGTAGGTAAATATCATTAAAATAATTTTAGCCTGCCTTTGGAGCCGCGATTAAAGGGACTTGCTTCTAGTCATTGAGGTAGTGCAGGGAACAGATGTAGTCACGGCTCACTGCACAATGAGTGCAGCAGTTAATCATTGGTATATTGATTGACACCCTGCTCTGAAACCATATGCTGCACTCTTGCTGCAGAGCAGACTGTCAATTAAAGTGTTGGGGAATGATTACAACCGCTCTCACATTATAGTGAGTGGCGAACATAACAGCTCCTTGACGCGCTCCTGTGATTCGACGCGCGCAGCCACGGGAAGGGTATAAGTACATTTTCTTCTTGTAGCTCCTATTCCACTAAGGTAGCACAGCATGATATTAATGCTATTTACCTGCAGGCTAACCTTACATCTGCAGGTAAGTAGGGTTTTTGGACTTGGTAGGTTTCCATTTGTTTAGTCACCAAATCTGCATTATACATTGTTATTAAATTCATTATAAAATTGTTCTGCTTTGACATGTTAAATCATGTGCTGAACAGATATAATTTGGGCTGTACATGGATTTTTGGCAGCTCTTCTGGTCACACAATACTTATTTTCCACCATAATATGCAAATAAAATGTTAAAAAAACAGACAATGTGATTTTCTGGATTTTTTTTCTCAGTTTGTCTCCCATAGTTGAGGTCTACCTATGATGTAAATTACAGACGCCTCTCATCTTTTTAAGTGGTGGAACTTGCACTATTGCTGACTGACTAAATACTTTTTTGCCCCACTGTATATACTGAGGGGAAAATGAGAGGTGTGAGGTGAAAATGAAAAGGTGTGAGTGCAAAATGAGAGGAGTGAGGGAAAATAGTGGAGTGATTGGAAAAGAACAGATGTGAGGTCGAAATGACAAGTGTTAGGGGGGAATTAGAGGAGTGAGGGGTAAAATAAGAGGAGTAAGGGGGAAAATGAGAGGTGTGAGGGAGAAAATAAGAGATGTGAGTGGGGGAATGAAAGATGTGAGGGGGAAAATGAGAGACGTGATGGGAAAATAAGAGAAGTGAGGTGCTATAACTAACCACAGATATTTACTATACCCAGGCAAAGCCGGGCTCTTCAGCCAGTATCTATATATATAATTGTCTAAGGGTTTTTCTGTCTGTCTGTCCTGGAAATCCCGCGTCTCTGATTGGTCGAGGCCACCAGGCCTCAACCAATCAGTGACGGGCACAGCATGGCGACGATGATGTCATAAATGTTGCCTCGACCAATCAGCGATGGGCACAGTCTGCCGCGAATTCGCCTCGACCAATCAGCGACGGGCACAGTATCGACATAGATGTCATAATGGTTGCCATGGCGACGATGATGTCATAAAGGTTGCCGCGACTAATCAGCGACGGGCACAGTCTGGTGCGAATTCTGGAATCATCATTGTCCATATACTACGGGGACATGCATATTCTAGAATACCCGATGCGTTAGAATTGGGCCACAATCTAGTTATATATATATGTAGACACTCCTCAAAATGGAAGTTGCAACATTAACCATGAAAGCTCAGAGAATTATAAAAATCACAGGAAGATAGACATTTTAATCATATGCAAATTATGAAAAAATGGAAGCATAATTTTCAAAATATCTCAACTTAGTATCGAACATGAGTGCCACGAGGAGAAATACATGCATTTACATGCAGGGCCGCCATCAGGGCATTACAGCCATGACTGGCGTATGGGGCCCGGTGGGCAGAGGGGGCCCGCATTGGGCCCCATCTCATCTGCTCCCTGGGCCCCCCCTACAGGCGCTGCGGCACGCTATTGACATGCGGGCCCGCACCCGCACGTCAATAGTTAACAGCCGCCAGCCAGTCGGAGGCTGGCAGCTGACTTGAACTGCAGTACGCACTTTGCCGATGTCTGATGTCATTGACAGCCGCCGGCGAGTGCGTGCTACATCTGCGTGGAGGGAGTGAGCTTCGCCCGCCGCAGGAGCACGGCCAGGTAGAACTTGTGTTTTTTTTTTGTTTTTTTCAGAGCGGCAATCTAGGGGGCCCCGGGGCATAATGCTGGAAACGCTGAGGCAGAAATGCTGGACATAGGGGCAGAATGCTGGACACGAGGGGCAGAATGCTGGACAAAAGGGCAGAATGCTGGACACGAGGGGCAGAATGCTGGACACAGGGGCAGAATGCTGGACATGAGGGGCAGAATGCTGGACACGAGGGGCAGACTGTGAGACTCCGGGGCAGAATGCTGGACACAGGGGCAGAATGCTGGACACGAAGGGCAGACTGTGAGACACGGGCAGAATGCTGGACACATGGGCAGAATGCTGGACACAAGGGGCAGACTGAGACACGGGGCAGAATGCTGGACACAGGGGCAGAATGCTGGACATGAGGGGCAGAATGTTGGACACGAGGGGCAGACTGTGAGACTCCGGGGCAGAATGCTGGACACAGGGGCAGAATGCTGGACACGAAGGGCAGACTGTGAGACACGGGGCAGAATGCTGGACACATGGGCAGAATGCTGGACACAAGGGGCAGACTGAGACACGGGGCAGAATGCTGGACATGAGGGGCAGAATGTGAGACATGGGGGCAGAATGCTGGACACGGTCAGAATGCTGGACACAGGGGCAGAATGCTGGACACGGGGGCAGAATGCTGGACATGAGTGGCAGGCTGTGAGACACGGGGGCAGAATGCTGGACACAGAAGCAGACTCTGAGACACGGGGGCAGAAAGCTGGACACAGGGGCAGAATGCTGGACACGAAGGGCAGACTGTGAGACACGGGGCAGAATGCTGGACACATGGGCAGAATGCTGGACACAAGGGGCAGACTGAGACATGAGGCAGAATGCTGGACATGAGGGGCAGAATGTGAGACATGGGGGCAAAATGCTGGACATGGTCAGAATGCTGGACACAGGGGCAGAATGCTGGACACGGGGGCAGAATGCTGGACATGAGTGGCAGACTGTG
Organism: Ranitomeya imitator; assembly: GCF_032444005.1. Lineage (NCBI taxonomy): Eukaryota > Metazoa > Chordata > Amphibia > Anura > Dendrobatidae > Ranitomeya > Ranitomeya imitator. Next base: position 287,472,051 of record NC_091287.1, read on the forward strand.
AGACACGGGGGCAGAATGCTGGACATAGAAGCAGACTGTGAGACACGGGGGCAGAAAGCTGGACACAGGGGCAGAATGCTGGACACAGGGGCAGAATGCTGGACACAGGGACAGAATGCTGGACACCAGGGCAGAATGGAGATACAGGGCATGACTGGAGACAGATGGGGCTGAATGGAGACACAGGGGGCATGATTGGAGACATGGGGGCATTATTGGAGCCATAGGGGGCAGAATGGAGATACATGGTATGATTGGAGACACGGTGCAGGATGAAAGACATGGGGGCATGATTGGAGACATATCGTGCAGGACCATGGGACAGGATGGATATGATGGAGACCAGGTAAGAACTCGTGTTTTTTTTTTTTTTGAGAGCGGCAATGCAGGGGGCCCCGGGGCATAAGCTGTTAATGCTGGGGCAGAAATGCTGGACACAGGGGCAGAATGCTGGACACAGGGGGCAGAATGCTGGACACGAGGGGCAGAATGCTTGACACGAGGGGCAGACTGTGAGACTCGGGGGCAGAATGCTGGACACAGGGGCAGAACGCTGGACACGAGGGGCAGACTGAGACACGGGGGCAGAATGCTGGACACAGGGGCAGAATGCTGGACACAAGGGGCAGACTGTGAGACACGGGGCAGAATGCTGGACACAGGGGCAGAATGTTGGACACGAGGGGCAGACTGAGACATGGGGCAGAATGCTGGACACGAGGGGCAGAATGTGAGACACGGGGGCAGAATGTTGTACACAGGGGCAGAATGCTGGACACAAGGGCAGAATGCTGGACACGGGGGCAGAATGCTGGACACGAGTGGCAGACTGTGAGACACGGGGGCAGAATGCTGGACACAGGGGCAGACTGTGAGACACGGGGGCAGAATGCTGGACACAGAAGCAGACTGTGAGACACGGGGGCAGAAAGCTGGACACAGGGGCAGAATGCTGGACACGAGGGGCAGACTATGAGACACGGTCAGAATGCTGGATACAGGGGCAGAATGCTGGACACAGGGGCAGAATGCTGGACACAGGGGCAGAATGCTGGACACAGGGACAGAATGCAGGACACCAGGGCAGAATGGAGATACAGGGCATGACTGGAGACGGATGGGGCAGAATGGAGACACAGGGGGCATGATTGGAGACATGGGACCATTATTGGAGCCATAGGGGGCAGAATGGAGATGCATGGTATGATTGGAGACACGGTGCAGGATGAAAGACATGGGGGCATGATTGGAGACAGATGGAGCAGGGTTGGAGACATATCATGCAGGATCATGGGACAGGATGGATATGATGGAGACCAGGTAAGAACTCGTGTTTTTTTTTTTTTGAGAGCGGCAATCCAGGGGGCCCCGGGGCATAATGCTGGAAATGCTGGGGTAGAAATGCTGGACACAGGGGCAGAATGCTGGACACGAGGGGCAGAATGCTGGACACAGGGGCAGAATGCTGGACACAGGGGGCAGAATGCTGGACACAAGGGGCAGAATGCTTGACACGAGGTGCAGACTGTGAGACTCGGGGGCAGAATGCTGGACACAGGGGCAGAATTCTGGACATGAAGGGCAGACTGAGACACGGGGGCAGAATGCTGGACACAGGGGCAGAATGCTGGACACAAGGGGCAGACTGTGAGACACGGGGCAGAATGCTGGACACAGGGGCAGAATGCTGGACACAGGGGCAGAATGCTGGACATGGGGGCAGAATGCTGGACACGAGTAGCAGACTGTGAGACACAGGGGCAGAATGCTGGACACAGGGGCAGACTGTGAGACACGGGGGCAGAATGCTGGACACAGGGGCAGAAGGCTGGACACGAGGGGCAGACTATGAGACACAGGCAGAATGCTGGATACAGGGGCAGAATGCTGGACACAGGGGCAGAATGCTGGACACAGGGGCAGAATGCTGGACACAGGAACAGAATGCTGGACACCAGGGCAGAATGCTGGACACTGGGACAGAATGCTGGGCACCAGGGCAGAATGGAGATACAGGGCATGACTGGAGACAGATGGGGCGGAATGGAAACACAGGGGGCATGATTGGAGACATGGGGTCATTATTGAAACCATAATGGCAGAATGGAGATACATGGTATGATTGGAGACATGGTGCAGGATGAAAGTCATGGGGGCATGATTGGAGACAGATGGAGCAGGGTTGGAGACAGATCGTGCAGGATCATGGGACAGGATGGATATGATGGAGACAGATGGGGCAGGATGGGGAGATCATATGGGGCAGGATGGATACTCATGAGGGCAGGATGGGTGAACATATGGCTGAAGCCAGGAATGAGACACACGGGGCCAGGGTGGGGGATATTATTATTACCATAGGGGCTAATTAAGGGATATTATTACTGCTGTGATGTATTTATTTTAGTTTTTGAGGACACTGTTTTAAACTGGGGGATGGTCCTGTTACTGTGTAGAGTGACACACACTACGTCGCCTTTTTTTCTTCATGTGGTGTAATGTAGAAGTTGGAAATAATTAAGTAATGTGTTCTGCAAGCGGAGCTCAAGATAACTGTGTTATTTCCTGCAGAGACAAGTCCTGGCTGGATGAAGTGATGGCGGTCTGTGCAGGATGAAAGATGAAGGACTTCACCTAGAGACGTCACTGGTGAGTCAGTGTGTTACCTATACACTGACAATATACACTGTATACTATATAGAGTGGTCCTGTGTATAATGTCATCCGTGATCATTGTATAACCTGTACACAGACACTGCATAAATAAGTACACATCACCTGTGTATAATGGCACTGATGGTGATATTAGTATTGTGTGTTTTTTTATTACTGATTAGTATTGTATTCAGTCACTATGTGGTGGCAATATGTGGTCTGGTCATGGTGCGGTGGTATTTGTTCCTTGTATGTGATATTATTCGGTCACTGGTGGTAATATGTGGTCTGGTCATGGTGTTGTATTTGTTCCTTGTATGTGATATTATTGGTCATTTAAAAAATTGAAAAATAAATAAAAATATACCTAAATTGTATTGCATATTTTAACAAATATTTAGTAGGTTACAGCAGAGTAGGGCCCGGCCAAAAGTGTCTACCGTGTTATGGTGGTGGCTTAAAAAATCTTTTGGCCAAAATTAAAGCTGCTGGCTATATGTGTGATCTCGTGATGGGAACTGTTAATGTGTGATAGGTGAGAAGTGGAGTTTTTCCAAGAGAGAGCGGTGGGACTGTGGACAGTTTGAGGGGTGGAGGCGGGGGGTGGGGTAAAGCCTGGGCAGAGTTTCAAGGGGGCCCCGAAAATTTTGCCAGTATGGGGCCCCAAAATTTCTAGTGGCAGCCCTGCTTACATGACTTGACATGCTATCAGTGAGGATACTAACTGTCTGAGGATTGTTCTGCTATGCCTGATGCACTTGGGAATACAAATTATTAAGATTTGCACCTTGCATTTCCCTTTGCAATTGCTGACCAATTATATCTCAGATGTGCTCAAATGTAGACAAGTCCAGGGATGCTGTAAGCCATGGTAGCATATTTAGGCCCTGAAGGGTGCTCACAGTACCACAAGCAACATGCAGCCTGGCGTTTTAATGTTAAAAATTGTTCCTGGGACTCTTTGGAGAAATGGCATCACCTGTGATTCCACCACTAAATCATTGTAACGCTGAGTGGTCCAGTTACAATACATTATATTACCTGACACCATAATAGTAGGACAAGACATTCAGTATTTAAGGCCTCATCATGTCATTGATGAAGACTGAATATTCTAATGGAGCAATGGAGGCTGGAATTGAAGTATATCCTCTTCAGCAATGAGTCTGCTTGGATACAATGATAGCCAGAGATTGTTCTGGAGTCCACGTGGGCAATGCCATGAACAGACGAAGGGATGTAAGTGTTTGTATCAATGCGTGTGGCACTCATACTCCATACTGAGTAAATTTAGATGTTTAGAAAATTGTTTCCATTTTTTCATAATTTACAGATTATTAGCATGTCTATCGATTCTGTGATTTCCATAATTCCACTATTTTTCCTTCTTGGTGTTGCAATCTCAATGTGTGTGTGTTTTTGATAATGGATGGTAATAATTTTAGTTACAGTAAAGTATAGATTAATTAAGAAAGTAACATAGCAAGATGTTTAAGGGATGTCTAGAGCCAAGTTATATTACTGTGTGTCAGATAATGATATGCCTTTTAGGGGTATAACTAAAAATAGCACAGAAAATTCAGTTGCACCCTCATCTGACCTATATAAGGGAATCAATGCTATAAATGAGGCATGACAGATGGGAGACCTATTATGCTGTTAAGGACACAATGAAGTCAAAAGACTTAGGCTTTGTGCATGTCCATGTTAGGCTCCATTCTCAAGTGGGAAAAAAATGAGCGCTTCATGCACCTTGGTAGAATCCAATGGACCCCATTATAATGAGGTCTTTGGCATTCTACTGAGGTGACATTTGTTTTGCAATGGATCCAGTCCTGTGTCATGGTTTCCTTTATTAATGTAAATCACCAAGCAAATGCTCCTAACTTTCCAATCTCTAACATGTCATCTCCCTTGGCACAGGAAACAAATGAATAATTTTGAGTTCTGAAAGTCTACAATCCTAGACAAAAAAAGTCAGACATTTACCAAATACAAGAACCTCAGCGTGCAATGCAGTTGTCTAGGGTCCCACCTTGATGATAACCACGTCTCCTGGAATGTACCCAATATACCATATGTTGTCTATCATGTAGAGCCCACAAGTGACCCTTAATTTGCTCAACCAACCCAATGGTTTTAGAAGCGTTCAAATAGAGGACAATAGCCTGGGCTCAAAGTGGAAAAGACAATACTTTCCATGGTAGATAGATACAACCTGAATTCTGCTTTGAAATTGCTTTTGATGCTACATATACTGTAGAGTCTGTATACTTATAGCAGTTTTACTGTAGCGCTATGTTTTAACATACAGAATAGGTTTGCATTGATACCTCCAGCACATAAATATTGCATACAAGAATGAAATATGCATGCAAGTAAACCAAGAAAATTACAGCCATTGATAGAGGTTATAACTTTCTCCCAACAGTCCGCTTTCTATATAAAAAGGTTTAGTGTTAAAAAGCCAACCTGTGACTCTGATATATTTTAATTACCGCATAAAATTTAGCTCTTTAGTGACACTCTTTTATAGTATAATATCGCCTGAACTCATTTTTAGTATTTTTATTTCAAATCCTATGAGTCTTTGCAGTTGCAGATCCCAAGTGACATGCCTGCATATATAATTGCATTAAATCTGACATTGCCTGAAACAGTACTTGCAAAAATTATGGTGATAACGTTAGCTTATAGCACAAAGAATTAAGATTTTAGAATCATTTTGTTAATGAGGTTGGTAGGAAGTTTTGGAACTTTATATAGTGATCTAGAATCTAGTACATTAAACAAGGGATTTCTAATGATTAAACTGTGACCTTTTAAGCCATCTTAAAGCATCTTAAACCTCGGGGAACTACTACTCTGCTTCTAGCTAGTACTGTCAAATGTCTTCTTATTAAAGAGAAATATTCAGATGGGAAATGGTCTAAACTTGGTTGAATTAATTAAACAAAGTATCATGGTGCCCTAGCTAAATCAAAATGGAGGTCTGCGCTTTGTGCTGACCTTCACCTGGCAATATGTGGCAAAATGTGGCTTTGGGAAGATATGGAGGGGGAGATGACTACCAAAATTCTGTTTACTAAGTGAAATTTGATGACGAGGGTTTGTGGGAAACATGCAGGGGGGATATGTGAGAAGTCTATCTTTACAGAAGTCTGTATAATTTTCCCAATGATACTCTGTATTTGTTGGAGGATTTGCTTATAAAGTTTGTGATAACCTGAAGCAAAGTGTTGCTATGACTGTTGTGTTTGAAACTGTTAACCCCTTCAAGTCGCGGCCCTTTTTCGTTTTTGCGTTTTCATTTTTCACTTCCCTCCTTCCCAGAGCCATAACTTTTTTATTTTTCCGTCAATATGGTCATATGAGGGCTTATTTTTTGCGGGAAGAGATGTACTTTTGAAAGACACCATTGGTTTTACCATGTCTTTTACTAGAAAACCGGAAAAAAATTCCAAGTGCAGTGAAATTGCAAAAAAAGTGCAATCCCACACTTGTTTTTTGTTTGGCTTTTTTGCTAGGTTCATTAAATGCTAAAACTAACCTACCATTGTGATTCTCTAGGTCATTACGAGTTCATAGATATCTAACATGTCTAGGTTATTTTTTATCCAAGTGGTGAAAAAAAATTCAAAACTTTGCTTAAAAAAAAAAAAAAAAAGTGCCATTTTCCGATACCCGAAACGTCTCCATTTTTCGGGATCTGGGGTTGGGTGAGGGCTTATTTTTTGCGTGCCGAGCTGACGTTTTTAATGATACCATTTCGGTGCAGATACGTTCTTTTGATCGCCCGTTATTGCATTTTAATGCAATGTCGTGGCGACCAAAAAAACTTAATTCTGCTGTTTTGGATTTTTTTCTCGCTACGCTATTTAGCAATCAGGTTAATGCTTTTTTTTATTGATAGATCAGGCGATTCTGAATGCGGTGATACCAAATACGTGTAGGTTTGTTTTTTTTTAATTGTTTTATTTAGGATTGGGCGAAAGGGGGGTGATTTAAACTTTTCTATTTTTTATATTTTTTTCATATTTTTAAAAACATTTTTTTTTACTTGTGCCATGCTTCAATAGCCTCCATGGGAGGCTAGAAGCTGGCATAGCCTGATTGGCTCTGCTACATAGCAGCGATCATCAGATCGCTGCTATGTAGCTGAAATGCAGGTGTGCTGTGAGCGCCGACCACAGGGGGGCGCTCACAGCAGGCCAGCATCAGTAACCATAGAGGTCTCAAGGACCTCTATGGCAGGGGTGTCAAACTGCATTCCTCGAGGGCCGCAAACAGGTAATGTTTTCAGGATTTCCTTGTACTGCACAGGTGATAATTTAATCACCTGCACAGAATGATTCCAGCACCTTGTGTAATGCAAAGGAAATCTTGAAAACACGCATGGTCTGAGGCCCTCGAGGAATGCAGTTTGACACTCCTGCTCTATGGTTACCATTCTGATGCATCGCCGACCCCCGATCATGTGACGGGCGTCGGCGATGACATCATTTCCGGACACCCGGCCGGAAGCGCCGGTTAAATTCCGCTGTCTGCGTTTGACAGCGGCATTTAACAGGTTAATAGTGGCGGGTGAATAGCGATTTCACCCGCCGCTATTGTGCGCACATGTCAGCTGTACAAAACAGCTGACAGTTGCGACTTTGATGTGGGCTCACCACCGGAGCCCACATCAAAGGGGGAGACACGTGTGACGCCCAGGAGACCGGGGTACCCAGCACCGGACCAATGGGGTCTGTCTCTTGAGGGGGATGTCACGGGTGGCTTGACCCGGTGCTGTGGCCTCAGGCAATGCACAGTGTAAGGGTATCATGAGGGAACAGGCACTTACTCGATCAGCAGCATGTTCTCCCAGCGGTGATGATCCCGATCCTGGATAGATGGCTATTGCCCAAATGAAAGACTGAGGCACTGAAACATTTAACCAGTTTACTTCAACATAAAGGGATTTACAACCAGTCCTGACACCGGAGTCTGTATGGGAACTCTGAGTTACTTTGACCCTGCCGGGGTCTTCGCCTCTTATTGTACGCAGTTTCTGTGTGGCCCTGCTGCTGTATGTGAACTGGCTGCCGGCCCAATCTGTCCCCTCCGGGCCCTGGTTCGACGGGCAACCCGAGTCCTTTAATCGGCTTACCCCCTCCGGGAGTACCGCTGAACTCTGTGTCTGTTGCTGCGTCCGGCCCTAGTGAAGCTGATATCACCTCACGTTTTTCCGGTTGCTGTATTATATATAATGAATACAGCCGCGGATCCGGTATCCGTCTTTGCGCCTGTTCTGGGTAGTGATTAATGCTACCCGGTTCTCACAATGTCCTTTTTCTCTGTCCCTCTTCTCCTCAGGCCGGTGATTTGGGCCTGGAAACCGTCATAGGGCTGTTAGAAATTCAGCTGTATGACCTCTCACTTTCAGCTCCTTAGCCCAACTGCCAGTTCTTCTCTCAGACCAGAATGGATCAAGGGGAGTCTCTGGAGCTCCCCCTTCTGGCCGGAGATGGTAGTGCAGTCTTGCTATTTTAGTATTTGTATCCAGTGTCAGTAACTGTTTTTGTGGCTAATACCCCTAGGGGTGCCACATTCCCCCTTAGTTAAGAACAGTACTCCGGGACTGTGGGACGATAACATTTTGAAATAACAATTAATATGTACAGAGTCTTAAAAATGAAAAGTTACAAAAACCACTCAAGGAAACAAAAATAGAGTTCTGTAAAAAGTCACAGCGTCCATTAATACAGTTCTATCCTTGAAGGTACTAGGAAAGGCACTGCACTTTGTGTCCAAGAATTTAGTTCCATTTTTCCGACGGAGTTACCAATATAAAGTCTAAAGAAAATTCAAAAAGAGCAAAAAGCAAAGTTCAAAAAGCAGTCTTTCCGGAGCTTTGATTTAGTGCCTCCGGGCTGATAAAAAGTTCAAGAATATGCAATAAGTTCATACAGACAAGTCTCTGTAGGTACTGGGCTTAAACGTTGCAGAATGATAACAATGACTATAGTTTTATAGTTGGTAATCCGCATACCTGGCCGGTAATTGACCCTGGGTACTACGCTGTGATCTACGTAATAGCTGTGTCTCTTCATGTGGTGTACTACTGTCTACTGCGGATGTAGTATCTGCCCGCTCTGCTAAAGATAATTCCACGACTATGGAATTGGCAAGTCCACCGTGAATGGGATTACTCTGATCAGGAATCTGTTCTTCCTGGCCTGGAACCTCCTGTAGTACGGGGTCAGCCTCTTCCTGTCTTGGGACTTCTGGTATTGGGTTCGGTGTTGGGTAAAAGGCCACCATGGGAACCACTACTGCACCATGGTATGTTAGTAGGGTTTTGGGAAAGTCTCCTATACAGGTGTGATACATTTCCTCTTTTTCCTTTACTGGTTGGACCTGCATGGGTTGAATAACTTCTGGTTCTGGCTGGACAACTTCTGGCTCTTTCAATGCTTCCGGACATAATTTAAGATTGTCTCTTGACACTAGTACAGATGTTAAGCCTCCGTTTTTGCTAATGAGACACATTTTAGGATTATCCATTCTTGTTGGTAAAACTGTGTAGGGTATGGCTTCCCACTGATTGTCTAGTTTATTGGTTCGATGATTTCTCTTGAGCACTTGGTCACCCGGTCTTAATGGGGTCGCTAGAGCATTCTGGTTGAAAGTTCGCTCTTGTCTTTCTCTAGTTTTCTGAAGGCTTCTTTCCACACTCTCTTGCACTTGGTGATACTGCTTTTGCCGCATGATATCCCAATTGGAGTCTTGAACTTCTGCGTCTGGTTTCAGAATTCCCATTTCTAGATCGATTGGTAATTGGCCGGGTCTTGCACGCATAAGATAAGCTGGGGTGCAGTTGGTGGAGCTTACCGGGACATGATTATACAGATCCACCAAGTCAGGCAATTTCTCTGGCCATTGATTCCTTTCTGTCTCAGGTAAAGTCTTTAGTAGGTCTATTACAATATGGTTCATCTTCTCGCATAAGCCGTTTGTTTGTGGATGATAGGCCGTCGTCCGGATCTTTTTGCAACCATACATATTACAGAGTTCTCTGAAGATCTCTGATTCAAAGGCTGTACCTTGGTCGGTGAGAACCTGTTCCGGATATCCATGGGGTCTACAAAAGTACGTTTGGAACGCTTTGGCCGCTGTTTTTGCTGTCAGATCTTTTACGGGTACTACTACCAAGAAGCGTGAATAATGGTCCACGATGGTCAAGGCATAGACATAGCCGGACCGGCTTGGTGTCAACTTCATGTGGTCCATGGCTACAAGTTCAAGTGGTTGTTTGGTGATTATGGGCTGCAGTGGTGCTCTTTGGTTCTTTTGATCGTTTCTTCTGAGGTTGCACGGGCCACAATTTCTGCACCACTGTTCGATTGATTTTCTCATCCCGACCCAATAAAATCTTTCTCTTAGAAGTACTTCTAACTTTTTCCAACCGAAGTGACCAGCACCATTATGGTAAGCTTCGAGGACCATCTTCACATCTTGTTTAGGTACGATAATCTGCCAAACCAATTCATGTGTTTTCGGATTGGTGTACCTTCTACAGAGCTTCCCTTGATACAGGAACATTTTGCCTCTCTCTTTCCAGAGTTGATGCGTCTCTTCTGGGGCATCCTCATCGGGATATGCACTTTGCTCAGTCAACAGTTCCTTCACCAACTTCACAGCCGGATTGCTGTCTTGGGTGTCAGCCCATCTATGGTGTGCTAACGGATTAAAATTCACCTCTTGTTGTTTCTGATAGGTACTTGACTGATGATGTTTTGCCTTGGGACGATGGAAGGCTGGTAGTTCAATTTCTTCAAGCTTCCCCGTTTCCTCTTCTACATCTCTCAAGTGTGGCATCCGGGATAGGGCATCGGCATTTCCATTCTTGCGACCTGCTCGATACTTGATTATGAAGTTATAATTAGATAACCGGGCTATCCATCGCTGTTCTAACGCACCTAATTTGGCTGTGTCCAGATGGGTCAACGGATTGTTGTCAGTATAGACAATAAATTCTGCAGCGGCCAGATAGTGTTTGAAACGTTCAGTCACAGCCCAAACTACTGCCAGTAGTTCCAATTTGAAGGAGCTGTAATTTTCTGAATTTCTTTCAGTTGGCCGGAGCTTTCTACTTGCAAAGGCGATGACTTTCTCCCGACCTTCTTGCTTTTGTGACAGCACCGCTCCTAGTCCCACATTACTGGCATCGGTGTAGAGGATGAAAGGTTGATGGTAATCTGGGTATGCCAGAACCTCTTCTCCGGTTAGTGCCTTCTTTAGTTGTTCAAAGGAGTCTTCCCTTTCGTCGTTCCACTGAAAAGGAGGGTTTCGGTTTGAAGGTTTCTTCGTCTGCCCTACCAAGGCGTCTTGCAAGGGTGCTGCCAACTTGGTAAATCCTTTTATAAATCTGCGATAGTGACCCACCAATCCCAGGAATTGCCTCACTTCTTTTGCGTTGGTAGGTCTTGGCCAATCCCTTATGTCGCTTATTTTCTCGGGATCCGGTGCTACTCCCTCCGAACTCACGATGTGTCCCAGGTACTGTACCTTTGGCTTGAGAAGGTGACATTTGGATGGCTTGATTTTCATGCCATACCTGGATAAGGCTTCGAAGACTTCTGCCAGGTCTTTTAAGTGTTGTTCGTAAGTCTTTGAGTAGACGATCACATCATCTAGGTACAGGAGGACGGTCTCGAAGTTCTTGTGTCCGAGGCAGCATTCCATCAGCCGCTGGAAGGTACCGGATGCGTTGCAGAGTCCGAATGGCATGCGATTAAATTCACATAGACCCATTGGTGTGGTGAATGCCGTCTTTTCCTTATCTCTCTCAGCCACAGGGACTTGCCAATACCCACTTGTTAAGTCTAAGGTGGAAAAATAATTAGCAGATTTCAAAGCAGTCAAGGACTCTTCTATCCTAGGCAAGGGGTAGGTGTCTTTATGGGTGATGTTATTAATCCGCCGGTAGTCTACGCACATTCTCATGGTTCCGTCCTTTTTTTTGACAATCACTAGAGGGGCCGCCCAGGGGCTACAGCTATCTCTTATTACCCCGGCCTGTTTCATCTCCCTCAGCATATCTTTTGCACATTGATAGTGAGCGGGCGGTATGGGTCTATATCTTTCTTTTATTGGGGGATGGTCACAGGTGGGGATTGTGTGTTCTACCCCTTCTATCCGTCCGAAGTCCAATGGGTGTTTACTGAAGACTTGTTCATATTCCGTCACTAGCCTATACACCCCTTGTTTTTGATGGGTAGGTGTTGAATTTATGCCCACGTGTAGCTGTTGGCACCAATCCTCCAATTCTCCATCTGAGCCGTTGACTTCCACTTGACAGGTTGGTTCTAAGGGCTCAATGGTTGTGCTGGCATTGTTGTCAACAGTATATAGCTTTGCCACTGTAGCATACCTTGGCAAAGTGACCTCTTCCTCTCCACAATTCAAAAGTCGTACCGGCACTCGTCCCCGGTGTACCTCGACTACCCCTCGTGCTGTGAGTATAGTGGGCCTGCTGTCGGTGTACACTGGTTCTATTAAGGCTTGATAATCTCGTCCCTTAGTACCAATGGCTGCTCTACACCATACCAGCATTTCTGTTTTTGGTGGGATTACAATAGACGTTGGATCACTTACCCTCACACTGCCGATTTCTCCACCTGCAACTTCTACCTGTTGCCTTAACATCAATACTTTTATTTCCCTCCGGAGAACTCTCTGCTGGTAGGATTGGGCAGTTTCAGCAATTTGCTGTAAGACAGAAATAACTTTGGAAAAGCAGTTCTCTAACACATTCATTCCTATCAATACAGTTGGTTCACAGTTCCGCTGGTCAACATCAACAACAATTATACCCTGTTTCTTCAATTCTACTTTACCAATCTTTATGGTCATCTCCCTGAATCCTAGTTTTGGTAAAAACTTACCATTACTGGCCCATATATCTAGTTCAACATCAGAGGGCCCTTTATCAATATCTGCATCAGCCCAGTACCTCTTATAAAGGATATACGGTATAGATGAAATCTGGGAACCTGTGTCCAGCAAAGCGTTGAGGGGAATTCCGTCCAGCACGCTAGGGATAATGGGTCGTCCTCCGATGTACCTGTCGTGCCAGGGTGTTGGGCCTTGAAAGTTCATTCCTGTGAAGCGGCCCGCATTCCCAGGGGATTCCCGTTTAAATCACAATCTCGTGCAAAGTGGCCTGGCTGCTGGCAACGGCGGCAAATGGGCTGTCCATCCGGTTGGTAGCGGTCGCGGGGTCGTCCTCTCCATGTCGGGTATCTCCGGGGTCTCATCCATGGAACATCCTCTCTACAGTTTGCCAACTCCATCTTGTGTCCTCTCATCTCCTGCATGGTTTTAGCCATTGAAGCAACAACATCAGCTAAAGAGTCAAGCTTTTGTTGAAGAGCCTCATTAGTACTGGGCCCCAGGGGCTTAGCAATGGCCCCAGACATAGCTGATGTCACTGGAACTCCCTGTTGTTGAGGTGCCTCTGCCATGGGTTGCGCAGGATCCTGATCCCGAGGTGCCTCTGCCAGCTGGAGACGTTTAGCGCTCTCCTTTAATTGGGCAAATGTCAATTCAGGGTTCTTAAAAACAAGCATGCTCACATGTCCCCGGTGAGAAGGGGTGTAGAGTCCCTCAATAAATTGATCTCTTAGCAGTTTATCCGCTCCGGTGTTAAAAATGGGTTCAGCCAGTGTAAGTGATTTAAGGGCTTCCTGCAGGTTTAAGGCAAAGTCTCTCACGCCCTCATTAGCTTTTTGTTTGCAATTAAAGAATCGTATTTTAGCTTTGCTGCTGGCCGTGGTTTCAAATGTAGCTTTTAATCCAGCAAATATATGTTCAACAGTGCCTTTTAGATCAGCTGCCCATGCTGTGACTTCTCGCTTAGCATGGCCACTTAACTGCATCATCAGGAGACTAACACGTTGAACTTCACCCACGGGGAACATGTCAAAATGGGCCAGCATCTTTTCTCTGAAATCGTCAAGGGTATTAGGCTCACCTTCATACATTGGAAGCCACGGGCCACCTGGGGTATATGGCATCAGCACCGGCATGATGGGCGCCACTCCTTGCACCGCTGCGCTATCGGACTCTCTATCGACACTCTGTCTTTCAGCTGCATTAGCGTCACCGGGTGCTGCGGCGTCTCCTTGCTGCGACATACTGTGCCCCCTTAGTTAATCCGGACCCATCCGGTCCTCCGCTTCCGTCGGGATAGTGTAGATTCGTTCCGCTGTGCAGCAGGATTGGTTTTCCCCTTGCTCTGACGTCAGAGCGCTCAGTTTGGTGCCGCCCACAATGACACGCCCCCTGCTGCTCCCGCCCGCCGCGCGCTCAGTAATGGCGGATTCTGAAGTTTTTCAGTCAGACTGGGGCTCAGGTAATGGCGTAGCTCTTTTAACAGTCTCGTGCCTAACGGTTATGAGGTGATGGCGGCCATCTTTACTCCATTATAACCAATGGGGAAAAGTCACTTTCAATAGTTTTTAATGGGAAATGGAATTTTCTTTAATAAAGTCAATTTTCAAGATTTTTCATCCAAGCTTTCACAGTTTTGGGCTCCAATCACGGCACACAATACCTGGTATACGGGCTGGCTGAATCCTGTTCGTGACGCCAATTGTGACGCCCAGGAGACCGGGGTACCCAGCACCGGACCAATGGGGTCTGTCTCTTGAGGGGGATGTCACGGTGGCTTGACCCGGTGCTGTGGCCTCAGGCAATGCACAGTGTAAGGGTATCGTGAGGGAACAGGCACTTACTCGATCAGCAGCATGTTCTCCCAGCGGTGATGATCCCGATCCTGGATAGATGGCTATTGTCCAAATGAAAGACTGAGGCACTGAAACATTTAACCAGTTTACTTCAACATAAAGGGATTTACAACCAGTCCTGACACCGGAGTCTGTATGGGAACTCTGAGTTACTTTGACCCTGCCGGGGTCTGTGTCTGTTGCTGCGTCCGGCCCTAGTGAAGCTGATATCACCTCACGTTTTTCTGGTTGCTGTATTATATATAATGAATACAGCCGCGGATCCGGTATCCGTCTTTGTGCCTGTTCTGGGTAGTGATTAATGCTACCCGGTTCTCACAATGTCCTTTTTCTCTGTCCCTCTTCTCCTCAGGCCGGTGATTTGGGCCTGGAAACCGTCATAGGGCTGTTAGAAATTCAGCTGTATGACCTCTCACTTTCAGCTCCTTAGCCCAACTGCCAGTTCTTCTCTCAGACCAGAATGGATCAAGGGGAGTCTCTGGAGCTCCCCCTTCTGGCCGGAGATGGTAGTGCAGTCTTGCTATTTTAGTATTTGTATCCAGTGTCAGTAACTGTTTTTGTGGCAAATACCCCTAGGGGTGCCACATTCGGCATGCGCAGTAATAGTACGGCGCATGTCGTGAAAGGGTTAAACTGTAAAGCACTGTGGAATATGTTGGCGCTATATAAATATAGATTATTATTATTATGTTGGCATGCGCCTATGTGCTACCACATCATGTTGAACTATCAAATTAACTGCATACATGTTAGGGAGGATATAACATTGGTGCAACCTGTACAGATGTACAGGGACCCAATTGGTAATGGTTCCCACTAAGAAAATCACTTCTGTCACATATACATTATTGGACTGCAAAGGGGCCATATATTGATAAAAATTGTAGAAAAGAAAATGTGACACTCACCAAATGATGCGTTAAAAGTCCTTTTATTCTCACACTTAGTGGGGCGAGGACATGCCTCAAGGGCGGCTGACATACACGAGGGTGCAGGGAAAAAACAGGACAACGGCCATTTCGCGCCAACTGCGCTTCAACGGGTTTAGGTATACCTGCCGCCCTTGAGGCATGTCCTCACCCCACTAAGTGTGAGAATAAAAGGACATTTAATGCATCATTTGGTGAGTGCCACATTTTCTTTTCTTCTACAATTTTTATCATGGATTACTTTTTTGTTGAGCACCACATTGTGAGATGAAACCACCACCGCTACATGGTCATAAGAGATATCTGCCTGGATGATATTGTGTTCACGGTCCATCAGGTATCGCCACATCTAGTGCCGTTCTACTTTTTCTCTTTGGGGCCATATATTGATCTTCCATAAGGGCCGTTTTCTGCTTGTGTCCGCCTGTTGACTCAATAAAGCAATGGGTGCTACAGAGGATGGTTGTCCTCTCTCTACAACCATTGCCTACGGTAGATGTCATTTTGTGTCCTACTAGACTACTAAGAATAGATCCTATCTGTAGTGCTCACATTCAATATGCAACATGAATACCACCTACATCCCACTTGCACTCTCATTGAGGCTTTGTAATATATTACAGAGTATCTGGAGATTAACAGACTTTGGGTCATTAAAAAAGAGGAGAACATGACTCCAAAATTTGCTGTATCGACAAACATTGCTGTATAAAACATTGAAATTAGGGACCCATTGTTTGGGCATGCATTGGTGTCCTGCGTTTGTCAGTCCCATAGCTGTTACAATGGACATTGCGCAGGTCAGATGGCATTTTGTGGTGCTAAGGACTATTTTTCAGTAAGACCATCATGGCAAATACACTAAAGCAAATACAATGCAGTGGTTGACCGTGGGTCATATTATGTGCATTTCAAGATATTACCTTTTAAGAACTTTTGGTTCTGGTCCTACTAAATCTGCGTGAGCAATTTCAATATACATTACAAATCCGAACAAGATAGACTTTATACATGGTTTTGTTCCTCTATTGTTTCACAAGATCACATACACGATTACTTCTTTTTTCTTTTATCTAAGCCTACTGAGCTTCGACATCCTAAAGGGATATATAAAGTAAACTTGAACTATCTCCATAAATAACCAATTTCTGATAACAGTCCTTCTCTGAAGTTTCAGTAGAGGCTCTAAGTCTTCATGATGAGTTTTGTTCAAAATTTTACTCAGATTCCTGCCTGGCAGGAGACAAACAGGTGCACATACGATTGGAAAAGGAGGGGGCACAATTCAGTACCCAGTGGCATACAAAGAGCAGCATATTACTATGGCAAGAATAATGTGTCCCTTTCAGATCTCTATTAAATGTCCAGGGTTCAATGAAGACAAGAACTTGTCTCCAGTGTTTCAGGGCATTAATACAATAAGTTAATTCACAGCATCATTACTCATACTGACTACACAAATTTGTACAACAATTGGTAAAGACATTCTGTTAGATTCCATCAGGAAGCAAGCTACAGAATTTCATAGCATAGGGGACAACAAAGATGTGAATGGGGATGGTAGGTGCTTTAGGACAATCTGCCTGGCTGACACAACTCTACATCACACCAGCTTCATCTATTGCTGGAAATATATTTAAGGCATATTTGTAATATGTATTTATATCATGTAATAAATCTTAGGGTAATTCTTAATATGAATTGGACCATAATAGTAATTTATAGTGGTTCAATGTGTATTTAATGTGCACTCAATACCTAATTTAATGAATATATAATGCATAACTGGGAAAATCTATCTTGAAGGAAAAAAGTTAATTTAACTACAGGACTATAATTTTTATATTTCTTTTCTGATTATTTTTTTTTATTTTGACTTGTCATTTGTTAATCACAAAATGAATACATTTGGTGTCCATTTATCAAGTGCATAATAGTTCAATGGCCCAATCAGTGTTTTTCGATGGTAAAGCACTAATGTGAGAAAAGTTAGCTTCTCACAGTTACTATCATCAGAGGGGAGACTCCACGTAATCGTCTCTATCCACTGTCTCAGAGGAAGTACCACAAAATAACCGAGCAGCCATACATGCAGATGCAGCTGAGTTACCTCAGGAAATGTTTCTTACCTGCGGTAATAAGACTAATCTGTACATTGATAGTGCTACAATGCTGCCCAGCTGCTTTACTGAAAGTTTGGCTACCGTATTGACACCGCTCAGTGGTGTTGTGAGCAGTGTATGTCACCATGACTGAAAGGCGGCAGCTCACGGGTGGAAAGAAGTTATTTTTCTCCTGGCAGCCTTAGTTTTAGTAAGGTGGCAGGGCACCATTGTAACGAGTAATCCTTTATCTGCAAGTAAATAGTAGTTTCTGAGATATCAGGTTTCCTTTAACATTGAGCTTTTCTCAGTTCTCTGAGACTGACTTATATACCAGGAGATGAAAGAAATAGCCATGCTGAAATTCATCATGTCAGATCCTTGTTTCTCATAAGGACATTTAGGCACATGCACACGTTGAGTATTTGGTCAGTATTTTACCTCAGTATCTGTAACCCAGAACCAGTAGTGGGTGATAAATACAGAAGTAGTGACATTGTTCCTATTATACTTTTCCTCTGCCTATTCTATTCCTTCTTATTGCTTACAGATACTGATGTAAAAAACGCACCAAATACTGAACTTGTGCAAGTGGCCTTAGTCATTTTAGGATAGCCCAGTACATTGAGTTCACTGAGATACCAGCCGTAGTGGAGGCTGGATGTGAGAGTGTGGACTTGGAAGCCTCCGTAATCAGAGAAGACGTATCCCCTGACAGTGACCTGAGCGCGCAGTCCCGGTGACCGCAGTGACAAGCCAGGACCCCTGAATGTGACAAGTAAACTGCTCTGTGTGTGTGTAGCATTGCTACTGCAGAAAGCCTGCCAGCCTGATATACAAAGACTCCCAACAGAGTGGCTGCTTCCTTCTTCCAGCTTCTCTGGGAGAAAAGACTTAACCCCGGAGTCTCCAGTTCCCAGGAGACAGAGGAGAGACATCAGGATCTCAAGCGCTGCTGGTGACTGTACCCACGTTGGAAGTAGGACCCTCCAGTCAGGACCTCCCTGGACTGATAAGTTATTAGGACACTCGTTAATCCTTTTCATACCGCTTAAATGTTTACTGTTTGATTTATCTCTATTAACCCCCTGTTTACTCCCTGCGAGGAGAATCTTACTCCTGTTAATAAATTCCCCTCAACAGTTGGCCTGTCTGTTCCGTGATGACATACTCAACCCTGCACCCTATTACAGTTCGGACCAGCCATAGGGTAAGAATCGGGTGTTTTTGTAATGCTGCATGAACCGGTTATCAGCCTAAGTATGTAACAGTACAGATACAGGCTATTAAATGCATAAAGCATGTGAGAACATGATGTAAGGAACCTGGTTATAGTAAAAATTTCAATGGGCAACACAGGGATAGTTAGGTTAAAGCATGGAGATGGTAGGCCAGTCTGAACAAATGCGGTTTAGGCCACGCTTAAAGCTGTGTGGATTGGGGATTAATCATATTAACCTGGGTAGTGCATTCCAAAGAATTGGCGCAGCACGTGAAAAGTCTTGGAGATGGGAGTGGGAGCTTCTGATTATTGAGGATGCTAACCTCAGGTCATTAGCAGAATGGAGGGCATGGGTAGGGTGGTAGACAGAGACAAGGGAGGAGATGTAGGGTGGTGCTGAGCCACGGAGTGCTTTGTGGGTGAGGGTAATAAGTTTGTACTAGATTCAGTACATTGTAAACTGTAATAAGTAAAGATGAGCAGATCTGGCGAAATTCAAATTCATCAGCTCGCATATAATTTACCTAAAAAATTTGGAGCAAAGTTGTTCTCCAGACCACAGAACATAATTAACGTAACATATCAAAAATTTTAAAAAGAAAAATAATACACCATTGCTCATCTGTTGCAGATCCCTGCTGGCTTAGGTGATCACCTATCCAATTCTCGGGACCTCTTCACTCCAGTGTCAGTGTCACAGTGCCAGTTTCTTCTCTGTAGAACAGAACCTCCATCTGCAGCAAGGCCTCAGTAGTCAGGGTGTGTTGAGCGATACCTTCCAATATCCGAAAATATTGGTATCGGATTGGATCGGCCGATATATCGCTGATACCGATACTGGAAACCAATTCAAGTCAATGGGACACAAATATCGGAATTAAAGGGAACCTGTCACCCCCAAGAGGTAAGCCCACCGGCATCAGGGGCTTATCTACAGCATTCTGGAATGCTGTAGATAAGCCCCCGATGTATCCTAAAAGATGAGAAAAAGACGTAAGATTATACTCACCCAGGGGTGGTCCCGCTGTTGGTCCGGGTCCGGCGCCTCCCATCTTCATCAGATGACGTCCTCTTCTGGTCTTCACGCTGCGGCTTTAGTGCAGGTGTACTTTGTCTGCCCTGTTGAGGGCAGAGCAAAGTACTGTAGTGCGCAGGCACCGGGAAAGGTCAGAGAGGCCCGGCGCTCAGGAGGTGGCACCCGGCGCCAAGGGGGTATGAATAACGGCTGTGCTGCTTCTGATTAGGACGGAAAGTCCCGCCTCCGGGACTTTCACAGTATGAGGGGACACATTTTCTAAGTGTTTAGTTCAGCGTGTGAAAGGAGCATAACTAAAAGACCACCTTGTCCAAATGCAGCATTAGTGCTGCACAAGGTGGCTCTTTTAGTTACAAATGCCTGGGGGGGACAGGTTCCCTTTAATATCTGTAGTAGTGTGAGTGTGGACGGATCAGGGGAAATTGCAGGATTCACAGCAGGGGAGCAGCTGACGTTACTGAACCCTAATAACACAGCAGCAAGTGTTGACTGTGCAGACGGCACTTCTGAGCAGCAACTGGCAGTGTTGGAGCCCAGGGTCAATGCTAGAAACAGAGTGTAGGCTGAGGCCTAATTGGAGGCAGTTTAATATCGTTGCAGTGTGAGAGTGGACTGAGCAGGAGAAATTGCCGCACACAGCAGGGGAGCAGATGGCGTTACTGAATCCCAATAACACAGGAGCAAGTGTTGACTGTACAGACAGCACTTCTGAGCAGCAACTGGTGGTGTTGGAACCCAGGGATTACAGTTCAGGTGGTAGAAACATGAACACAATGGGAGACCTGGATACTGTTGCCAACCAATTATTTAATCTGGAAGAGTGGCAAATTCCAGTGAGATCCAGGCCTTGTTCTTTTTCAGAAAAGTAAGCTGGTCAACGTTATCGGAGGATAGTCGCATGCGACGGTCTGTTAGTACACCACCTGCGGCACTAAAGACAAGTTGCTATAATACACTAGCAGCAGGGCAAGCCAGCACCTCCAATGCATACTGGCTAAGCTCTGGCCATGTATCCAGCTTAGAGACGCAAAACTTGAAGGGGGAAGAGCCATCTGGGAGTACACTGAGAGGGCAAGACATGTAGTCTGTCACCATCTGACGGAAACGTTGCCTCCTGCTGACGAGCCATCTGTGATGGTGTAGACATTTGTGGTGGGCACACAAAACTTTGCCACATTTGAGCCAGACTGGTCTTGCCTTGTGCTAAGGCGCTGCTTCTGCTCCCTCTTTGTACAGGGCTTCCTTCACTGCCTCGACGCACTGAGCTTCTTTGTAAAGCACTATCAGCACTGCTCTCGGTTGGAATGGAGAAAATAATGGAACGCACCAGTGTGTCTTGGTATTTCCGCATTTTACACTCCCGCATTTTACGCTACTTGTTTGCGCCTGATGCAGCTGGTACTCCATTACTGCTACCTGCTGCTCACACAACCGCTCCAACATATGTAAGGTTGAATTCCTGGTGGGTAGGTCACATATGATACGATGTTCCGGAAGGTGGAATCGGCACTGCAGAGCTGCAATGCACGATCTTGCCATGCTGGAACGCCAGAAGTGAGCACACTCTATGCGGACCTTGTGCAGCAGTGCATCAAGATTCGGATAGTTCCTCAAAAAACTCTGCATGACCAAGTTGAGCACATGTGCCAGACATGGGATGTGAGTGAGGTTGCCTAGGGCTAGAGCTGCCACCAGATTTTGGCCATTGTCACACACTACCATGCCTGGCTGGAAATTCGCTGGCACAAACCACACGTCGCTCTCCTGCTTGATGGCATTCCAGAGCTCCTGCGCTGTGTGGCTTCGATTCCCCAAAGAAATCAATTTCAATACGGCCTGTTGACGTTTGGCCACGGCTGAACTCATATTGGTCATAACAGGTAAGCGTTCACGGGTCAAGGTGGAGGTAGACCGTGACGGCTCCTGCAGTGGTGATTCAGAGGAACTGGAGTATGAGGAGTCAATGTGTACAGACTGGATTCCTGCAATCCTTAGAGTTGGCAGAACACGTACAGCGCCTCTCTCAAGATCTGTACCCGGTTCCACAACATTTACCCAATGGGCAGTGAGGGAAAGGTATCAGCCCTGTCTATGGTGACTGGTCCACGCATTGGTGGTCAGGTGGACTTTGCTACTGATGGCATTTAGTAGCGCATGTTTAATGTTTCCCTCCACATGTTTTTGCAGGGCAGGGACGGCTTGCCTGCTGAAGTAAAAGTGGCTGGGTACGTTGTATTGTGGGACTGCCAATGCTATGAAGTTACGGAAGGTGTCAGTCTCCACCAGCCTGAATGATAGCATTTCAAGGGACAGTAGTTTTGCAATGCCAGCATTCAGAGCCTGTGCTCAGGGGTGGTTTGCCGAGAATGGCCACTGTAGACTGGGCTGGGAGTGTGAGGATGGTGCTGTGGGTGGAATGACACTGGGTCTCTGTACAACAGTGCCAGAGGTTCTTCCATGGCGATCCTGTGAGGAAGCCGAACCAGCTGTGTATGAGCTGGAGGAAGAGGCTACAACACAAGCTGAAGAGGTGGTAGGTGGCGCTGTGGGTTGGCCTAGGTCTTCAGTGTGTTTTTGTAACACCACCACGTGCTTGGTCCGCACATGTTTCCACATATTTGTGGTATTGAGGTTGCTGACACTTTTCCCTCTTTTCACTTTCTGATGACACAGCTTGCATTTGACAAAGCAAATGTCATGTGCAACTGTGTCAAAAAAGGACCAGACACTGCAAGTCTTGGGAGTGCCCATTTTGGGTTTTGGAAGAGGCATGCTCCTAATGGGTGCCGAAGTGGAGGCTACAGGCAACCCAGTCTGCCCCCTCCCTCTCCCTCCTTTTTAGGCCATTCGGGGAATCTCTTCCTCAGAGCTGCTCCCACCACCTTCCTCTCGGCTGCCCAGTACGCACCAGAAAGTGGCACCTAAGTCTCATCATCAGATGCGTTCTGAGGTGTGCTGACCGTAGGCACTGGCCCACTCGCCTCTTCAGATTCAGAGAGACAAAGCAGTTGTACATCACTGCATACTGCCTCTTCTTCCATTTCTCGAATGCTGCTTGGCTGGCCCCCTCTTTCCAAGCCAAGAGATTCAGAGAACAGAAGTAGAGATGGCTCCTGTCCAGGGCTCTCTGACTGCCTTGGCAATTTGGCAGGTGCTGAAGAGACAGATGGGTGCTCTTCAGTGCTCTGGACCTGAGAAGATGTGGCACTAATTGAAGTCGATGCGTTAGCTGCCTTCCATCTGACAACGGCTTCAATTTGTTCATCCCGCAGCAGTGGGGTACGCGAGCTCCTACAAAGCTGCGCATAAAAGACTGTTCCCTGGTAAAACTGGGGGATGCTGAGTCACTGGTACCCGCAGCAGGCACAGAATCCCCACGTCCTCTCCCTGCAGAAACTCCACGCCCACGACCACGTACCTTACTCGCTGCCTTCTTCATCTTGGTAGACTGATAAAGATAGACAGAAAAGTACTAAGGGGTTAGGGTGCTTATTCCTGAACAGCTGCTAACAGGTATAAGAAGCACTAATATTATAAAGTGTGGACTAGACTTTAATATGAGCTAATGTGGCCTACACAACTGTAAAGTGGAGTGTTTGGTGTACTTTATTTAGGTTTTTTTTGGACAAAAAAAATAGATGCGCCCAAAGATTTAAAACCGATAGTATCACAAACTTTTTGTAGCTATTACAATGCAGGATGGTAACCTACAATGCAATAGATGAGGCTCCAAAAAATAGGCTAATACTAATCTGGCTGGGGTTGCAGGGCACAAGGCTGCAGAAAGACTCCTCTATCTACTCCTATATAGTACACGCAATCTAGCTGGATACGGATGGAAACACACCACTAATGGGAGAAATCAGGAAAAATGGGCTGCACTAATGAAAAAAGGGCAATGTATGAGGCAGTGACGCACGCTGAGCGGACTACAACCAGATGTGGCTGCAGAACACACTGCAGCGAGAGCTGCACTCACACACACAGACCTTGCAGACAGCCATGAATAGCGCTGCAAGGCTGCAGAAAAGCTCCTCTATCTACTCCTATATAGTGTTTGCATGCTATCTAGCTGGATACGGATGGAAACACAATAATAGGAGAAATCAGCAAAAATGTGCAGCAGTACAAAATCAAAAAAGGACAATAGAACAGTATGAGGCAGTGACGCACGCTGAGGAAACTACAACCAGATGTGGCTGCAGAACACACTGCAGCATGAGCTGCACTCACACACACAGAGACCACAGCCGTGAACAGCGCTGCAAGGCAAAAAAAAGCTTCTCACACAGCGGTTGCTACAGTAGCCTGGGTAAAGCACAATGAAGCAAATCACTATCTCAAACTGGCCCTCACTTAGAACACAGCGTCCTGTCCCTAACTGAATTTACAGCAGAGTGAACCCAAAATGGTGGCGGCGTCTTTTATAGTGCATCATGACATCATTTCAGCAGCCAATCACAGCCATGCCAGTAGTTACATGCCTAACATGCATAACAGGATGTGCCCACACTTCTTAGGATTCCTCATTGGCTAAATTAAATCAAACTGGCTCATAGCATTATGGGAACTTCCGATTCCGGTATTCAATATTACAAAAGTATCAGAACTCAGTATCGAAATTCCGATACCGCAAATATTGGCCGATACCCGATATTTGCAGTATCAGAATGCTCAACACTAGTCATGACATCACAACATTATGACATTACCAAAGAGACCTGCTGTCTTTAGTCAAGTACAGTGCTACAGGTGACAACCCAACCTCAGAGGTCATAGTGAGTTGTGATGCTACAAAGTACCATGACTTCTAACGCCTAGTGTCTTTACTATAGTTCAAGGTTTATGACCACAACCAGGCCTCGAAGGTTATGGCTCATGGTGACGTTACGATGTTACAATGCACTGTGACCTTTGAGGCCTGGGCTTGCTCTTTAGAGCTTGAAGGAAAAAATACACAAACGTATTGGTACAACAGGTAAATTGGATACAGACATTGCTGACAATTGGTGTCAAACAAAAATGTATCAAGTTAACAGTCTTATTGTGAAGAATACCCTTTGGTGTGGATATGTCTGTTCAACGAAATTAGGGGCCAATTCAGCAAAGATTTATTTCTGAAATTTTGACATGAAATGGTTTCAAATGTTGCAAAATTTGTGCACAAAGTATTGTTGTGAATTTTTTTTTTTACCTTTATGTCAGTCCCAACAAACTCTTTTGAAAACTGGGACTAGCCCCAAGAAAATGGGGGAGTTGCTGTGCGCGGCCAGAAAATGTATCATAATTTACACCACAAAATTAGCAAAAATTTAAACTGGCTGGAGTACATTTCTGGTGGTGGCGCACGGCAACAGAAAAATACGTCAAATTCATTAAGAGGCATGACACATCCAGAAGACTCTTCATCAAGGCTGGCAAAGATACACATAATCACTGTACACAAACTGAGATCACTCGCATCCGATTTGTTTTTCAGTGTGACAAATAATTGAATGCACACTAAAGCTTGAACCTCATAGGGAACCAATTACATTGGACATGCAGTTCAATCTGTGGACACTATGGTATAGAAGGAGATGCTGTGTGGAGTGGTGTATACAGTAAGTTTCTTGGAAAAGACTCAGCATCACTTGTATTTTATTCACTAGTATCCATGGAGTTTGTATGCATATAATAAATAACACATAAATAATAATAATTTTATTTCTATAGTACAAACATACTCCTCGGCACATTAAAATTAAGAGAGTACTTGTGCAAACAATGTAAGATATTACAGAGTAATACATATTACTACAATTTAAAGAGTAAGGGTCCTATTCACAAGTTTACAATCTATAAGAAAATCGGAAAGGCACAAGAGGTTAACAGTGCTTGTCACATATGATCCAGCCATCATGATAGGAAATAGGAGTATTCAAGTAAAATAAGTCTTCATCCTGTACAATGTGCTACAGAGTGCATTGAGGGCAAAGAAGCAGATTATATTAATAAGGACCAGACTCTAAGGTAAATTTAGTAAACAAGAACATGGACCAGTTAGACTAGTGAGGTGTTGTGATAGGCCAGTTTACAATGACGTGTTCTTAGGGCACCCTTAAAACTGTGGATACTGGGAAATAATCAGATTGTCTGGGATAATTTACTCCAGATGACTAGACAGCACGAGAAAAGGCATAAAGATGGGAGAGGGAGGTTTGGATTATAGAGGACATTGGTCTTAGATCATTAACAGAATGAAAAACACCGAAAGGATATTGCAAGAAGGTGAGGACAGAGATCAAAGATGGTGCAGAACTGTGGATAGCTTTGTGGGTGAGTGTGATAAGTTTATGTTGTTTTCTGTAGCAGATGGGCAACCAGTGCAATGACTGACATAGGGTTGAGGAACTGGTGTGGTCGCTGGAAAATATGACCCTGATTCCTGCATTCAGAATAGATTGGAAAAAGGAAAGCTTAGTAAGGCCAGTCTCATGCTGCCATAGGGGTGGAGCCGCATATTCATCACTGTAATGAGCGGTACCACATGACCGCTCACACAGGACAGGCTGCCAGCGCTGAGAGGAGGCATCGCGGGAGCTGGGTGAGTATTTCTCTGCACGCGGGCGGGCGCACGGGGGGTGGGAAGCGGTAGGTGACCCCAAACTTTATTTTTAACAAAAAAAAACTTGATTTTTCATTCCTTCTCTCCAGCGAATGCTGCTGGGGAGAAGGAATGAATGCCGGCTTCAGCACCAAAAGCAGGGGACAGCGCTTAACTGTAGCGTTGTTTCTCCTGCGGCGGTACGTGCACACAGAGGAGAGAGCACACTGTTTTCCGTGTGCACGTGTGCGGGACGCTTTGCGGACCATGCTGCCGGAGAAACGCGGACATGTCTCCGTGTTTAGCACATGGACACACAGTCCATGAAAACACGCTGACATGTACAGAGACACATTTATTTTGATGTGTCTACATGAGTCAGTGTCTCCGGTACGCGAGGAACCTGTCACCTCACGTACCGGAGCCACTGATGTGTGAAACAGGCCTAAGAGGGAGATGGATGTATGACATGCATTTTTACATTCACATGTATTTCATACAGGGAAGACTGTCAATCATTGCATAGGACCATCCACTGGACTCATGTGCTTACAAACACTAGGGATTTCAGTAAGCAAAACGCAAGTTATACTGAAATTGTCCTACAAAAATATGTATCAATCTGATCAACTGCTCCTGCTCTATAGTATATTATTCTGTCTGCAGAACAGTAACCATTTTCAACATGACAGGTTCCCTTTAATATTATTTTCTGTTATTTGCAGCGCAGCTGTATTGAATTCTTTAGAAGTGGGAATTAAAGGGAAATTGTATACATAATGCCTTTCTTGGAGACACGCAGCTGTTCAGTTGCTGCCAATAAATTAAAGTACAAAAAAAAAGTTGTAAAATGTATTGCCACTAAGTTGCCAAATCATAAATAAACATTGCTATAATTGCTTGTGCGAGCCAGATGGAGAGAGGACAAGAGAGGAAGCAGAAGGAGAATTGACTTAAGGGCCTTTAAACTGAGCATCGCAACGCTATTGCTATAAAAGATGTTCAGAGTGTTTTGACAGAGTAACTTGAGCGCAATGCCACCTCATTAAGTTTCACAAAACCGAGAAAGAAAAAGTTTTCCCTCCTCAATAGCTCCAAGTGAGGTCACCAGCTAATCTGACTTCAAGACAACAAAAGACCCTTGACTGATGAGAGAGCTTCCTGCATTGGAGGTCCACATTCCTTTACCTAAACAAGGCTTTCAGACTAAAGAAAGAAAACCTGTTCGTCTGACTGGCACAATATCGTACAATGGCATATGACTGTCAAACCCCCCAATCTCCCATGTGGATCACATAATGATTAACTGACCATTCAGATCTGGGCTGTGCCCCTGCATTATCTGTACCGATGCACGTCTCCGGAAAACTGCAATTCATGTGACATTCAATGCCACAGCAAGCGTAAAATAGTAATTAAGGTCAGGAATGATACAGATTTGCCATAAAAATAACCGCTATATGCTTTTGTGTCTCAACAAAATATATATTTAGAAAAAAAGAAGAAAAAAAAAAAAAAGCAGATGCCCTTGGAAATTGCTTGGTAGGTATTCTATTTTCTGGAAGCGAATGCTTATATTCAGCAGTTTCAAAGGGCTCCTCAGATCATAAATACTGTATTTGTGAGAGCACGCTGTTAACTCCGGCAAATCAATAATACAGTGGAACCCTGTCGTAATCAAAGTAACCAAAGTGAAGTAATCCTCCCCACTAACTACAACCCCCAGTGTGCCTGTGTCCAAAGGTACTTTGTTGTATATAGGAAGATAACAGGCCTCTTTGTTCCTAAACATACTGTTCATATTTTATTATCATTCTACCCATGCGAAAGACTCCACATTTTGTAGCAGAAAATATCATTATTTCCACTGATGATATCATTTGACTTTATTCTGCTTTATTCTTTCTCGTCTTCTCAGGTATCTGCTGTTAGGACTACTTTCAAAGACAAAGGATCAAACCACTTTTTTTCCTACTGTATTTATTTGATATCGACTTGTACCGCACTTTTATTAATTAAAACTAAAAGAGATCACAAGAGAATGCGACATTTGAAGAATTATCCCGGACAAGGCGTCTACATTTACTACATGATGTTGTTGGACTTGACAAATGGAGTTTTTGGCTCTTCCACTCATCATCTAATCAGAGAATTGGATGATAAATCCCTGAATAATCAGTTGCAGCACAATCGGCTGAAGAGAAGCTGGGTGTGGAACCAGTTCTTTGTTTTGGAGGAATACACGGGAACAGACCCTCTCTATGTTGGAAAGGTAAGACGCTCGAAAGAGCATTAAAAAAAAAATTTGGAAAACACACTTCTCTACTGTGGGACAATGGTCCTGTACAGCAGTAATTTATGGCACCTATATTGGTGTCACCTTGAGATATCTGGAAAGTGTTTTAACTGCTTTACATCCAATGAATGAATACAAATCTTGCATTAACTAGGCAGCTCCCTATATTAAGGTGCCAGCACATCAAATGTTCCATAAAGTGACAACCTATTATAGTTTTACAGCTATTCCAGTAGTGAATGATGATAATCCCACCTCTGAATAAATTAATTATCCGGTTGTTTTGTCCTTCCACAATTCCATGCCCTGAAGCACAGACCAGGCACAGTGCCTTCTCCGCATGACGTACAGCATATAGAGCTAACCTGCTTTTACAATGTTACCCAGGGTCTGTGGGAAGCTATCGTCAGAAAATGACTTATATTTTAAATCAGGTTTTTTTCATGTAAGATGTATTTTTTTTTAATTTTTGGGGGGCAAATATTTTTTTTTCCATATCACAATCTGAATTAAAAATAATAATTAGACATCTTAGAATTTTCACGTTGTCCACTGGTGCCTTTTTAGACCATAACTTCCTGTTGTTTCAGGTACATAACCACAATTAACAGAACCTGACACTATCATTTGCACTCAAGTATCTAATGAGCTTGTGCAAAGGTCATTGTGAAGCAGGGACAGCTGTGACATCGCCTATTATGAAAGGTGGACCCTGTGTCATCACCTGTCACTGTAATCCTGCCTCTGAGGATAAGAAGTTTGCTGAAAACTCTTCCTGAAAGTATGAATCAGAAAATCCCCAGTGGACAGTGTGAGGGTATGTGCACATGTTCAGGTTTTTTTGCCTTTTTTGCACGTTTTTTTCGCGATAAAAATGCTATAAAACCGCATTAAAAATGCAGACATATGTATCCTATCATTTAGAATGCATTCTGCAATTTTTGTGCACATGATGCGTTTTTTATTCGCGAAAAAACGCATTGCGGTAAAAAAAACAGCATGTTCATTAATTTTGCGTTTTTTTTTCACGTTTTTCATGCTATTTAATGCATTGGGGGAAAAAGCACAATAAAACGCACAAAAACGCGCAAAAAATGTGTCAAAAACACGAAAAAAAACGCATGCGGATTTCTGGCAGAAATGTCCGGTTTTTGTCAGGAAATTTCTGTAAGAAATCCTGACGTGTGCACATACCCTTTAAATTGCAAGATTATAATTATTATTATTATTATATAAAGATATGCAAAAAGAGACAAAATGAATATAATACAAAAAAACAGATTTAAATGATAATTTTGTGATGATTGCTTCCCAATGAACACTGTAATAATGTCACCCACCATCTGGTATCTATAGAGGTGATAGCGATAACCCAGGGGTGTCAAACTGCATTCCTCGAGGGCTGCAAACAGGTCATGTTTTCAGGATTTCCTTGTACTGCACAGGTGATACTTTAATCACCTACACAAATAATGAGTTGGTGATTAAATTATCACCTGTGCAGTACAAGGAAATCCTGAAAACATGACCTGTTTGCAGCCCTCGAGGAATGCAGTTTGACACCCCTGCGATAACCAGTCATGTATTGGAAGCACTGCCTTGCGTTTACAGCTTATACAAACCATGAGATCAAGGACTCAGTACATTATAAAGTAAGAACTTTATGCCTTGATAATTTGAAGTGTTCAAAAATTACCTGACACACAATCACCCTTTAAATTAAAGGGGTTCTTCACCACTATTACTACACATTAATCGGTTCCTTGTGTTTTAAGAAAAAAAATGATATTCAAATATTATGAACAATGCCAATTCTATAGTCTGTCTGAAGAGTCTGCAGTAATGTAAAGGCTGCAGCCGAGCAGCAGACACAGGTTACAGAACATGGCACCACACTGCAGGGTTTGGTATTATTTTATTAAATAATGTACTTTTACATGGAATCGGTCACCTGGTTTTTGCTACCTCATTGCTGACACATCACAGAAAACGCGGTCTTTGCCCCTACATTATTCTACTCTCAGATTTGGTGACAGATTCCCTTTAAGGGTTTGCATGAGGTTAAGAAAGGAATCTTTGTTTTCCAAATGTTGGGTCATTCTAGTCCATGAACTATGTCTAGTGCTGTCGCTCATCAACATTCACTTTAAGGCCTCGTTCACATCTTCACTATTTAGTCAGTATTTGACGTCAGTATCTGTAAGCCGAAAACATAAATAGGTGTAAAACGCAGATGTGGTGCACTGTGAACATGGCCTAGTGGGTGAAGCTGCAACATCAGCCGGTGAACACCATCCCAGTAAATTTTTTGCTTCTACTCTTGTTCCCTTTTCGAGAACATTAACCCCATCCCATTTCAGCCCATTATACAGAACATTTACATAGACAGTTTAAAAAAATGGACTGAGGTTAAACTTCTAGGAAAATGGTTTGTTGTGTCACGCCAGTGATTAATGAGCCATCTTCTCTATGTCCTGCCATGGCCGACTCAACAGTCAGTGTTGGTACGATGGAAACAAGTCAATGGTCGTGATCACTATCCTTTGATAGATGTCCCATGCTCTACAATGGGTTCGTATAAGACCAGTTGTACAGCATTTGTGATGAATAATTGCTTAGATTTCACATAAAGAAATGTTTCTTTAGTGCATCATACACACCGTGATTCCCCAGTCTAACGAAGCAATTATAGTGTCTTCTTCGGAGGCTCCATAATGTCTTATGGTATGCAGCAGCGGCTATAGTTTCAGGCTATTTGTATATGACAGTTGCTAATTACAACCATGGTAATTTCAAACTAGTGAAATGTCAGCGTAGTTCCTCTTGTAATAATGAAGATGTTTCCAGCAGAGAAGGATTAATTTGTTGGTTTACTTCGTGAAAGAAGATTTTTTTTTTTTCCTGAGCGCATAAATTAATGAAAGAAAATTCAGCTTTGTATTTCTTAGCGTGTTGTTTAGAAACGGATCTTAATCATTGCAACACGCTAATTAAAACCTTCACTTAATAAGCCACACACCACAGAAGGAAGCATTGTTCTCTGGGTAATTTCAAGTGACTACTCAAAATGCCAGCCGAAAGAAGTGACAGCAGAGACGTTTACTAGGCCGATACCGCTGCACCTGCTGCTTTGTTCAAGTGCAATGGCGTACATGATCTGTTCCTTACTGTCCTGGACAGATTCTGTACCAAGAATGTGGTAGATTTTAAATAAATCACTGTTTTCTTCCTTATAGGGTTGAAAAAGTGTATTTTTATAAAACTGGTTCAGGATCTGCACAGATGTGTTCATCCCAACCACTCCCCAAATTTTCTTAACAACTATCATTTCTTATGAAACAAATTGAAGAAATGATTGTGACATACCAGGAAAATCCTTGACAGGCTGCAATTCACATCACTACCACTGGGTGGCCTCATACAGACACATATAGTGTAAACAAATCCCAACAGAGTACTGGAAAAGCATAAATTTGTGAAAGCTAACCATCTCTCAACTCTTATCTCAGAATCGGGCCCAAAGGAAAGGTACGAAAGATCACAACTATACAGTCTTACCTCTTTTTTATGTACTGTAGTTAAAAGGCTTTTTAAATTATTTGGAAATAGCCTGTCATTTAGTTCATCCCTGGGATCCAGCTTTATTAACATTTCTTAAAGGAGTGGTCCGAAACTAATTTATTTTAATTCTAAATGTCTGTCTGTTTAATGTCACAAGCTAATTTCTTTTCCAATATATTTAGAAATGAGATGCACCGGAATTCTCAAATGAAGTATCTCATACATGATTCAGTAAAAAAAAAATAAAGCAATTAGATAGAGTAGTGTGGAAACAATAGCGACTTTTTAATTATAGTATATTGATAGGGCAGCATGGTGGCTCAGTGGATAGCATTGCAGCGCTGAAGTCCTGGGTTCTAATCACACCTTGGACAACATCTGCAAGGAGATGTCCAAGTGTGTTTGTGTGAGTTTCCTCCGACACTGCAAAGACATACTGATACTGAATTTAGATTGTGAGCCCCATCGGGGACAACGATGATAATGTGTGCAAATTGTAAAGCGCTGTGGAATATGTTAGCACGATATAAAAATAAAGATTATTATTAGAAAAGAGATTTAGATTATGTCATTAAAAAACATACTTTTAGCATTAAAATAAATGTTAGTTTCAGACCATCATTTTTGGACCACCAACAGAGCGCACTGTCAGTGTGCATTGTAAAGAACAAATTCTGCGAACAGAGACCAGCCCCGCTTCTGCATCTGTTGTCACTTATGGAGGCGAGGCAGGTTGATTCCTGCAGGATTTTCTTCTTACAATGCGCACTGACAACACGCTCTCTTCCTGGTCCATCACTTCAGATCGGAGCCGGCGACCGAGTGCACTGTTATTGTGCATCAAAGAAAATATTGTACAATGAAAAGATCCTACTGAACATACATCGGAAGTGACCACCAATGCATGCTTAGTAGAGCAGGGACCAGCCCTGAAATGCCAGTCACTATTGACGCTTCATATCAGGCTGGGAGCAGAGGCTGTGGCAGTGACCACAGCCTCTACCCCTTGAGTGGTGTTGGAACGATAGTGACTTTTTAATTAAAGTATATCAGGAAAGAGGTAAGATTATGACATTAAATAGACAGACATTTAGGATTAAAATACATTTTTGTTTTGGGCTAACCTTTTAATCAATTGTCACAGCAAGGAGGAGCAGTGATAAACATATATTTCTCCTGCAGTGGTCAAGCGAGAAGACATTCTAGGCGGTCTGATATTTCACAAGTTCATTTTTAGTAGTGCCTAACGCACTCCAGACTTAGATGCAGAATTCAATGTTGTAAAATCATTTTTTTTATTACAGTACAACTCTACAAATATCAATAAATGAATATACATTTCACAAAAGCATAAATCTATGATGATCTAATAGCAGAGGGATCTAAAAAACATCAAGGACTTCAGTCTTCCACTGCCCCCGCTGCCCTGCACTAGACACAGCACATTGTACCAATGTTTCTTGGAGCGTTTGTGTAACTGTGACCCTCATAGACATGGGAACATATGTCTTAAAAGCATATATTTCATCCTTTTTTTCTGTGAGCTTCAAAAAAAAGCATGCACTAAAATCGGAAACTAATTAAATATGCTGCATGTCAAAAAGTTCAAGCTATTTATGACTAACGTTCCTTTTTTCACATTTAAGTGCCTATATTACTAATAATGTATTATTAGTGAGAATTTCAGTTGGTAAATTACCTGCATATTTTTTATTTAAAACTAATTACCTATCTGATAAATAAATTATAATATATTATAAGAATTCTTGTTTTTTTTTAGCAAGATTCTATTCCCATTATCTGTTTAATTACAGGTCCTTCTCAAAAAATTTGCATATAGTGTTAAATTTCATTATTTACCATAATGTAATGATTACAATTAAACTTTCATATATTATAGATTCATTATCCACCAACTGAAATTTGTCAGGTCTTTTATTGTTTTAATACTGATGATTTTGGCATACAACTCCTGATAACCCAAAAAACCTGTCTCAATAAATTAGCATATTTCACCCATCCAATCAAATAAAAGTGTTTTTTAATAACAAACAAAAAAACCATCAAATAATAATGTTCAGTTATGCACTCAATACTTGGTCGGGAATCCTTTGGCAGAAATGACTGCTTCAATGCGGCGTGGCATGGAGGCAATCAGCCTGTGACACTGCTGAGATGTTATGGAGGCCCAGGATGCTTCAATAGCGGCCTTAAGCTCATCCAGAGTGTTGGGTCTTGCGTCTCTCAACTTTCTCTTCACAATATCCCACAGATTCTCTATGGGGTTCAGGTCAGGAGAGTTGGCAGGCCAATTGAGCACAGTAATACCATGGTCAGTAAACCATTTACCAGTGGTTTTGGCACTGTGAGTAGGTGCCAGGTCGTGCTGAAAAATGAAATCTTCATCTCCATAAAGCATTTCAGCCGATGGAAGCATGAAGTGCTCCAAAATCTCCTGATAGCTAGCTGCATTGACCCTGCCCTTGATGAAACACAGTGGACCAACACCAGCAGCTGACATGGCACCCCACACCATCACTGACTGTGGGTACTTGACACTGGACTTCAGGCATTTTGGCATTTCCTTCTCCCCAGTCTTCCTCCAGACTCTGGCACCTTGATTTCCGAATGACATGCAAAATTTGCTTTCATCAGAAAAAAGTACTTGGGACCACTTAGCAACAGTCCAGTGCTGCTTCTCTGTAGCCCAGGTCAGGCGCCTCTGCCGCTGTTTATGGTTCAAATGTGGCTTTACCTGGGGAATGCGGCACCTGTAGCCCATTTCCTGCACACGCCTGTGCACGGTGGCTCTGGATGTTTCCACACCAGACTCAGTCCACTGCTTCCTCAGGTTCCCCAAGGTCTGGAATCGGTCCTTCTCCACAATCTTCCTCGGGGTCCGGTCTCCTCTTCTCGTTGTACAGCGTTTTCTGCCACATTGTTTCCTTCCAACAGACTTACCATTGAGATGCCTTGATACAGCACTCTGGGAACAGCCTATTTGTTGAGAAATTTCTTTCTGGGTCTTACCCTCTTGCTTGAGGGTGTCAATGATGGCCTTCTTGACATCTGTCAGGTCGCTAGTCTTACCCATGATGGGGGTTTTGAGTAGTGAACCAGGCAAGGAGTTTATAAAAGCCTCAGGTATCTTTTGCATGTGTTTAGAGTTAATTAGTTGATTCAGAAGATTAGGGTAATAGGTCGTTTAGAGAACCTTTTCTTGATATGCTAATTTATTGAGACAGGTTTTTTAGGTTATCAGGAGTTGTATGCCAAAATCATCAGTATTAAAACAATAAAAGACCTGACAAATTTCAGTTGGTGGATAATGAATCTATAATATATGAAAGTTTAATCATTACATTATGGTAAATAATGAAATTTAACACTATATGCTAATTTTTTGAGAAGGACCTGTATATGGCGAAAGCCAATATTTTGCAGTAATTGTGTTCATAAGATTCATGTAATCAGCCAAATTCCTCCCATGCCTTTTAAGTGGGAATATGGCTAGAATACATTGTTGATAAAAATGCAAGAAAAATGTTAATGTTGCTATTTTACTTATTGCTAATATTTAAAGAGAACATTTCATTTGCTATAAATACAGGTGCTTCTCACAAAATTAGAATATCAAACTGGTAATTTATTTCAGTTCTTCAATACAAAAAGTGAAACTTATATATTATATAGATATGCAAATTGCCTCTTCAGAGAAAAAGAGGATTTGAACGCTATAGCGCCACCTATTGGAAGTAGTGATCCTACAAGTCACAATCAACCCGAGTCTTGCAATATGACTTAGACCTATATTATATAGAGTCATTACAAATAGAGTGATCTGTTTCGAGTGTTTTTTTTCTGTTACTGTTGATGATTATGGCCTACAGACAATAAAAACCCAAAAGTCATTATCTCAGTAAATTAGAATACTTTGTAACACCAGCATGAAAAATGATTTTAAAATGATGGCCTACTGAAATGTAGGTTCAGTAAATACACTCAATACTTGGTCGGGGCTCCTTTTGCATCAATTATTGCATCAATGTAGCGTGACATGGAGGCGATCAGCCTGTGGCACTGCTGAGGTGTTATGGAAGCCCAGGTTGCTTTGATAGCAGGCTTCAGCTCATCTGCATTGTTGGGTCTGGTGTCTCTCATCTCTTCCTCTTGACAATAACCCATAGATGCTTTATGGGGTTAAGGTTGGGCGAGTTTGCTGGAAATCAAGCACAGTTATTGATGCGCTTGTCAGTGTGGACAGGTGCCAAGTCCTGCTGGAGAATGGAATTTTCATGGTTCCCCAAACCATCACTGATTGTGGAAGCTTCACACTAGATCTCAAGCAGCTTGGATTGTGGCCTCTCCACTCTTCCTCCAGTCTCTGGGACCTTGGTTTCCAAATTAAATGCAAAATTTACATTAATCTGAAAACAACACCTTGGACCAATGAGCAGCAGTCCAGTTCTTTTTCTCCTTGGCCCAGGTAAGACGCTTCTGGCGTTGTCTATTGGTCATGAGTGGCTTGACACAAGGAATGCGACACTTGTAGTCCATGTCCTGGATACGTCTGTGTGTGGTGGCTCTTGAGGCAATGACTACAGCAGAGGTCCACTCCTTGTGAATCTCCACCAAATTTTTGAATGGCCTTTTCCTAACAATCCTTTCAAGGCTGCGCTTATCCCGGTTGCTTGTGCACCTGTTTCTACCACACTTTTTCCTTCCACTCAACTTTCCATTAATATGCTTGGATACAGCACTCTGTGAACAGACAGCTTCTTTAGCAATGACCTTTTGTGGCTTACCCTCCTTGTGGAGTGAGTCAGTGACTGCCTTCTGGACATCTGTCAAGTCAGCAGTCTTTCCCATGATTGTGGAGCCTATTGAAACAGACTAAGGGACCTTTTTAAACACTTAGGAAGCCTTTACAGGTGTTTTTTGTTAATTATTCTAATTTACTGAGATAATGACTTTTCGGTTTTCAATGGCTGCAAGCCATAATCATCAACATTAACAGAAATAAACATATGAAATAGATCACTCTGTTTGTAATGACTCTATGTAATATGAGTTTCACTATTTGTATTGAAGAACTGAAATAAATTAACGTTTTGATGATATTCTAATTTTGTGAGAAGCACCTGTTTGTGATTTTTTTTTACCTGGTGTCAATGTCACTATTCTCCCAAATGTGGCTATTTTTTTTTCTTTTGTGTGTCTCCTTTCCTGAGATAGGGCCCTCTCTTCCCTGTATGGAAATATAATCTTGTTAGCCAAGGCAGAGTGATCAACATAAGACACCCACACAGAAAAGCTGAGATTATCAGGGACTATTTTTATCTTATGGGCCTAAGAACTTCTAGGCCTATCTAACTGCCTGTGCTGCCCAGCGTTAATCTCTGCCAGATCAGAGCTGTCACAGATCACTCTCCAACATCACGTTGACCGATCATTTGCTTCTTTTCTGCTCTGCTCTGTTGACTGGGCATTACTGCTGATATCATGCTGATTAATAGCCAGCTCCCCACTGCTCCATTGACAGAGTAGTCGGAAGAGATGAGCTGCACTGTTGATATGAGATTGAATGAAACAGCAAAATAAAAAGCAGGAGCAGTCTGTGATCATTCTGACGTCCTGAATAATCATTGTTAGGAGCTGACCCCCTTGGCTAACAAAACTCGATTCATAGACAAGGAAGTGGAAACCATATCTCAGGCAAAACAAAGAGGCACAGGAAACTAAAAAAAAAAATGCCAAAGACATTAGGCAAGGCTAAAATTATAGTTTTATGGCATTTCAAAAACTCTCCCTTAGAGCTTATCCACACGTCAGTATTTTGTATCGGTGTTTGTAATCAACCTCCAGAAGTGGAACTGAATGAGAGAAAGTATAATTGAAAGATTGTGACCTGTTCTCTATATTGGAGACATTCCTGGTTTTGGAATAAAAATACTGATCAAAAATACTCTTGTGTGAATAAGGCCCTAAGATGCTTTTCTACTGAAAGCTAATCATGAACAAGCATTTTTTAAAATGTTTGTTTTCTGATTATCTTGAAGCACAAAAGAACACCGTTCCCGGCAGTACATTGTTCTGTGAAAAGTTGACTTGTACTGCTGAGAACCGTGGCAGCCTATGTGAACAGACTGATCTACATCAGATCGCTGTGAGAAACCCAAGCCTCAGAGCAGAAAACATTTCCTTATTTATTTATTCCCCTTAATTTATATGGTAGGGGTGCTATGTGAGCTCAAGACACTCTCAAATAATCATATAACGCCAAAAAAAAAAAGAGCACAAAAAGTCCCAGATAAAATATAGATAATAATTTATTCAACAATACAGGTAAACACCATGAAGAATCCAGTAAAGAATCAAAGTAGACAAAGTGAAATAGCTGACTTAACAGGTATAACCCCCCGCGGAAGCCCACACGAAACGCGCATTGGGGCTGCACTACTCAGGTGACAGCAGTGGAGACAATGGGTAAGGATACTATTTGATCACCCTAGCAACATGAATGTATCTTAAAGTGATATATACCCCATTTTTTTGGATAAGTAATATTGTGACTGGTTCGGTTATCTTATGGCCCTCTAAAACCATTTAGCGGCACCTTATCTTATATGGATATTACTCTAATGATATACTACTTTAGAAGCTGCATTAACTTAATATTTTGAGCACCTTGATACCCTCTACCAGCGACTTTTCTACTTTATGTGATAGCATTGTTTCTGTGATTGGTATTTTGTGTCCTCCCATCCACCTTGACATATGCGGTCCCTGGGTTTTATACCTGTTAAGTCAGCTATTTCACTTTGTCTACTTTGATTCTTTACTGGATTTTTCATGGTGTTTACCTGTATTGTTGAATAAATTATTGTCTAGATTTTATCTGGGACTTTTTGTGCTCTTTTTTCTTTTTTGGCGTTATATCAGACCGCTGTGAGCATCGTTTACTTTGGTCTACTGCTACAGGCTATTAAACATCCGCCGATTGGTAAAGGTTCATCAATCGGCGGTTGTATTGCGCTGCCAGTCGATCTGTATAAACGGACCTTTATATTTCCATTCTCTGCAGGAACTTACACAGTATCTTTGCTGCCATATTATTGTTCCTATTTGTATGCAAACACGCCAAATGAGGGAACAATGACATTTTTGCTTGCTGCCATCCAAAGGTGTTAAACCTGAACAAACCTGACCCTCTCCACTGCTTCCCAAATGTATCCAACCTAGACAGTCCTCTGTGACCTAAAGACATCTGCAGAACATATCTACATCATGTGCTGATAACTTCTACAATGTATTAGTGTAGTTCGTAGGATATTACCTAGACAACTGAGGAGGTGAGGACAGTTTTTTGCCCTTTGGAACAGAAACCTCTACAGAAATTATTACACCTCATGGCAAAACTCAGAATGTGTCTCAAGCACCACTATTTTTCCAGGTTCATGTTTATCATGATTTCAGGAAAACCCATTTAGTGTAAAGTATTCAAGGTTATTCAAAGCCATCCATAAACTCAATTGTGTACATACTGTCAAGTGGTAGAGTTCAAAGCAACATCACCGAAATAGGTGATATAAGCATAATGAGTGCATGTTTTGTAATATTTTTTACTTCTTTTTATAGCTTCATTCAGATATGGATGAAGGAGATGGCTCAATAAAATACATACTAACTGGTGATGGAGCAGGAACCATGTTCACAATTGATGATTCGACAGGTGACATCCACGCCATACAAAGACTGGATAGAGAAGAACGAGCTCAGTATACTCTCAGGGCCCAAGCCCTGGATAGAAGGACTAATAGACCCATGGAACCTGAGTCTGAATTTATTATTAAAATCCAAGACATAAATGACAATGAGCCAAGGTTCCTTGATGGACCCTACACAGCTTCTGTACCGGAGATGTCACCAGTTGGTAAGCAAAAAGAGAAGGTCTTTATAGTCTTGCTGCAACTTCATTTTTTTCTTCATTACTGGTGGTGATATGTTTTCCTATTTCTTAGAATTCTGTAATTAATTGTACGCCTTTAGTTTATGTGAGATATTAACAGGCAGAGCCGAATGGAGACGCATTAGCTATATCACATAAAGTAAATGCATGGTGAGGCACTTTGCAAGACTAAAACACATCTATTTCATAAAGAGTATAATAATCACACCACAGACAGCTGCATAATGGTACTTTGTGGTAATTACTATTGCAATGGTAATACATCTGACAGCACAAGGGATTAGACCACCATGGCTTTCCTTTGTCTTCCAGCAGGTTAACCTGATGCATATCATTATCTTCATATAGCAGGATTCAATCTACAGCAAATATTTTTCTTTACTGATACCGAAGGATTTTTCCCTCCCGAATAATGTAATATAATAAAAAGGCTTTATTTTGAAATAAACACAAGTAGACTATATTTACTACACCATTACTTCCCTATTAGATGCCTTTTTTTCCACTTCATGTATACGTATGGAGCATTGGTGTTTTGAGAATTTCAATGGTGGGATACCGATTTCTGAGAATCAGCAACTAAAGTATTGTAGTTACAGATACAGCATCATACAAGGTCAGAATGGGATAATTAGATCCATCAAAAGTAGCGATTGTGAGCCAACATACAGCTATAAAGAACATGTCCATCTTTAATTGCCATGTAAACTGGGTTACTATTTCATATAGAGCACATACAGTATCGTACATTAAATCGGATAGATTATATTAGCATTAACCCATAAAAATATGTCTTACAGTCATTTGTGCCAAAGCAATGGTTAAATGAGTTGTCTCCTGTTGCACCTTAGTGGCTTTTCCTATGTCAGAATGGGAGGGGGCAAAACCTCTAGTGTTCCCATCCAACTTTGGCATCATGTACAAAATAGGTCTGGTGATGGCCCTTATTGCTTGTGGACCCAGAGCTGTCTTAAGGTAGCGATCAACATTAAGGCCCCTTCACATTTAGCGACGCTGCAGCGATACCGACAACGATCCGGATCGCTGCAGCGTCGCTGTTTGGTCGCTGGAGAGCTGTCACACAGACCGCTCTCCAGCGACCAACGATGCCGGTAACCAGGGTAAACATCGGGTAACTAAGCGCAGGGCCGCGCTTAGTAACCCGATGTTTACCCTGGTTACCATGCTAAAAGTAAAAAAAAACAAACAGTACATACTTACCTACAGCCGTCTGTCCTCCAGCGCTGCGCTCTGCTTCTCTGCTCTCCTCCTGTACTGTCTGGGAGCCGGAAAGCAGAGCGGTGACGTCACCGCTCTGCTTTTCGGCTCACAGCCAGTACAGGAGGAGTGCAGAGCACAGCGCTGGAGGACAGACAGCGGTAGGTAAGTATGTAGTGTTTGTTTTTTTTTACTTTTAGGATGGTAACCAGGGTAAACATCGGGTTACTAAGCGCGGCCCTGCGCTTAGTTACCCGATGTTTACCCTGGTTACCAGTGAAGACATCGCTGGATCGGTGTCACACACGCCGATCCAGCGATGTCAGCAGGAGTCCAGCGACTAAATAAAGTTCTGGACTTTATTCAGCGACCAACGATCTCCCAGCAGGGGCCTGATCGTTGGTCGCTGTCACACATAACGATTTAATTAACGATATCGTTGCTACGTCACAAATAGCAACGATATCGTTAACAATATCGTTATGTGTGAAGGTACCTTTAGTCTAAAGGTGATCTGAACAGATCATTTCAACCAAACAATCATTTATTGGGTAAAATCTAGCAATTAACGATCTTTTTAATCAGAGAATGTAAAGTATTTTTCCATGTTTAAGCCTTTCTTCCAATAACTTCTAGTCCACATAGGATCTTTCCGTGAGAGAATGATCCTAGAATGATCATTGTTTATTTACCCAGTGTCTTTGAACATGAATGGCTGGTTGGCTGGTGACTGATGGACTAGATGTACATTTACACTAAAAGATTATCGTGAATGGTCATTCCTAGGAATGCTAATTACACCATAATCTTTCAGTGTAAACAGGTTGCTAATCACGTGATGAATTAGCAAAATGCTCATTCATCAAGTGAAATGATATTTTGTGTTGCACAAAAATCATTGCTCTCAACAGCATATTGTTATAGCGGGTGAAACAACTGGTCAGTTATCACACCTCCATCAATGTAAATGGTTCATCTTATGACTGTAAGATGAGTGAATTGATAATTGGAGCACACAACCTATAGATCAGATATACAGTATATATCTTTACAAGAGATGGGCGAACCTGAACAGTAAAGTTTGGCGTCCATACCAAACACCTACTGTTCAGGCACGGACACCAAACACGGACTTCATTGTGTTACTGTTTGGGTTCGGCTGCCCAAACTTCGAGTGTTTGTCGCGATATCATGTGCATGTCAGAGCGGCAAATATTGCTTCTGTTCGGCGGTGAAATCATCCACGCCGGTCAGAGAGCCGTGGTTCCCACGCTGTCAAATAACAGCGTGAGCGCTCAGCTGTGATCAGAGGTAAAATGTTTACCTCCGGTCACTGGTGTCAGCTGATGGAACTACAGCTCTCATCATCCAACACCTGCTGCCACTAATAACAGCGAGAGCAGGAGCAGCTGCTTGGTGTATTTATTAGCTGGCTCCTGCACTGTAAATAAATAATTTAACAAAAAATGGCTTGGCTTCCCCTATATTTTTGATAATCAGCCAGGCAAAACTCACAAATGGAGGCTGCAACCCTCAGCTGTCAGCTTCAACAAGGCTGGTTATCAAGAATAGAGGGGTCCCCACCCAGTATTTTGTGATTATTTAAATAAATAATTTAAATGGGGTCACCCCATTTTTGACAACCAGCCTTGCTAAAGCAGACAGCTGGGGGCTGGTATTCCCAGGTTGGTAAGGGGCCATGGATATTGGCCCCCCAGCCTAAAAATAGCAGCACGCAGCTACTCAGATAAGGCACATCTATTAGATGCACCAATTCTGGCCCTTTGCCCGGCTCTTCCCACTTGCCCTGTAGTGGTGACAAGTGGGGTTTATATTTGTGGGGTTGATGTTACCTTTGTATTGTTCATCTCTAGTCTTTACCAGTGCTAGGATTAAACCTATTATGAATATATCTAGCTGGAAATGGTGAAAGAAATCTTAGATATAGCATGAAATATTTACATGCATAGCACACAAAGAAAAAGAGAGCAGTGAAATTAAAGACGTCAGTAGTCTAGAGAACAGGTGGTTAAAGCAGACATCATGGTGCCCATGAATGGTGAATCCAATATACAAGAGGACAGAGAAGCATTAATAGCCTTCTGTAGCTTATCTCTAAAAATGGTTTCTTCATTATATTGTTAGACTACATTAGTGGAATGGAAGATGTGTCTGGCAATTAATCTTCCACTGACAGGTGGTTAAATAGTTAGTGTTGCTGTCATTATGCAAAGTTTGCAAGTTTTTTTTATTTTTATTGAAGAGGCTAAATTAGATTTTCAGCTCCTAATTTAAAAAAGGTCAATGTTTTCTCTTTTTGTCAGGTACCTCTATTATCCAGGTGTCAGCAACAGATGCAGACGATCCTACTTATGGAAGCAGTGCAAGGGTTGTGTACAGTATTTTGCAAGGACAGCCATATTTTTCGGTGGACTCTAAAACAGGTAATTACTGAGGATGCTAAATTTGCATGGTGACACTGAAGGCAGCTCGCTGAGTGTTAAGACAGAATTGAAAATTGGTTTATTGATCTAAAAAAGGCATGCTTAAATTTCCATTAGTCACATGAAAACGATTTATCCAGTTTCATATGTATATTAATATTTAACTACGGTATGTCTGGTTGACAGACAGATAGTGAAATATAAATAGATTTGAGCGATAAAGTATAGTCTATACCGCAGTAATGCATTTCAAAATTCGTATACAGCATATAGGTCAAAATTCATATATTCAGTGTTTGAATATATCTTGGCACCCGCAGTATGGTGCGACAATTTTTTTGTAGGTACAGTATATATGCCAGTCACTGCAGCTTGCACCTGCTCACTTTTGCTTCCTTCCGTTTGATGGTGCTGGTCAGTTATGTTTTCTGTAGACAGACAGACATATCGGTGGACAATCAGAAAGTCAGAAGAGTCAAATAAGATTTTGGAATTACCAAGCAAATCAAATAGGCTTCATACAGACGTTTTTCACATATGTGACCTATCTGTGGTTTTGAAAGATAGAATACACACCCATTATAGTCTATGGGACTTGTTTTTTTGAAGATCCATCTAAAAATTACAGAGACAGGTCCATTTTTTTCTTGTATGATGGATGCTCTACCCTCTTGTATGATGGATGCTCTACCCTCACCTACTGTATCCTCACCCATCCCTTGTAGATTGTGAGCCCTCGCGGGCAGGGTCCTCTCTCCTCCTGTACCAGTTGTGACTTGTATTGTTAAAGATTATTGTACTCGTTTTACTATGTATACCCCTCCTCACATGTAAAGCGCCATGGAATAAATGGCGCTATAATAATAAATAATAATAAATAATAATAATAAATAAAACCAATACAAGTCCATAGGTCCGTGAAAATCACACAGATTGCATCTGTTTGCTGTCAGTGGTTAACATTGCAGAGATAGGAGAAGCTTTGCAATTTGTTTATTTTTTTATCCATGCATGAAAAACGCTGATGAAACACTGAAGGTAAAACTAACACACTCAATTAACACTGTTGATACTCACATCCATATTTTTCTTATATGTAAATGAGCTAGGCACTGATCTGCATGAGAATCTGCCTCCAGAGCTTA
Organism: Ranitomeya imitator; assembly: GCF_032444005.1. Classification (NCBI taxonomy): domain Eukaryota; kingdom Metazoa; phylum Chordata; class Amphibia; order Anura; family Dendrobatidae; genus Ranitomeya; species Ranitomeya imitator. The sequence goes on from NC_091287.1 coordinate 287,517,006, forward strand.
TTTTTAATAAATGGGGGATGTTACAAGTGTGAGACAAGAACTAACACAGAACACAAGAACTGAACTTTGTCTTTTTATAAACACATTTTTTTGCTTTTCTCTGAGCCCTGCTGTATTACCACCCTCTCTGCCTGTGAGATGGAAGCTGAGGTGAACCTGCAGATGTGTCAGGTATAATCACACACAGCTATGCAGTGGGATCAGGAGAGCCGAGAGCGACCATTACCCTTCACATGTTAATGCCTCCTTTCATGTACAATATGCTCTGGAGGCAGATTCTCATGTAGATCTATGTCCGGCCCATAGTCCTGAACAGCTTATTTACATATAAGAAAAACGTGGATTTCTCTGGGATAAATCAGATCACAGTAGCTAACATTTTATTTATCTTCCTAAGACCTACATTCAAATGTAGACGGCTTAGGAAAGTTGATCCTACTGACAGATTCCCTTTAAGCTAATAAAATAGTGAAAAAAGCTATACATGTTTGGTCTCTCCTTACTCATGCTGACCTGGAGAATCATGTTTCTAGGCTATTTTTACAACACAATGTTCTTACACTATATGGTAAAATGAATAGTGTCATATTCAAAACTACAACCTGTACCACAAAAAAGCCCTCATACATCAATATCAGAAAAAATAGCAAAAATAAAAAACATTATGGCTATTTTAAAAAGAAGAGGAAAAAATGAAAATGTAAAATCAAAAATTGGCAGCAAAGAGAAGAGGTTAAGCTTGTGTGTCATTTACTAAACCAAAAACTGGAAGCTAGTTGATGATGTAAGTTAATCTTCGAACTATAAATTATGTAATGCTTCACAATGTGGAATGAATGATTTTATGTATTACATGCCTATAACTCAGACACTTTTCAGGGTATTTACGAATATACTGTTGTACCAGAGTTTTGTAACATCCACCCCCTATAATATTAAACTGTTGTTAAAGGGATTTCCTTGCATGAAACATTTAGAACATATCTACAGTACATCATGGTTGATAAATATATGATCCATTAATACCCATTATAGTGTCCCAAAATCCCTGCTCCTTCCCACGTTATATAGATTTTTAATTACACGGCCAATTATCATCTGTTCAAGCTGCTCCTTATTACAGTCATGCAGTGTGGGGGGCTCTAATCCCTGTTCTACTGCTCATAGGATTCACAGCAATAAATAAATCACCTATATTTTGTATAGATGATAAATGTCCACTGTGGGAAAACTCATTTTAAACATGTGTTTATGTTTAAAGATTTTTTTTATTTTATTCCAGAGACCCTAGATACACAAGTACCACTAGGCATGCTATCCCTAATCCTGTATACAATGATTGACAGAAAATCTATACATCCTTTAAGACACTTTTAACTCAAAAGTAATTTACATTCCAACTTATAATGGATGGGCAGAGTAGCAACCATTTTATTCTTGGCTGCAGTTTTATAGGCTGTTTTATTCTGAAGCCACCATTGGCCCATTCATAGCTAAAAATAGTAGTTGCAATCATTTATGCCATCACATTAGTGGTAATTAATGAAAAGTACTTTTTGCAAAACTGCAAACTTTAATATATAAGATAACTAGCTGAAGAGCCTGGCTTTGCCCGGGCATAGTAACTAACTGTGGTTAGTTATAGCACCTCATGTCTCTCATTTTCCCATCACGCCTTTCATTTTCCCCCTTACATCTCTCATTTTCCCCCTCACATCTCTCATTTTCCCCCTCACTCCTCTTATTTTCCCTCCTAACATCTGTCATTTTGACCTCACACCTGTCATTTTCCCCTCAGTATACTGTATACCTGTATGTCATCTCCCCTGTATACAGTATATACCTGTATTTCATCTCCTGTATATAGTATATACTCGAGTATAAGCCGACCCGAGTATAAGCCGACCCCCCTAATTTTGCCACAAAAAACTGGGAAAACTTAGTGACTCGAGTATAAGCCTAGGGTGGAAAATGCAGCAGCTACTGGTAAATGTAAAAAATAAAAATAGATACCAATAAAAGTAAAATTAATTGAGACATCAGTAGGTTAAGTGTTTTTGAATATCCATATTGAATCAGGAGCCCCATATAATGCTCCATACAGTTTATGATGGGCTCCATAAGATGCTCCATATTAAAATATACCCCATATAATGCTGCACAAATGTTGATTATGACCCCTTATGATGCTCCATACAGACATTTGCCCCGTATAATGCTCCACAAATGTAGATTATAGCCCCATAAGATGCTCCATACAGATATTTGCCCCATATAATGCTGCACATGGCCCCATACAGATATTTGCCCCAAATCATGCTGCACATGGCCACATAAGATGCCCTATACAATACAGATATTTGCCCCCATATCATGCTGCACATGGCCACATAAGATGCCCCATACAGATATTTGCCCCCATATCATGCTGCACATGGCCACATAAGATGCCCCATACAGATATTTGCCCCATATAATGCTGCACATGGCCACATAAGATGCTCCATACAGATATTTGCCCCCATATCATGCTGCACATGGCCACATAAGATGCCCCATACAGATATTTGCCCCATATCATGCTGCACATGGCCACATAAGATGCCCCATACAGATATTTGCCCCCATATAATGCTGCACATTGCCACATAAGATGCCCCATACAGATATTTGCCCCCATATAATGCTGCACATGGCCACATAAGATGCTCCATACAGATATTTGCCCCCATATCATGCTGCACATGGCCACATAAGATGCTCCATACAGATATTTGCCCCATTTGCTGTTGCTGCGATTAAAAAAATAAAAAAATTACATACCTCTCCGGCCCCCGGCACTTGCTATACTCACCTTTCCCGTTCCACCGCTGACCGCCGCTGTGTCTTCCCATCCTCTGCGCCAACGTTCAGGAAAAGGGCGGCGTGCACTAATCGCGTCACCACGCCCTCTGACCTGAGCGTCACTGTGGAAGACACAGCGGCGCCGACTGTGGAACAAGGAGCAGGTGAGTATCGCACACTGCCCCATCATACTTACCTGCTTACCTGTGTGTCATCTCCTCCTGTATACAGGTCCTTCTCAAAAAATTAGCATATAGTGTTAAATTTCATTATTTACCATAATGTAATGATTACAATTAAACTTTCATATATTATAGATTCATTATCCACCAACTGAAATTTGTCAGGTCTTTTATTGTTTTAATACTGATGATTTTGGCATCCAACTCCTGATAACCCAAAAAACCTGTCTCAATAAATTAGCATATTTCACCCATCCAATCAAATAAAAGTGTTTTTTAATAACAAACAAAAAAACCAACAAATAATAATGTTCAGTTATGCACTCAATACTTGGTCGGGAATCCTTTGGCAGAAATGACTGCTTCAATGCGGCGTGGCATGGAGGCAATCAGCCTGTGACACTGCTGAGATGTTATGGAGGCCCAGGATGCTTCAATAGCGGCCTTAAGCTCATCCAGAGTGTTGGGTCTTGCGTCTCTCAACTTTCTCTTCACAATATCCCACAGATTCTCTATGGGGTTCAGGTCAGGAGAGTTGGCAGGCCAATTGAGCACAGTAATACCATGGTCAGTAAACCATTTACCAGTGGTTTTGGCACTGTGAGCAGGTGCCAGGTCGTGCTGAAAAATGAAATCTTCATCTCCATAAAGCATTTCAGCCGATGGAAGCATGAAGTGCTCCAAAATCTCCTGATAGCTAGCTGCATTGACCCTGCCCTTGATGAAACACAGTGGACCAACACCAGCAGCTGACATGGCACCCCACACCATCACTGACTGTGGGTACTTGACACTGGACTTCAGGCATTTTGGCATTTCCTTCTCCCCAGTCTTCCTCCAGACTCTGGCACCTTGATTTCCGAATGACATGCAAAATTTGCTTTCATCAGAAAAAAGTACTTGGGACCACTTAGCAACAGTCCAGTGCTGCTTCTCTGTAGCCCAGGTCAGGCGCCTCTGCCGCTGTTTATGGTTCAAACGTGGCTTTACCTGGGGAATGCGGCACCTGTAGCCCATTTCCTGCACACGCCTGTGCACGGTGGCTCTGGATGTTTCCACACCAGACTCAGTCCACTGCTTCCTCAGGTTCCCCAAGGTCTGGAATCGGTCCTTCTCCACAATCTTCCTCAGGGTCCGGTCTCCTCTTCTCGTTGTACAGCGTTTTCTGCCACATTGTTTCCTTCCAACAGACTTACCATTGAGGTGCCTTGATACAGCACTCTGGGAACAGCCTATTTGTTGAGAAATTTCTTTCTTGCTTGAGGGTGTCAATGATGGCCTTCTTGACATCTGTCAGGTCGCTAGTCTTACCCATGATGGAGGTTTTGAGTAATGAACCAGGCAGGGAGTTTATAAAAGCCTCAGGTATCTTTTGCATGTGTTTAGAGTTAATTAGTTAATTCAGAAGATTAGGGTAATAGGTCGTTTAGAGAACCTTTTCTTGATATGCTAATTTATTGAGACAGGTTTTTTGGGTTATCAGGAGTTGTATGCCAAAATCATCAGTATTAAAACAATAAAAGACCTGACAAATTTCAGTTGGTGGATAATGAATCTATAATATATGAAAGTTTAATTGTAATCATTACATTATGGTAAATAATGAAATTTAACACTATATGCTAATTTTTTGAGAAGGACCTGTATAGTATGCAACTATGTGGCATCTCTTCCTGTATACAGTATATACCTGTAGGTCATCTCCTCCTGTATATAGTATGTACCTGTATGTGTCATCTCCTCCTGTGTATAGTATATACCTGTATGTTATCTCCGCTGTACATAGTATATAAAGTGGGGCAAAAAATTATTTAGTCAGTCAGCAATAGTGCAAGTTCCACCACTTAAAAAGATGAGAGGCGTCTGTAATTTACATCATAGGTAGACCTCAACTATGGGAGACAAACTGAGAAAAAAAAATCCAGAAAATCACATTGTCTGTTTTTTTAACATTTTATTTGCATATTATGGTGGAAAATAAGTATTTGGTCAGAAACAAAATTTCATCTCAATACTTTGTAATATATCCTTTGTTGGCAATGACAGAGGTCAAACGTTTTCTGTAAGTCTTCACAAGGTTGCCACACACTGTTGTTGGTATGTTGGCCCATTCCTCCATGCAGATCTCCTCTAGAGCAGTGATGTTTTTGGCTTTTCGCTTGGCAACACGGACTTTCAACTCCCTCCAAAGGTTTTCTATAGGGTTGAGATCTGGAGACTGGCTAGGCCACTCCAGGACCTTGAAATGCTTCTTACGAAGCCACTCCTTCGTTGCCCTGGCGGTGTGCTTTGGATCATTGTCATGTTGAAAGACCCAGCCACGTTTCATCTTCAATGCCCTTGCTGATGGAAGGAGGTTTGCACTCAAAATCTCACGATACATGGCCCCAGTCATTCTTTCATGTACCCGGATCAGTCGTTCTGGCCCCTTTGCAGAGAAACAGCCCCAAATCATGATGTTTCCACCACCATGCTTTACAGTAGGTATGGTGTTTGATGGATGCAACTCAGTATTCTTTTTCCTCCAAACACGACAAGTTGTGTTTCTACCAAACAGTTCCAGTTTGGTTTCATCAGACCATAGGACATTCTCCCAAAACTCCTCTGGATCATCCGAATGCTCTCTAGCAAACTTTAGACGGACCCGGACATGTACTGGTGGGACACGTCTGGCACTGCAGGATCTGAGTCCATGGTGGCGTAGTGTGTTACTTATGGTAGGCCTTGTTACATTGGTCCCAGCTCTCTGCAGTTCATTCACTAGGTCCCCCCGCGTGGTTCTGGGATTTTTGCTCACCGTTCTTGTGATCATTCTGACCCCACGGGGTGGGATTTTGCGTGGAGCCCCAGATCGAGGGAGATTATCAGTGGTCTTGTATGTCTTCCATTTTCTAATTATTGCTCCCACTGTTGATTTCTTCACTCCAAGCTGGTTGGCTATTGCAGATTCAGTCTTCCCAGCCTGGTGCAGGGCTACAATTTTGTTTCTGGTGTCCTTTGACAGCTCTTTGGTCTTCACCATAGTGGAGTTTGGAGTCAGACTGTTTGAGGGTGTGCACTGGTGTCTTTTTATACTGATAACAAGTTTAAACAGGTGCCATTACTACAGGTAATGAGTGGAGGAAAGAGGAGACTCTTAAAGAAGAAGTTACAGGTCTGTGAGAGCCAGAAATCTTGATTGTTTGTTTCTGACCAAATACTTATTTTCCACCATAATATGCAAATAAAATGATAAAAAAACAGACAATGTGATTTTCTGGATTTTTTTTCTCAGTTTGTCTCCCATAGTTGAGGTCTACCTATGATGTAAATTACAGACGCCTCTCATCTTTTTAAGTGGTGGAACTTGCACTATTGCTGACTGACTAAATACTTTTTTGCCCCACTGTACCTGTGTGTCATCTCCTCTTGTATTAGACCTAGTTCACATGTTATTTGGTCAGTATTTTTACCTCAGTATTTGTAAGCTAAAACTTTGAGTAAAACAATCAAAGGAAAAGTTTATTCTAAACATGTCACCACTTCTGTATTTTTCTCCCATTCGTTGTTTTGGCTTATAAATACTGAGGTAAAATATGTAATCTCCCTTGTACATAGTATGTACCTGTATGTGATCTCCTCCTGTGTATAGTATATACCTGTATGTCATCTCCTCCTGTATATAGTATATACCTGTGTGTCATGTTCTCCTGAATTAGACCTCGTTCACACGTTATTTGGTCAGTATTTTTACCTCAGTATTTGTAAGCTAAAACTTGGAGTAAAACAATCAAAGGAAAACTTTATTAGAAACACGTCACCACTTCGGTATTTTTCTCCCACTCGTTGTTTTGGCTTATACATACTGAGGTAAAATATTGGCCAAATACTGAGTGTGTGAATGTGGCCTTATACACAGCGTCCACATGCAGCGCTTCACTGTTCTCTATACACAGCCTCATACTGCAGCAGCACCTCACTTCTCTCATTTTCCCCCTCACATCTCTATCCCTGAGGCTCCTCCCTTTCCATTGATGTCATGCCTCACAGAAGCAACTCCATTCTAGCACAATGGAGCTAGATGTGGCCTGTGCCTGCCATGCAGAGTGGGCGTGGCTATGCAGAGTGGGAGTGGCTCGATACATATACACACACTCACATGCATACACTCAACTTTATATATTAGATTGGATCATTTTATTGGGATAAATTTGACAAAACACATAGATGATAGAGGTTATAGCAGGCAGAGACAATACTGTCCATATTCAATGATGTCTTCTGTCATCATCCACCTCTTACAGGCCAATTCAATTCAGTAGATATTGTAGGAATCTGCTGAATATTTTAGATAATTAGCAAATGACAGTAATGTCACTTGATTTTTACCTTTGGTCCACTGTTTTCAAATTCCTAAATCAAGGCATTTGACTGTATACCAAATACCACTCAAATTGTAAACCAATGTGCATATTGCCTACCCTGAGGGGATTGCAAAATGGATATCACCCATTTAAAGTTGCCATAAAGCACCATTGAAGATAGTTTTAGTGATGAGCGACCGCGCAGGGGTAAGTTGTTATATTCCGGTGCTAACAGAGTGACTTCTGCGTGCTTAGATATGTTCGAAGCACTTTTGGCATGGTGAAACATTAAAGTGCACCTTCCCATCTACTGTACTTATTAACCCCGTTCTGATGTCGGACGGGATAGTACGTCCAATGTCAGAAGCCCCACTTTGAGGTGGGCTCCGGCAGTGACCAGAGCGCAGCACGGTGACACTTGGCTAATGCTCAAATCAGAGCTGGAGCCGAGTGTCATTAGTATACTGCATCCAATGCTCTCACATCTGATGCTATACACTGATGTGACCCCAGCCTAAATATAAGCCTGGGAGTGTCTTGTACGAGTCTTGTTGACTTACATTGAAAAAGCACATAAGACGCCAGTTAAATTGAACGGTTCTGAAGAGGAATAGAACTACCGGAAGCCAGAGCAGCTAGGAATCCGTTAGTATTGAAATATCTGCACTTTGCACTAAATACACACTGATAAAGGATTGGAAAATAACATTATTGCTGGGAGTACATCTCATTCCAGGTTTGTTCATTTCTTTCTAATGTCTATAAAAGATATTGTTATTCTTCCTACTTATTTTTTAAGTACGACGTCCTTCAGATCGTGATTTCATTCTAACATATTATGATCTCTATCGCATCTAGTGTATGTTCCTCTTCACTGCACAAAACACAACAATATGGTGCAGATCACACTCCTCACGTAATAGCTCTTCTCCCATTATCATCAAAGACTTCCATATCATTTGCTCAGTTCTTCACTATTGTTTTCCGCTCCTTCTCTACTCTAATGACTTTCCTGGCATTGCATGCTACTGGCAGCCTCATCCCTGTAATTAGAGTCCCGCTTCCCTCTTACAATCCATTTATAAGTCTCTGCTTTAATCCTATAAATAATCTGTCTCATAATCATTAGCTAAAAACTGACATAAGTACATCAAATTCCTGAGTGCACTTCTCCGAAAAGCCGCAGCTGCAAAACCTTGAGGGAAAGCATAAAAAGTTAACGTGAGGAACCTGCAATAAAATAGGACAATGGTTCATTGTTAAAAAAAAACATTTTGGACATACTTCCATGAGATGAGCAGAGATAGAAAGTGCACCCCAGCATCTGGGGAGTAAACTCTAGAATCATGAATGGCACATGGCAGATAATGGGGAATATTAAAGATTTTGTATTGGTGTTGGTGAATTTCAAATTACATCTCTGCACATTTCTTATGGACATACGTTTTCCTAATAGCAGATCATGAAGCTATACGATGAATTACAAGTAAAATATTAAAGATTTTTAAAAAAAAGTTGTAAAGTTTAGCACAAAAGTCAAAGAAAAACTTACAATTCAGGCTTCCCTGGTTATTCTCCCATATCAACAAGATATGTAAATAATTCTCTGTGGGACAATTAGTGTTGTAAGATGGTATCTTCTATTATGTTAACTAGGCAAATACATTACAAATTATTTGACATTGTTAAACTCCTTAAGGACGCTGCCTAGTTTGGTACTTAATGATGCAGTGGGATTTTTTGTTTGTTTGCTTTTTCAACTCTATGTTTTAAAAGCCATACTTTTTTAATTCAATGTAGCTTTATTAGATCCTTTTTTCTATGGAGGATAATTTCCCTCACAGATTTGAACAGGGTGGCTTATTCCTTTGAGTTATAATAAATGAGTATTAGCAGCCACAAAGAACGAGGAAATAACCACAACAGAGGGAGTTTGTGTGCTGATGTATATGAGCCACAAGTAAGAAAGCCCAAGAGAACGTCTTATTGTCTGATAAGGAGTGAATTACTGTCAATAGAGGTGACTTAGTGCAGCAAAATCAAGAATGTTTTGTGTTATATTGGGAGTGGCATAGGGACTGTGGTAAAATACAGGAGTAGCTGCTGAAGTGGTTGCCAGCAGGCAAGTGTTGCAAGTGCAAGGTCATAGTTGTTGTGTATACACACATTTTTCAAGTTATTGACCATTGGAGAACTGTTTGTAGTCAGCAAGCATTACGATGTCATGCTCTTGGATTCAAGCCACAGCAGACACAACTTATCTCTGTGTGTTTAGGTTCTGTTATTCTGGCTGCAGTCTGTTTAACATAGCCCAGGTGTTTTCATTTGTCTGTACCCCTGCTGGCATTTCCTACTAGTGATACTTTGTTGCGGTTTAGCCATTCTGCTATAGCTTAAAGCCAGTTAGTGAAATTCCAGCTAGGGTTTATTTCCTTGAAGTTTCTGTTCTTTACTTTGCACTTACCTTTAGTTTATTTTTTAGAAAGTGGGCAGCATATAATCTAACAGTACATACTTTATGCTGTATTTTGTATTTCGTGGTTTACTTTACTCACTCTGGGATCTTTCTTTTTTTCAGCATACTTTCACTTTTGTAGGTATTCTACACTCTGCCATGACATCCAGTTCTTTAGGAGGAACATAAAGCTCTTGACAACCTTTCAAACAGTTTAGGCGCAAGCTGTCACTTCTACTTTGTGGTTAGGACTATCTGGGACTGTTGGTCATGATCTAAAGTCTGTACAGGAACCGGCAGGGTCGTTTGCAGTTTTTTTATATTTCCAGTGAGTTGCTACACTATCATAGCCAAAGGGTTTTTCTGGTTATAGAAACCCTCTTGTCTCCTGGATACTGTTTAGAGTCTCAGCCATTGCTCCTCGTCTTTGTTATTGCAGGCAGTGCTGACATCACGTTGACAGCGCTGCAGCCAATTACTGAGATCAGCGACTCTGCCAAAGTTGATAACACAAGCCACTCGGAGCTGCTTAGCTTTGATACTGACTTCAGCACTTTTGACATTATGTCAGCACTGCAGACAATATCAAACACGAAGAGCAGTGGAAGTGACTCAGCACTGGACTTGGGAAGGTAAGTAAACTACGTTTGTTTTTTTTAAAACAAACTTCAGCTGGGGGACATGTTTGATGAGGCATCATGATGATTGCACACAATCCCCCAAGTAGCAACAATTTGAACAAATGTAGACAGAACACCCTCTTAAAGGGAATTTGTCACCAGGTTTTTTCTATGTAGTCTGACAGCACCATGATGTAGTGGCAGAGTCCCTGATACCAGTGATGTGTCACTTACCGAACTGTATTTTGCTCTTCCAATATATTGAGTGATTTATCAGGAGGAGATTATCACTACACAATAAGCTTCCAGTCACTAAACAATGTACACACAACCTAGCTAACCAGTGGTGTGGGCGGGTTAAATGAGGCTCAACAACTGAGCTTTCCTAGATCTGCCCAGAGAAAAAATGTGATTCTATCTCAATGACTGCATCCAGTAAACTAAGTGATACATCACTGGAATCAGGGTCTCTGCCCCTACATCATGCTGCTCTCAGATTACATAAGAAATACCTGCTGACATATTCTCTTTAAGAGACCCTGTAACCAACTAATTAAAAATAAAGCTATTCTTGACTTGTTCTTCTATATTGTTGCATTGATATCCTATCCTCACAATAACTAATCAATTTCTAAATCCAGGGGAAAAAAATTCAATCAAATATCCACCTGCTTGTTTTGGTGCTTTTACGTCTTATCTCAACAGCATGTAAATTGATTGGCATTGGATTCCCAGATATAAATGCTTCTGTTGCTCAGTTCTAAGCTAAAGATTATGTCCTTGCATGAGTCTGACACTTATTTCATAAAATCTGCTTGCTTTGACATGAACGTTTCCAAGATCATTCCAGTGTAAATGAAGCTTCAGTCATGCCATTTAGTCGGAATGGAGGAGGCATTCATATTTCATAGACATAAATTGCTGGATTTTCAATTGCGTTTTACAAATCTCAGGAGACGTCTCCCTACTGTGATGCCCTTGACTCTAGCTTTTGGAGCGGCACCTCTCCACGGCTGCACGTTGTTAGTATGGTGAATGAAACGTGTGGAGAGGTGGGTTGTTTTAGGACGTGTGAGATTGAAGATGGAGCACATATTTGTTTTATGCATTTATTGTTTGGCTAAATAATGAACGCAGACCTCTCTTCTGTATCATCAGGTATCACTGATGGTTTGTATACATACAGAGCCAGAAACATCTGTTCTCAGGTACCATGGAAACTATGCTTCCTCTCCAAAACATTATTGTGATGGAGCTAAAAGCTTGCCTAATTAACCAGCCTGGCCAACCAGGCTTACATGATTTCAATCATTTTTGGAACATGACTAACTTATTGCTTAGGTACTTCATTGAGTGTGTACTGACCCTTAAGTAAAGTCTGATTTATTTTTCTGCCAGAAACATAAGATAATTACCGACTAAAAGATCTTTGGCCAGCAATTAACACCATCAAGTCGAACATTAACATGCATGGTAGACTTGGCCAAATGTGCATATTAATCTTTTTACAGGTGGAAAAGGACTGGCGGAAGCAGCTGCCAGACACCTATAGGGAATGCAACAGAACTAAACATGAAAATTCACACCTGATTGTCTGACCCGGGAAACAATGTCCACTAGCGATGTGTGAATTTATTTGAGTGGAATTTAATTCTCCTCGAAGTTCACAAGAATTTATATTCTACATAATATGGATTTTTTTTATGATTTGCTCAGTGCAAATTCAGCAAAATAGCAGCCAACGGTTGCCACCATTTTGCTTAACCATAGAGTGCTGGCAAAAGGTTAAAAAAAACTAATACTCACTTTATCGTTCACCTGCCCCGCCAACCCCACAACCTGCAATCCGGTCCTCCTGGAAGCTACAGCAGGTCAAGGAGGATGTGTGTGATGGAGAGGGACCAAGAGAAGAGGTGTAGAGGACCAGATGGCAGGCTGTAGCAGTGACAGGTCAGCAGTAAGGTGAGCATTATTTTTTTATTTATTTTTTACAGTCTAAGCTGCTGATTTTTTCTCTTTTTTATATCCAAAAGATCTAAATCTATAAGATAGACACTGAAGATTAAAAAATTAAATTCTGCTTACTTGCACCTCCTCCAGAGGAATCATATGTCAGTGATCTATCTGGTCGCGATGTGATTCAGAGGCCCTAAACACTACATACATGGGTCCATATGTGTGTGTGATGTTCCTCTGCTTGTTTTTACTTTCAGACCACAAACTGCTAGATGACATAGTAGACCAGGACCCTCTGACCTCATAAGGAATTCTTGGATGCCAAAATAAACGGTTCTTTACTGAATGAAGAACATATATACATTAGGTAGCAGGAATCAAAGTTTTCAATCATGTTCTACACAATAGAAGTTCAAGCTTTACAGTTACACAAGTCGGCCCATAACTTGTGAACAACATTCCATCAAAGCAGCATACTTAGATGGGGGACTCCATTTTCAATTTGTAAGGGTCACATGGGTCGAGGTGTAGCGCTACATCTCCTGAACAATCTTTCCTCTTCTCAACTCGCTCTCCTTAAGTACAGGTGCCCCAGCCTGGCAAGCCCAGTATTTATTCACCGATACTCTCAGGACTGGCTTACACATCACCTCAAGTCCCATTTCTCCTGTAGCTATCTCAGTGCTATCCACAACACACAGTTGCCTCCTAGACTTCCGGCTGGGCTCCTTAAATCTAAGCTATCCAGACTTTTCTTCTCACACAAAGTCTCCCCAAATTGCTTGCTGTCTTAGATGCTTCTGCGACTGGATTAAATTCAGTTGCTGGCTTCCTACCTGCTTTCCAAGTCTCTTCTTAAACACACATACACCCAGTATGGGGGTCTGACAACATGACTTCTTTTCTTCATTAAAAAATATCATACTACCAGAAATAGGAATTACCTTCCACCCTAGCTTTCTTATATCTCCTCCCACAATCTGGTTTGGCCAAAAATAAACCCTATAGTCCCCAACAATCACCTGCTTCAGCCTACATAGATGAACACACGTGACGCAAAGTCATCAGAGGGGTTGTCAGACAGCTTCTACTCCTTTACACAATACGATTACAGTGTACAGCCATACACTGAACAATATGTAGTAAGCAAAGACGTTGTGCTTCCTCTTAATGCTAGGTCTACTAAGGAGTAGGACAGTTGTCCCATTGACTGGCCAGAAATGGACACCCACAATGCCTTCAGTCAGCCTGACTTCCCTCTTTTCCTGTTGTAACCCTGACCTCATGTACTTGGCTAGCAATGACAACATTTTGTCTGTGATTTTTTTCTCTGTATACCTGGCTCTGACCAAACGCATTTACATTTCATACTCAGCTCTATCCACCTGCCAGCAACTACTCTGAGAAATAATGCAGATTCCTCTGTAAGGTTGAATGAATAAAAACTACTCTGTTTCGGAGATCTGCTGAAAGGAGTGGCTAGGACCTTGATTGTCTATGGTAGTAGATTTAAAGAAGCACTCAAATTAAACCTTTTATTGACTAAACTAGTATAAATGTGTATGTAGTGTAGTGTAAGTGCGGCAATATTTTTACTGATTGTCAGTTTTCCACCACCACTCCAGTCCTCTTCTGGGTCATGACTTCAATTTCAACTCAACAGAAACCAGAAGTTTTTACAATGTAAATCTATGGTGAGTCGGAAGGATACTTCATAGTCTTACATTGTAAAAGCAAGTTCCATCTCACACATAGATCCCAGTGTAATCCAACAAGTCAGAATAGTAGTCACATGAGTAAGAAGAGGACCAGAAGAGCGGTGCTGGAATCCAGGGAAGACAGCGATTGGTAAGTATATTAATGCACCTATTACTGAATTAGGTAACGTTCACATTAGCGTTTCCCGACGCTGCGTCGGGAAACGCTGCGGCAACGCATGCGTCATGCGCCCCTAAATTTAACATGTGACGCATGCGTTTTTTTGCCGCAAGCGTTGGGCGCAGAAAATGCAACAAGTTGCATTTTTCTTGTGTCCAAATTTCGGCAAAAAATGACGCATGCGTCGCAAAATGCAGCGTTTTTGCATGCGTTTTGGTGCGTTTTTATTTGCGTTGTGAACGTAGCCTTACATATATATATTTACGCAGATTTATCCACTACAAGTCATCATGTTAGTGCTTCTTTAAGTTGAAGAACTCTTAAGGCCCCTTCACATTAAGCGACGCTGCAGCGATACCGACAACGATCCGGATCGCTGCAGCGTCGCTGTTTGGTCGCTGGAGAGCTGTCACACAGACCGCTCTCCAGCGACCAACGATGCCGGTAACCAGGGTAAATATCGGGTAACTAAGCGCAGGGCCGCGCTTAGTAACCCGATATTTACCCTGGTTACCATGCTAAAAGTAAAAAAAAAACAAACACTAGATACTTACCTACCGCTGTCTGTCCTCCAGCGCTGCGTTCTGCTTCTCTGCTCTCCTCCTGTACTGTCTGTGAGCCGGAAAGCAGAGCGGTGACGTCACCGCTCTGCTTTCCGGCTCACAGCCAGTACAGGAGGAGTGCAGAGCACAGCGCTGGAGGACAGACAGCGTTAGGTAAGTATCTAGTGTTTTTTTTTTTTTTACTTTTAGCATGGTAACCAGGGTAAACATCGGGTTACTAAGCGCGGCCCTGCGCTTAGTTACCCGATGTTTACCCTGGTTACCAGTGAAGACATCGCTGGATCGGTGTCACACACGCCGATTCAGCGATGTCTACGGGGAGATCCAGCGACGAAATAAAGTTCTGGACTTTCCTCAGCGACCAACGTAGCAGGGGCCTGATCGTTGGTCGCTGTCACACATAACGATTTCTTTAATGATATCGTTGCTACGTCACAAATAGCAACGATATCGTTAACAATATCGTTATGTGTGAAGGTACCTTTACTCACAGCCTGTAACAAGCAGCCACTAGCCATCAAGCAGCATTGATCATACAGATCTTGTATTATGGTGCAGCTGGAAATCAGCACTCCCCACTGTTGTGCCCAGACTGTGGGGGTTAATATTATCTAAAGACTCTATATATCTGTATATACGTAATGCGTGCACAGATCTATGCAGAGATGTTCTTCACACCCAGTTCATAGTCACTGATGTGAGACGGAAAATAACCCCCCACCGCCATTCACCAACACCTACACCCCTATTGTTAGGGGTCACTGCTTTTGCATTGCATGTATCAGAAAGCATGATCTGTAGATCTGGTCTAAAACTTGCATTTTATTTTAATCTAAGGATCCTAGGTTGTATTGTCAGACGTATTCATATTTTAGAAAGTATGAATATCCCACCTATAGTAAGTGCAATATTTTATTTTTGACCATTTTTAATTATACAATAGTATTTGTGCTTGTACCATCACTATTTTTCAGACGAATGGGTTTGAGCTCTCAGACATTCACCTTTCATCATACTGGGGAGCAATCTAATTGAAATTCTCCACAGTCCAGGATGTCAACGCAGAAACTAGTTTCATGTCCTTATACAAAACGAAAGTAGAGATTCAAAAAAGTCTCGATCTTTGGGGAAATATCCCATGAAGAGGTCAGGCGCATGATAGTCTATTCAGAAAGAGCAAACGCATCTCAGTAGCTTTAGTGTAAATCAAGCAATTCGGTCATGCACTAAATATATGGCCGATGTTCATCCACGGTTCTTTCAAGAAGCATTGCTGTCACCTATTGGCAGAATCTCGTATAGCAGGTTCAAATATCGGTTATTTTCAGCAAAGAATTACCTGTTACTCACACAACTGGAAAGTCTAAAGATTTGTGGACATGAAACTAATCTGTGCGCAGCCTGTCATTAGAGAACTGATAATTATTTTCAAAATGATGTGAAATGTCTTTATGACTCTATAGCCGTACTTTAGTACACAGCACTGTAAGTTGTTTAATTGGATATAGTACAGAAATTACATTGATTGGGTAGTTTTAGCATCTGGACAATTACCTCTGCCAATCTAAATGAAATACTTACTGCCATATGGAAGGATATCAATAGAATTTCCGCAGGACATTTCTACAATATCAACATTTTTTTTCCCTGTCTTTGTCCATTGTAAAAATGCGCTCTTTCATTTAACAGATAAATTAACTTGTCTGTATAATATATTGCCTAAACTCATGCTGCATTTTTTCTCCTTCAGGAATAATTAGAACAGCTTTAACAAACATGGACCGAGAAGCAAGAGAATATTATGAAGTGCTTATCCAGGCCAAAGACATGGGTGGACAGATGGGGGGCTTAGCTGGAACGACCACTGTTAATATCACTCTCAGTGATGTGAATGACAATCCACCCAGATTTCCTCAAAGTAAGTACATTAGTAGCAGTTTATAGTTTATTCAGTACAGCTTGTTTCTAACTTGGAACTATAATCTTTCTCCAGACATTGCAAGGTCATGATATGCCTCATTACGTTATTTTACTTCCTTCTCTCTGTGCTGAAGTACTGGTTCGGTGCCCTGTTGATGCCTCTTTAGAAGCTTTTTTTACCTGCTGCTCAGCAATCAATAAACTCTACTCATTATGTGTGTAAAACTTCCCCTTTCTGAGCCTTACTGCTCCACATACTTCCCCCAGAAGAAGGCTTGAGCGCCGAAACGCGCGTTGGGGACGGTGGGTCGCACAGGGCTCCGGACATTAGCAGGTAAACACTATGTTCCTCTGATTAAGTTTTGTACTCCTCTTGCTATTTCAGCCCTTCTGATTTTTGTCTGTTCTAAGGTGTGCTCTTGTATTTTGGTCTTTATACTTATGCTGGTTATTGGCACACTGTAGAGCAACTTTAATTAACCCTTAATATCTATATACACCTGCTGGTGCCTGGTCCCCTTGTGTAGTCCCACCTATGTTTTGGCTAAACCCCTGTCATATCCCTTGTACTTTTATGTATTTAATCTCAATAAGGCTGTATACTTTTACATATTGATTCGTGGTGGTGCGTGCTCTCTATTTGAGTTCTGTCTATCTTGGCACTGAATCTCATCCTGACTTCTTCCACATTAATTGTTTCTCATGTGGATATTGGCCTTGTATGTATAGGCTTTGTACTAAGAGAGGAACATTTCCATGCACAGTCTGTTTGAATATAGTCCATTGATTCTTGCTGAACTGCATTTGAAGGGATATTGAGAAAGAAGAAAGAAGAAAAGTAAGGAAATCTATTACAAAAATGCATTACGTTGCCATAGCTGGTGGATAATATAAAAATATATATATGCTTTATAGTTACTCTTTAATTGCCAAGTTAACACTCTTATATAAGAGACTTTAGTACTGAGTAGAAACATTACAATAGTGTTTTATACTTCATTTATTTTCTGAAGTCTTGAAATCTGAAGTTTATAAAAAAAATTACAACATTTTTCATTCTAACTTATTGATAGAGCAAGTTCATAAGTTACTGGACAGAAAACTTTACAAAACTTTACTTATCAAATATCAGTTTGTACAAAATGAACAATACAGGGCTGTGCTCCCTTAAGTGTCTTGTTATGAAGGGAATCCATGACCAATTGCAGAATTCACGTTTGAAAAACACTGGTGACAGCTGATGAAGACCATTCAATTTTAGCTTGGATCACCAAGTTCCGCTTGGTGTGTTGGGTAGACAAGGAAATACAGATATGACCAAGGCTCCAAATCGCCTTTGAACGTCTCCAATGCAAATGGGGACATCTTAGTACAATACTGTAGATATTCTCCTAAGAAAGACAAAACCTCACTTTTAGGGCACAGACAGATGACAGTGTATAACGGACGCCGATTGCATCGCAGTGCATGGACTTGCTAATGGCTCTCCTGACCTGAGGGTGACAGTATGTATTTCTTTGCCACTATGAAATTTAGATAAACACCTAGAAACAAAGGCACCACACATTAATGATGTAAAAGAATCACTTTATTAATAGAAAAAGGACCACAACGTGGTCATTTAAAAAACCATAACAGGCAAATGGTGAGACATAACAGACACAGAACGGGTAGACAGAACCTGGTAATAACAGCAGATCAATATATATACTGTAAGACTCATGTCGGTGTGGTAGTTGGGGGCAGGTATATCTCGCCCAGGTATTTGTCCTATGTGAATTAGGCTGCTCAGTATCTTCAGGATGCGAATGGGTTAACAAGTGCAGGAATAAAAGATGACCAGCTGGGGGTTTCCAACGTCAGCCTGGGGCACATAGATTGCCTGTCTGTGTGAGACAAACGTGAGTGAGAGCTGTGCTCAAAAATTGTGCAATGTTAGCTGGGTGGGGGAAGCCTCCCCAGTTGTTGAGATAGCAACGTGTTGGTTCAGTTAGCGCCGGACAGGCTAGGATTTATTTTTATGTTTTGTTTTATCTATGTTGCTTTCACGTTAATAAATCTGACCTGAGGTCAGCCTGCTCAGAAAACCTGCTGTACGCCTCAGATTCGTTGCACAAACCACGTGGCCTTTGACCCCAGCAAAGGCGATCCCGGAGTATTGTGCCTGCCAGATTTGGGAGTCCAGTTGGATGACTTCCACAGCGAGCAAATGAAAGATCCTACCCTGACTCCGGCTAGGAAAAATGTAAAAATGATAGATGGGGTACCCGTAGAACCTGACACTAGGCTAGCGTACCCGTATATGGTTCTTGAAAATGATTTGCTCTACCAGGTAGAAAAAAAAGGGGAAGACACTGTGCAACGGTTAGTGGTACCCAAACCTTATCGGCGGAAGGTACTGGACTTGGCCCACGGACATATAATGGGGGGACATCTGGGGGTACAGAAAACCACAGAAAGGATATCGCATTGTTTTGTGTGGCTGGGAATACATAACTATTGTGAGTCCTGTCCAGAGTGCCAAATCTCGGCACCTAAACCTCGGTTCTGTAGCCCTTTGGTACCCCTTCCTATCATTGGAATCCCTTTTGAGAGAATTGGAATGGATTTGGTTGGGCCCCTTCCCCGATCCACACGTGGGCACCAACATATCCTCGTCATCATGGACTATGCCACTCGTTACCCGGAAGCCATCCCTTTGCGTAACACAGCTACCAAGACGATCGCCAAGGAATTGGTACAAGTGTTTAGTCGGGTGGGAATTCCAAAACAGATACTCACCGACCAGGGGACCCCCTTTATGTCGAGGGTAATGAAGGAGCTCTGCAGACTCTTACAAATAGACCCGTTGTGTACGTCTGTCTATCACCCTCAAACAGATGGCCTGGTTGAGCGGTTCAACAAAACCTTAAAACAGATGCTCCGGAAGGCGATAGACAGAGATGGGAAGAACTGGGATTACTTGTTACCCTATTTGCTGTTTGCCATTAGGGAAGTTCCCCAGTCTTCCACAGGGTTTTCGCCTTTCGAACTGTTGTATGCCCGTTGTCCCCGGGGACTGTTGGACGTTGCAAAAGAAACCTGGGAAGGTCAAGTCACTCCCTTTAAAACGGTGATCGACCATGTAACACAAATGCAGGACCGTATTGCCGCTGTCATGCCCATTGTTAGGGACCATATGTTACAGGCCCAGGGAGCCCAGAGGCAAAGTTATGATAGAGGCGCTAAGGTCCGTACATTTGCATCCGGGGATAAGGTGTTGATCATAATTCCTACGGTGGATAGTACATTTCTGGCGAAATGGCAGGGCCCCTTTGAGGTCCTGGAAAGAGTTGGTCAAGTGAACTATAAAGTGTAACAGCCTGGTAAGAGAAAACCAGAACAGATCTATCATGTGAATCTGATGAAACCCTGGAAAGACCGCTCTGCCCTAACGGCGGATCTGCCCCGTCCGGTTTGTTCACCTACCGTACCGGAGGTGCAGATTGCCGAGACTCTCTCGGAACGACAAAAATCTGAGGTTAAGCAGTTTTTGTTACAGAACCGACAGTTTTTCTCGGAAAAACCTGGCCGGACTAAGCTAGTGAAACATGAGATTGTCACAGAGCCTGGTGTCACAGTGCATGTGAAGCCCTACCGGATTCCGGAAGCACGCCGTGAAGCCGTCTCCCGGGAAGTGATGGCAATGTTGGACTTAGGAGTCATTGAGGAGTCGCACAGCGCCTGGTCCAGTCCAATCGTGTTGATAGCTAAACCGGATGGCTCCATACGGTTTTGTAATGACTTTAGGAAACTGAATGCGTTTTCTAAATTTGATGCGTACCCTATGCCCCGGGTCAATGAGTTGATCGACCGACTTGGTAAAGCCCGATACATTACGACCCTAGATCTAACAAAGGGGTACTGGCAGATCCCTCTGGCCGAGGCGGCCAGAGAGAAGACGGCATTTCCTACACCGGAAGGTCTGTTCCAGTATGTCTACATGCCGTTTGGACTTCACGGATCTCCCGCAACGTTTCAGAGATTGATAGATCGGGTCTTGAGGCCCCACCGACAGTACGCTTCTGCCTACCTGGATGACCTCGTAATTTACAGCCTGGACTGGGAAACTCACCTCCGGAAGGTACAAGCGGTGATTGATGACCTGCGAGATGCAGGCTTAACGGCAAACTCCAAGAAATGTCACATCGGGCTTGAAGAAGCCCGATACTTGGGCTATGTGATTGGCAGAGGAGTGGTTAAACCCCAGATCGACAAGATACAGGCAATCCAGGGCTGGCCACAACCAGTGAACAAGAAACAAGTACAAGCTTTCCTGGGGATTGCCGGCTATTATCGCCGGTTCATACCCAATTTTGCAGCCATGGCTACCCCCTTGACGGATCTTACCAAAGGGAAGGGTTCCGTCATGGTAAAATGGACCTCAGCTGCTGAGGAGGCCTTCCACAGCCTGAAACGGGCCTTGTGCTCTCAGCCCGTACTAGTGACTCCTGATTTCAGCAGCGAATTTGTGGTGCAAACTGATGCCTCTGATACTGGTGTCGGAGCTGTACTTTCCCAGGTGAGGGACGGAGTCGAACATCCGGTCCTCTACCTCAGCCGGAAACTGAATGTACATGAGCAAAGGTATGCAGTGGTTGAAAAAGAGTGCCTAGCCATTAAATGGGCTCTCGACTCCCTCAAGTATTACCTGGCCGGTAGGAAGTTTAGGCTGGTCACGGACCATTCCCCTCTCAAGTGGATGCACCTCCACAAGGACCGTAATAGTCGGGTAACCCGGTGGTTCCTTGCCCTGCAGGCTTACTCTTTTACGGTGGAGCACCGACCTGGGGTGCAGATGGGGAACGCCGATGCCCTGTCCCAAGTGCACTGTTTCAAGAGTGTTCTTGCTCGACCGGAGTGATCTGAGCAAGGGGGGGGGATATGTAAGACTCATGTCGGTGTGGTAGTTGGGGGCAGGTTTATCTCGCCCAGGTATTTGTCCTATGTGAATTAGGCTGCTCAGTATCTTCAGGATGCGAATGGGTTAACAAGTGCATGAATAAAAGATGACCAGCTGGGGGTTTCCAGCATCAGCCTGGGGCACACAGATTGCCTGTCTGTGTGAGACAAACGTGAGTGAGAGCTGTGCTCAAGAATTGTGTAATGTTAGCTGGGTGGGGGAAGCCTCCCCAGTTGTTGAGATAGCAACGTGTTGGTTCAGTTAGCGCTGGACAGGCTAGGATTTATTTTTATGTTTTGTTTTATCTATGTTGCTTTCACGTTAATAAATCTGACCTGAGGTCAGCCTGCTCAGAAAACCTGCTGTACGCCTCAGATTCGATGCACAAACCACGTGGCCTTTGACCCCAGCAAAGGCGATCCCGGAGTATTGTGTCACAATACGCACTAAGTGTGACAATAAAAACTCACATTACATAACAGGCATGCTATATATAGCGGTAGGGCACTATGAAATTCAGGTCAGAAGAGCCACCGGCCAGTCTATGAACTACAATGCGATCGTCATCCGTGTTAAACGGCAATCTGACTGCACCCTTACTCTTTTTAAATATTGAGGCTTTAAGCTTATTATCTTTTGAATTGATTGTCAGCAATGTAGTAGTTCAAAACTAAAATTGATAATCAAAAATACAAATTGCTAAATAATAAAATTCACGTTGTACATTGATTTGTTTCTTTAAGCAAAAAAGAACATGCAATTTTTTGAATTTCCTAAAATAGGCTTATCATAGAATATTCCACAACTGGGACCCTCAGCAATCAGTTGTAAGCTATGGGTGAACTCTACAGCAAGCTAAAAAAAAATCCCGCTGTGGCAAGAAGCATTACACAGTATGGCTACGTTCACATTAGCGTCGCGTCGCTGTTGCGTCGGCGACGCAGCAGCGACGCAGCGGCGACGCGCCCCTATGTTTAACATAGGGGACGCGTGCGTCTTTTTGCACGCGTTTTCCGACACGTGCGTCGTTTTAGACGCTAGCGTCGGACGCAAGAAAACGCTACAAGTTGCATTTTTCTTGCGTCCGATTTCGTCAAAAAACGACGCACACGTCGCAAAACGCGCGCGTTTTTGCGCGCGTCGCGCGTTGCGTCGCCGACGCAGGGCGGCGCAACGCTAGTGTGAACGTAGCCTATGCAATGCATGATAATGCTAGTGCTGGAAATGAGGGTCCAGGATTACCAGAATTTCTTATTTTCAAAAAAACACAGTATAACCTAACAGGCCCTTTTGTCACATAATTACTATATATTTCCTTTCTCATACCTTACAGCTGTTGACCAGACATATCATGCTGATTCTTGCTAGTGTACTTGTCCTCCAGAGCTGATTTCATATTGTGAACGTAAATGATATGTAAGGGATTTACCTGGCGTTAGCATAGCAATCAAGCAATGTTGCAGGGGAAGTAATCAATACAAATGTATAGATGAATTACCTAATTTGTGTTTCTTCTAGAATCACTTGTAATATGCTGTCTTATTTTTTTTTTCACCTGCTCACCTTCTTTCTTTCTTTTTCTTTCTTTCTTTTTTTCTTTTTTTCTTTCTTTCTTTCTTTCTTTCTTTCTTTCTTTCTTTTTTTCTTTCTTTCTTTTTCATCTTTTCCCTTTTTTCCACTGACTCTTTTTTCCCTCTCTATTCTTTTTCCCTGCTCTCCCATTCTCTTTCTCTCTTCTTCTGCTGTCTTGTCATTCCCTACTCATTCATTTGAACTTCACTTTTACCTCTTACTCCTCTTTCCAAACTCTTGTTTCTCTCTCTGTCTCACTTATAATGTTTCTTTTTACTAATTGTCCTTTTCACTCTTCTTCCATTCTCTCATCTATCTTCTTTTTTTTTCGCTTCCAAATCTGATCATCTTTTTGGTGTCTTGAGTTCTTCCCCTCTCTTTTTCCCTCCTCATGTTTATTCTTTTTTTACTTTTCTTTTCGCTTTTTATTATTCTCCCTTCTACCTTTCGCCATTCTCTTTCCTCTTCACTTATTCGCTGTATTTGTCTCTTATCTCTCTCAGAACACTACCAAATGAATGTTTTAGAGTCCTCTCCTGTGAACTCCACTGTTGGTAGAGTTCTAGCAATGGATTTAGATGAAGGAGTGAATGCAGAAATGAAATACACCATTATAGACGGAGATGGTCCTGATATGTTTGATGTTACAACTGACCCAACATACCAAGTTGGAGTTATCACAGTCAAAAAGGTAACTCTCACTTTCATAGAAACATGCAGAACTTTCATATGTAATCAGAAAAAGTATAAATTATATGTTATTCAATGTCAACCCTACCAAATATTTAGGATCTGTACTTCAGGTAATGGATAATTAGAATATTTAGTCATGCAGCTCACCAGCAAGAACAGTCAGCAATTCATTTAATGATAATGATCCATCATTCAACCAACTTAAGAGGCATCTCATCATCAAGTACAAGTTTTTACTGACATTGTTATATTAATGAAACACTCCAGAAAATGTTACTATTATTAAAAAAATAATGTAAATGATTTTGAGTATTTCTTCTTTTACCTGTTGTCTCTCATACATACACTGTGTGCAGAATTTTAAGGCAAGTTGTATTTTAGAGGATAATTTTTATTATTGATCAACAACTATGTTCTCAATCAACCCCAAATACTCATAATATCAAAGCTTTATATTTTTGGAAGTTGAAGTGGGTTTTTTAGATTTGGCTACCTTAGGAGGAGATCAGTTTGTGTAGGTAACTATTACTGTGCAGAATTACTAGGCAACTTAATAAAAACCAAATATATTCCCATCTCACTTGTTTATTTTCACCAGGTAAACCAATATAACTGCACAAAATTTAGAAATAAACATTTCTGACATGCAAAAACAAAACCCCTAAAAATTAGTGACCAATATAATCACCTCTCTTTATGATGACACTCAACAGCCTTCCATCCATAGATTGTCAGTTGCTTGATCTGTTTACGATCAACATTGTGTGCAGCAGCCACCACAGCCTCCCAGACACTGTTCCGAGAGGTGTACTGTTTTCCCTCCCTGTAGATCTCACATTTTATGAGGGACCACAGGTTCTCTATGGGGTTCAGATCAGGTGAACAAGTGAGCCATGTAATTATTTTTTCTTCTTTGAGACCTTTACTGGCCAGCCACGCTGGTCATGTTTTTCTTGAATGATACCAACTTCTTCCTGTATCACTGCTTGAAGAAGTTGTCTTCCAGAAATTGGCAGTAGGTCTGGGAGTTGAGCTTCACTCCATCTTCAACCCGAAAAGGTCCCACAAGTTCATCTTTGATGATACCTGCCCATACCAGTACCTCACCTCCACCTTGCTGGCGTCTGAGTTGGAGTGGAGCTCTCTGCCCTTTACTGATCCTCATCCATCTGGCCCATCAAGAGTCACTTTCATTTCATCATTCCATAAAACCTTTGAAAAGTCAGTCTTAAGATATTTCTTGGCCCAGTCTTGACGATTTATCTTATGTTTCTTGTTCAAAGGTGGTCGTTTTTCAGGCTTCCTTACATTGGCCGTGTCCCTGAGTATCGCACACATTGCGCTTTTTGTTACTCCAGTAACATTGCAGCACTGAAATATGGCAAAACTGGTGGCAAATGGCATCTTGGCAGCTTCTTGATTTTCCTCAATTCATGGGCAGTTATTTTGCGCCTTTTTTGCCCAATACGCTTCTTGCGACCCTGTTGGCTATTTGCCATGAAATGCTTGATTGTTCGGTGATCACGCTTCAAAAGTTTGGCAATTTCAAGACTGCTCCATCCCTCTGCAAGACATCTCACAATTTTGGAATTTTCAGAGCCCGGCAAATCTCTCTTCTGACCAATTTTGCCAAAGGAAAGGAAGTTGCCTAATAATTAAGCACACCTTATATAGGATTTTGATGTCATTAGACAACACCCCTCCTCATTATAGAGATGCACATCACCTGATTTACTTAATTGGTAGTTGGCTCTCAAGCTGAACAGCTTGGAGTAGGACAACATGTATAAAAAGTAGCATGTGATCCAAAAAACAACTTGCATAATAATTCTGCACACAGTGTAGCTCCGTGAAAATCCAGACACTTCCCATGCTTCTGACAGTACAGTAGAGGCAGAGTCTCAAGGCTCCTCACTTGTTCAGCTGCGAACCTTATGTAAGGGCAGGAGCAGGGGACAAAATACCATTGGTGCAACCTGGGCACAAGACGCCCACTTCCACTTCAAAGGCAGCAAGGAATTTCTGTCGCAAACACATTATTGCATTGTAAAGGGTCAATTCACTGTTTTTGCACAGGGGGCCTCTTCTGTCTGCTCCTGAGCAGCAGTGATAGTTTGGTGACATAGAATTGCTGTCCATGCCCATTGTTTACATGGCAGAAGCTCTTGGGATTTATATAACATTGAAAAAAGTATATTTTACCGCTTTATAGTATTCTTTGCTTTTCAATTGCTCCCTATTTAAAGATTTTTGCTTTCAGAGAAGGAGAACATTCTTGTTTACATTAATGGGTAACAAATCAGTCCATATTTAGGCTAGGTTCACACTTTCATCGGAGCCTTGGTTAGAAGGCTGTATCTCAAAGTTCATCAGTTTTGTCAGGAAAAAAAAAGTTTAGTATTACTACCCTACTTTTTCCAGTAAGCCACCTGAACATCTTCCAAATAGATCCAATTATAGCTTTTGGGGTCCATCTGGTACATGAGTCCATCATAGAATACAGTAGTTTCTTGCAGGAGTTTTATTTCTTTGTTTGCAGCCACCATACCAAAAGCTTAAAGTTATTGACTATAATAATATTCACGTTATACACCTTGGTCACAATTTCTTCAAAATTAATGTAAATGTTGAACTTTAAATTTGTGCATAGTATTTTTAAACACCAATGCCTTATCCGGAAAACTGAACTTATAGTTATTTGTTAGCAATCCTCCAGAAGCATAAATCCAACCTTAGACAAGGGCTTTTTATAACCAAAAATATAGTGGAAGCAATGGTTCTCTTTAAAGAGACCAGCAAAGTATAGAGTCTTATAGTCAATGCTCTACGGAAAAATTATCAATATTAGCTCTCTCGCAGAAAAAAATAAACGATCTTACAAGCATGGGCAGACAAGGATAGTGAAGTGTTCAAGTGCAGAACTTTTCTTTGTATCCTACCGTCTTCCCCACCTCAGGCTCCGCCCTAGTATACATACACATTGACATTCATATTCATGTTAAGCACAGTCTAATAAAATATGCTCAGCTAATACATCATGCATACAAATTTATACATTACACACATGCACACAATCATATATGAAATATACACATACACATAACACATGCAAATACCCAGTGATATTTTTGGAAATACGTAACTTGCCTTAGCTCCTGAATCCACCCTCAGTCTGTGCTCTTCCCCCACCCAGGGAAGAAGGGAGTAGTAGTGTACCATAGTACAACAACCAAACTAACAAGGTGATGCGAACAGAGGTAACAAAAAATACCAAATATACAAATATACTCACACATACACTACCCGTTAAAAAGTTTAGGGTCACCCAGACAATTTTGTGTTTTCCATGAAAACCCATACTTTTATTAATCAAATGAGTTGCCAAATGAATTGAACATCTAGTCCAGACATTGACAAGGTTAGAAAAAAAGATTTTTATTTGAAATAATAATTTTCTCCTTCAAACTTTGCTTTTGTCAAAGAATGCTCTCTTTCCAGCAATTCCAACATTGCAGACCTTTGGCATTCTAGCAGATAATTTGCTGAGGTAATCTAGAGAAATTTCACCCCATGCTTCCAGAAGCCCCTCCCATAAGTTAGTTTGGCTTGATGGGCACCTTTTGCGTACCATACGGTCAAGTTGCTCCCACAACAGCTCAATGGGGTTGAGATCTGGTTACTGCGCTGGCCACTCCATTACAGATAGAATACCAGCTGCCTGCTTCTTCCCTAAATAGTTCTTGAATAATTGGGAGGTGTGCTTTGGGTCATTGTCATGTTGTAGGATGAAATTGGCTCCAATCAAGCGCTTTCCACAGGGTATGGCAAGGTGTTGCAATATGGAGTGATAGTTTTCCTTATTCAATATCCCTTTTACTTTGTACAAATCTCGGGATTTGGATGTTTTGCCCCCAGCAGTTCGCCCCGGGTACATTTCGCTCACACATTTTTTGTCCCAAGCATTTGGCATTTGGGGACGAAATGTGCGGGGATGAAATGTACCCGGGGGCGAACTGCTGGGGGCAAACTGCTGGGGGCGAAACATCCTATAAACACAAATCTCACACTTTACCAGCACCAAAGCAACCACAGGCCATCACATTACCTCCACCATGCTTGACAGATGGCGTCAGGCACTCTTCCAGCATCTTTTCAGTTGTTCTGTGTCTCACAAATATCCTTCTGTGTGATCCAAACACCTCAAACTTGGATTCGTCTGTCCATAACACTTTTTTCCAATCTTCCTCTGTCCACTGTCTGTGGCCTTTTGCCCATGTTAATCTTTTCCTTTTATTAGCCAGTCTCAGATATGGCTTTTTCTTTGCCACTCTGCCCTGAAGGCCAACATCCCGGAGTCTCCTCTTCACTGTAGATATTGACACTGGCGTTTTGCATGTACTATTTAATGAAGCTGCCAGTTGAGGACCTGTGAGGCGTCGATTTCTCAAACTACAGACTCTAATGTACTTGTCTTGTTGCTCAGTTGTGCAGCGGGGCCTCCCACTTCTCTTTCTACTCTGGTTAGAGCCTGTTTATGCTCTCCACTGAAGAGAGTAGTACACACCATTGTAGAAAATCTTTAGTTTCTTGGCAATTTCTCACAAGGAACAGCCTTCATTTCTAAGAACAAGAATAGACTGTCGAGTTTCACATGAAATTTCTTTTGTTCTGGCCATCTTGAGAGTTTAATGGAACCAACAAATGTAATGCTCCAGATTCTCAACTAGCTCAATGGAAGGTCAGGTTTATAGCTTATCTAATCAGCCAAACTGTTTTCAGCTGTGCTAACATATTTGCACAAAGGTTTTCAAGGGTATTCTAACCATCCATTAGCCTTCTTACACAGTTAGCAAACACACAGTACCATATGAACACTGGAGTGATGGTTGTTGGAAATGAGCCAATGAAGATATTGCATTACAAACCTGACATTTACAGCTAGAATAGTCATTTACCACATTAACAATAAACAGAGTGTATTTCTGAATCATTCAATGTTAACTTTATTGGAAAAAAACTGTGCTTTTACTTAAAAAATAAGGAAATTTCTAAGTGACCTTAAACTTTTGAACTGTAGTGTATAACATAGAAATTCATTGGGGAGTGGAGGATGGGGTTAAATCAGAGTAGGAGAAGAAAGGGAATTAACACACACTGAAAACAATCACAGATAAATCCACCAAACACCTTATCCAATAACAACCAACAACATCCAGCTATGCAGCATAAACTAGCTCTAACAATGAGTGCTAGCTAGGGCCCAGTTATATAGGAGATGGGAGTGGCTTACAGTGCACAGCTGAGAGCTTTAACACTCCAGGAGCTCTCAACTGAGCAGATTAGCCCATGCAGAAGAAATTTGCACTGTTTAATGTGAAGGTGAATTGCTTCTAATCAGTGCAGGAGTAGGGTAAATCAGACGCTTAGGTCGTCTGGCTCCTCTCTGTCATTGTAAACCTTTGACATCACAAGTACCCTCTTGGAGAGTTAACTAACTTATAATTCAATCTGCAACCTTTGAAACATGATGAATGTAAAGTGAGAAATTAATCTGAATACATTCTCCATGCTGGAGTGTTTCCTGTTAGACCATGCTTATCTGGTCTCCTTAAGGAGTTCCTTGATCATGTTGAAAGAATTAGAAATTGACATGTAGGGCAGCCATTTCTACTAGGTGATACCTGCAAGTTATTTTATTTTCTTCTGCAAGAGAACTAAACTATATAAAGAAAATGAAATAGCACCGTTTACATTGGACACTAGATAAGCACCAGTAAGGGTACCGTCACACAGTGGCATTTTGATCGCTACGACGGCACGATTCGTGACGTTCCAGCGATATAGTTACGATCTCGCAGTGTCTGACACGCTCCTACGATCAGGGACCCCGCTGAGAATCGTACGTCGTAGCAGATCGTTTGAAACTTTCTTTCGTCGTCTAGTGTCCCGCTGTGGCGGCATGATCGCATGGTGTAACAAAGGTGTGCACGATATTGTATGCGATGTGCGCATAGTAACCAACGGCTTCTACATCGCACATACGTCATGAAATTATCGCTCCTGCGTCGTACATTGCAAAGTGTGACAGCAGTCACACTGTGTGACGGTACCCTAATAGGCAGTGGTTAATGAGAAAATAACTACTGAGCCAAGATAGACATCTTTCACACTTCTACATTTGAATATTATCAGTAAGTTTATATAGTTAACACCTAGCAGGTAAGAGAGTAAGGAGTTGGGGTTGCTCTGTCAAAGCAAATAAATTAAGGAATTATAATTGATCATAATAATTCATGATTTGCCTAAGATTATCTAAAAATGGGCCTTTAAATGAATATATTAGGAAGTTTATTGACTGATCTTTGAGTCTTTTCCTAGCATTAGGTAGTATAATTGCTATAAAACCCATTATAGATTCAACATTTAATGTATTAGTTTGTGGGTCCCTAAATAATAAATGTCACTTTTGCTTATGTTGGTAGACCTACATATTCGGTAAGATTCTAATCGAAAGTGGCATCTTTATACTTGTATTTTAGCACCTTTTTAATGATTGACAACATTCTCCATATGGTGAATATAAATTTAATAGAAATTACACTAACATGCTAACTAGGACTCCAGAGGAAAGATACTTGTCACAATAGTTTATTTAAAGGTGAATTATTTAAATGTGCTAAATAAAACAAAAGTTAGTTTTTGAGCGGCAGCAAAAGTTTATTTAACAACCAAGTGGACTACTACAAATTATAAGCTATACTCTGCACACCAGACCCGAGTGCTAGTTTTGTATATTTATGCCAATTTATTTTTTCTATGCATAGAAGTAATTAGAAAATGTACATAAAAATTGACGAGTACATTCAAAAAAACAAAGTCATAATTTGGCCCCATTCCCTGTCCACCCCTAAATCTTCTCCAAAAAATAATTTGAGTCGATACGGGTCACAACACATAGGCACAGTCACAGGAGGACATACCTCCCAATTTTTAAGAACAGGGAAAGAGTCATATATGACGGCATGTACACAGTAATGTAGTCCCTTAATATTCTCACTCACTACGATAGTCCTTTCATTGCCCTTGTAAAGTATGATTGCTCAAAAAAAATACACAGTATAATACAGTGAATTCACTCGCAATATTTCCCTCATTCACAGAATGATGAACACAGAATGCCTCCAACACAGAGTGATGCTGCTACAGTGTCCCCAAAACAGTATAATGCAACCACAGTCACTTAACACAGAAAGGTGTCCCCACATAGTATGATATCACCACAGTGACACCAACACAACATGAAGCCCTCAAATTGACTCTAACACAGTATGATGACCCCACAGCCTTCAACACACAGTATGATGTCATTACAGCCCCATACACTGTATGTTATCCCCCGCACATTATATGAGGCCCCCACAGCCCTCTTCTCACAGTATTATGGCCCCACACAGATTGATGCCTCCAACATTCCCCACCGCAAAGTACGATGGCCCCAATACATTATAATGTCCCTTTTTGTCCCCACCACACTATATGATGCCCACACAGCCACCCACCCAATATGATTAAAACACACAGTGTAAGGGCATCACATACAGTTGAAACCAGAAGTTTACATGCACTGTATAAAAATACACATATGTATGTTTTTCTCAATATCTGACATGAAATCATAATAAAACTTTCCTGCTTTAGGTCAATTAGGAATACCATAATTATTTTTGCCAAATGCCAGATTAATGAGAGAGAATGTTTAAAGGCATTTTTATTACTTACTGCAAAGTCAAAAGTTTACATACATTTCATTAGTATTTGGTACTATTGCCCTTAAACTGAATGACTTGGGTCAAACGTTTGTGTTATCCTTCCACAAGCTTCTCACAATAGTTGGTCTGACATTTGGGCCCATTCCTCCTGACAAAACTGGTGTAACTGATCCAGGTTTGAAGGTCACCTTGCTCACACCTGCCTCTTCAGCTTTGCCCATACATTTTTAATAGGATTGAGATCAGGGCTTTGTGATGGCCACTCCAAAACATTGACTTTGTTATCCTTAACCACTTTGTTACCATTTTGGCAGTATGCTTCGGGTCATTGTTCATTTGGAAGACCCATTTCCACCCAAGCTTCCTGGCTGATGTCTTGAGATGTTGCTTCAATATTGCCACATAATCTTCTTTTCTCATGATGCCATCTATTTTGTGAAGTGCAGCAGTCCCCCCTGCTTTCACAGTTGGGATGGTATTCTTAGGCTTCCAAGCTTCTACCCTTTTCCTCCAAACGTAACGATGGTCATTATGCCCAAAAGGTTCAATTTTGGTTTCATCAAACCACAGAACATGTCTCCAAAAATTAAGGTCTTTGGTCCCGTGTGCATTTCCAAACATTAATCTGGCTTTTTTATATTTCTTTTGGAGTAATACCTTCATCCTGGCAGAGTGGCCTTTCAGCCCATAATCAGGCTGGATGTGTCCATAGATTCGATCACTTCTATGTGAACGGCACGGACACTCATGCAAGTGAATAGTACAGCCCAACATTTGCTGTTGGCACGACCTCCTCGAGTCCTGCATGCAGATACCATCCATGGCCCGAAGACATCTAGGCCAACGTAGGTGAAAGGCGGTTCGGCACTCAGTCTGTCGAAGGGCAGGTCAGCCATTTGTTGATGTACCTGTTTTCCTCTAGTATTGCGACATTGCACAGACCGTAACTTGCCCTCTGTGATCTGCCTGCCTTGGTGTTCGGTTTTTCCATGAAAGTGCAGAATCAGTAGATTGGTGATGTGATGTCTACTGGGAATGATGAAAGGATGTTGCGCTGAAAACCCTAGCTTGGCTCGATTTAATCGACCACCGACTCCCAGCAAACCGAAGCTGTCCATTAGTGGATTCAAATGGACAATTGGGTTTTTCAGAGGAATCTGCTGTTTGTGGTATAAGCATTCCCATTCGGTACTGAATACACTCTGCTGGACATAAAGTATTATAAGTGACTCACAGTGAGAAATGTCCTCAGCAGAGAGTGGTTTTTGGCAGACGTGCCAACCATGACAGTCTTTGTCTCCATGTGAATTGTGATAAGATCTTGCAATGTGGACTAACCTTGCGATAGTCTTGTTGAGTCTCATCCAATTAGAGAAGCGTTCACAGTGCTGGCAACCGAGGGTGGAGGTTGGTTTTGCATTCATGGCCAGAGCACTGACCTCGGAGCGGACTTCTAGATCATCATCCAGATCCTGGATGCTGAAGACTTCCTGGAAACATCCACTTCCCTTCTGTTCCAGCAGAAACTTTGGACCTGAAAGCCATGAAGAGTTAGCAAGAGAATTTATAGACATGGGTCTAGTGGCAAGGTCGGCTGGATTAAGTTCAGATGGGATATAGTGCCACTGTTCAGGTTTGGAAGACCTTCTTATTCTCTCAATGCGGTTACTGACATACAGGTAGAAGTGCCTTGTTTGGTTGTGGATGTAACCTAAGACAACCTTACTGTCGCTGAAGTATTGTATGTCATGTATGTGAGGGTACAGCTCATCCTGAATAAAGTCTGCAAGTTCTACTGCAAGCACGGTCCCACAGAGTTCAAGCCTGGGAATAGTGTGGTCAGACTTGGGAGGGAGCCAACTTAGCTTTGCCAAAAATGAAACCAACATGATCTTGATTGGCGGATCCTGTCACCTTCAGGTAGACAACAGCTGCAATGGCCTCTGTGAATGCATCCGAGAACACATGGAGTTCCTTCCTAGTGTTAGCAGCAAGTGATATTCCAGCGTAGCATCTCGGTATATGGATTTTATCCAAGGCACACAAAGACTGCTTCCAGGTTTCCCATCTTGGTTCCTTATCAGGAGGTAGTGGGGCATCCCTGTCCTTGATGGTTTCGGAGAGCTGTCTCAAAAGGGATTTACCTTGAATGGTAATTGGTGCTATGAATCCCAGTGGGTCATATAAGCTATTTACCACTGACAGGACACCACGTTTAGTGAATGGTTTGTCTGCACAGTTGATTTGGAAACTGAAGGAGTCAGCGGACAGGTTCCACCTCAGGCCTAAGCTTCTCTGCACAGGCGGACGGTCTGGTCCCAGGTCTATGTCCTTGAATCCAGGTGCATGGTCACTTGACTCAAAGGCTCTCATGACAGCCAGGCTGTTTGAAGCAATTTTGTGCAGTCTAAGCTTAGCTCGGTACAGCATATGTTGGGTCCTTTTAAGTAGGTCAATTGCCACTTCTTCTGTGGGTAGAGAATTTAGTCCATCATCTCCGTAGAAGTCTTTCTCTACAAAGTCTCTGGCATCTGTTCAATACTCGGACTCTCCTTCTAGTGTGGTTCTCTGCAGGCCATATGTTGCCACTGCGGGTGAAGGGCTGTTCCCGAATACATGCACCCGCATGCGATACACCACCATCTCTTTGCTGGGGTCATTGTCCTTGTACCACAGGAACCTGAGGAAATTCCTGTGGTCCTCTCTGACTATGAAACAGTGGAACATCAGTTCAAAGTCGGCGGTGATGGCACTGAGCTCTTTGCTGAACCTCATCAACACTCCTAGGTTGTTTGTCAGATTAGGACCTGTGAGAAAGACATCATTGAGAGATATGCCTTGATGTTTGGCGCTTGAATCAAAGACAACTCTAATTTGCTTAGGTTTCCATGAGTGATATACTCCAAATGAGGGTAGATACCAGCACTAAGAGAGGTGCTGGCTCCACCTGGTTGTTATGGAATATTTTGCCCATAAAGGTGACGATGTGTTCTTTCATCTCCGGTTTATTGCTTAGTGTGCGCTGGAGAGAGTTGAATCTGGACAAGGCTTGTTCACGATTGTTCGGGAGCCTTACCCTGGTAGCTCGGAAGGGTAGGAGAAAAACCCAGTGATTAGTCTCATCCCTAAGGAACTCATCGTCCATTATCCTGACAAATTCCTTGTCTTCCATAGACGGGGCTACTTTGTTGTCATCCTTAGTGGTATGAAACACCAATCTTCCCAGGTTGTTTGCATAGAAAGAAGGGATAACATCAGGCAGCTCTACAGGATCTGGAGGCTTTTCCTTCACCTCATAGTGATGAGGACATGGTTTGCAGAAAGCAGTGCGCCCGTCTCGGCGTACGTAAGTCTTATAGGAATGGACTCCTGTTCGGTCCAAGCATACATTTCCTATCACTACCCACCCCAAGTCAAGTCTCTGGGCATAGGGGGCGTAGTCAGGACCATTACACTGTTGGCGGACCTTATGTATCCTTAAATTATCTCTGCCGAGCAGAAGTAGGATTTCAGCATCTGTGTCCAAAGGTGGGATAACGCTGGCTAGGTGCCTTAAGTGTGGTTGGTGGAAAGCAGCTTCCAGGCGTAGGGATCTCATCCCTTTGGTCTGATATTTGATCGCATTCGATTAGCATAGATAGGGGTATTTCTACATCTCCATTGACAGGAGAAGCAATGAAACCTTGTGGTGCTCTTCTGCCGCTAGTCTCTCTGCGCCCCGAGCAAGTATTCAGAGTGTAGGGCGTTACTGGTCCATTGATTCTAAAGGCTTCAAAGAACTTAGGTCCAGCTAGGGATCAATTGCTCTGATCATCAATGATGGCATACATTTTTACTGCCTTCTCTGGTTGCCCTTCTGGATAAACTCTAATTAGGCATATCCTGGCACAGCATTTAGCACTTTGATTCTCCCCACATACCTCTGAGCATGAGCAGGAAACAGCTGTGGTGGACTTGGCGTCATTCTGTGGCTCCCCGCCATGGCTTGTAGCAGGACTAGAGGTAACTGCGACTGCTGGATCGCTGGTGGCTGAGGCTGGGTGCAAGGCTGATGGGTGTCTGTTGCTGTGACACTCTTCACACTTAATGGCAGATTTACAGTCCTTGGCCATGTGTTCTGATGAAGCACAGCACTTGAAACATACCCCAAGTTCGCTGAGGATTTTCTTGCGCTCCTGCATGGTTTTGGACCTGAAGCCTCTACATTTGTTCAGGGAGTGTGCTTTTTTGTGAATGGGACACTCACGACTGAAAGACTTATCCCTCGACGGAATAGTGTACTGCTTATCGGCAGGTACTGCAGGTGATGGCAGGTTAGTCTTTCTGACCCTTACACTGTTCCCCGAGTCCTTGTGTCTATGTGGGATGCTTTCATACCTTGAGGAAGGTGTTGCTGAAGCTGCAATGTTAGACTCCAGGAAGTCGAGACTAGGATCGTTCCTCATTTGAACCTGTTGGTCGATGAACTTGCAGAACTGAATGAACGGAGGAAAGGTGACATCATGTGACCTTTTATACCTGGAGACACACACTGCCCACTTCTCTTGCAGACTATGTGGCAGCTTTGAGACGATTGGGTTCACCCCATGGGCAGTGTCCAAGTAGCACAGTCCAGATAGATGAGGGTCTCTTTTAGCACGCTACAGCTCCAAAAGCAGATCACTTAAGTCCAGAAGTTTGTGGGCTTCCTTAAGGTTGATACGTGGAACATTCTGCAGTCTCTTGAATAGGGACTTTTCTATGGCTTCAGTGCTACCATAGGTTCTTTCGAGTCTCTGCCAGGCCGCAGCGAGACCTGCTTCAGCCTGCCCCACATAGACAGTCCTAAGACTCTTGATACGGTTTGTGGGTTCAGGACCCAACCATTTTACCAGGAGGTCGAGCTCCTGCTCCGCGGATAGGTTGAGATCAGCAATGGCAGCCTTGAAGGTTGCTTTCCAGGCTCTGTAGTTCTCTACACGGTCGTCGAATTTCGAGAGGCTGGTATTGATTAGCTACCTGCTCACCATGAACCTTGCAAACTCAAACATGTCTTATCCTTTACTTCTTGTTACCGTATTAGCTTGTGGTACCCCTCAGGCGTATAAGCCGTGTGGCGTGGAAGGGAGAATTGTTCCCGGGTAGAATGATGTCGCTGTAGGGTTGAGTTGTGGTTTAACCTCTGGAGATTATGATGACTGCTGCTTGAACTGTGGAGGCAGGCTGAAGTGTGCCTTTCAATCGTCTTGCAGTGATGACTGCTCCTGAGGGGGTGCATCATGGCATTGGTCTTTGGTCTCTGTAGGGGTTGTGGGCGATACTGGCACCATAGCTTGGGCTGACTTGGACGTTTCAGCAATGTTGGTTTGAACATCGCTGGAGAAGGTGTGCGCTGCAGGTATCTGTTTCTGCATGTAGTCGCTGGTACGAACAGCTGGGTCGTATTCTTCCTGTGGTGGCAGGCAAATCGGGTCGAGGTTATGCTTCAATGCTTGCTCAATTATTTTTACTTTGGCTAATGCAATTTCTTCCTCCATTTCTGTTTGAGGTATCTTTGCTCGAGCCTCTGCTTCTGCTTTTTTCGCTTCTGCTTCTGTTTGAAGAATCTTTGCTCTAGCCTCTGCTTCTGTTTGAAGAATCTTTGCTTTTGCCTCTGCTTCTGCTTTCTTCACTTCTACTTCTGTTTGAAGAATCTTTGCTTTTGCCTCTGCTTCTTCTTTCTTCGCTTCTACTTCTGTTTGAAGAATCTTTGCTTTTGCCTCTGCTTCTGCTTTCTTTTCTGTGTATGAACATCTTTGGACCGCTCTGCGTTTAAACGGGCCTCTAGGATCCTGTCGCTGAGAGCTGAAGTTCTTGAGCAGGATGATTTGTATGACCAAACAGAGTGTTTAGACAAGGCTGACCTGTGCGATCTAGTTTCTTGCAGATGGGCGATACGAAGCTCCGCTTTATCTTTGACGTCTTGCATGGCGGCGGCCCTTTCTCTGTTTGTGGAATCTGCCTTTCTTAACTCCAATAGGGCTTCATCGATTTTAGAGTCTTTTAGGAAGGCGGCGTACTTTGTGGACAGTCTCTTGTATCTGCTGTGGGCCGTGTCTAGCTGTCTTATAGTGTCCTGTAAACTCGCTGCATCATTTTGGGGCGCTGGACACTTGACATAAGGGAGGTGACTCATTCCCATAGGTCATCCAGGTTGTCATTGAACTCATCCCTTGTGGAACGGTAATTCTCGAGGACCTTTAATGTTGGCTTGAGGGAGCGTACTGGTCGTGCATCTGCGTCTGCTGTGGATGTGGGCTCTGCTTCCTGATGTTCTTAATGGAAAGTATCGGGTTGTGTTTGCTCTGATTCAGCATTGGGGAACTGCGTAAGGTCCTTTTCGGCCATTTTGATTTAAGGTGCGCTGTCTCTTTAAGAAACTAAACTTTTGAATTGGGGGCTGGAAATCGCGGTGCAGCTTAGTTGCGACCCCCTGATAAGATTCCCAAGGTGTTTTTGGAGAATTGTTGTGTTCTGCAGTCCAACAATCTACAGCAATGTGGTATAATACACAGAGAGTCTTTATGCACAATGCGGTCTGAGGTGATGCTGCAGGAGATTTCTTAGCAGAGCAGGACTGCAGTATGCGAGCAGGCAGAGTGTGGGCACATGGATAGGGATATAAGGATGCCTCTGGCCGGGCTTCAAGGCAGTCTTTCGACTGTTCTGTCCCCACCTGAGGCAAATGGAGGTGTGGTTAACTATTAACCCCTTCACCCCAGGAGCTTTTTCCGTTTTTTCATTTTCGTTTTTCGCTCCCCTCCTTCCCAGAGCCATAACTTTTTTATTTTTCCATCAATATGGCCATGTGAGGGCTTATTTTTTGCGGGACATGATGTACTTTTGAACGCCATCATTGGTTTTACCATGCCGTGTAAAAGAAAGCGGGAAAAAAATTCCAAGTGTGATGAAATTGCAAAAAAAGTGCAATATCACACTTGTTTTTTGTTTGGCTTTTTTGCTAGGTTCACCAAATGTTAAAACTGACCTGCCATTATGATTTTCCAGGTCATTTCGAGTTCATAGACACCTAACATGTCTAGATTATTTTTTATCTAAATGGTGAAAAAAAATTCCAAAATTTGCTAAAAAAAAAAAATTGCGCAATTTTCTGATACCCGTAGCGTCTCCAATTTTCGTGATCCGGGGTCAGATGAGGGCTTATTTTTTGTGTGCCGAGCTGTCATTTTTAATGATACCATTTTGGTGCAGATACGTTCTTTTGATCGCCCGTTATTGCATTTTAATGCAATGTTGCGGCGACCAAAAAAACGTAATTTTGGCGTTTTGATTTATTTTCGCTACGCCATTTAGCGATCAGGTTAATCCTTTGTTTTTATTGGTAGATCGGGCGATTCTGAATGCGGTGATACCAAATATGTGAATTTTTGATTTTTTTTTAATTGTTTTATTTTGATTGGGGCAAATTGATTGGGGTGATTTGAACTTTTATATATTTTTTATTTTTTTTATATTTTTAAACACTTTTTTTTTTAATTTTGGCATGCTTCAATAGCCTCCATAGAAGGCTGGAAGCATGCACTACACGATCGGCTCTGCTACATAGAGGTGAAGTACAGATCACCTCTATGTAGCAGAAAGGTAGGTGTACTTTGAACGCCGACCACAGGGTGGCGATCAAAGCAATCGGCCATCAACAACCATAGAGGTCTCAAGGAGACCTCTGGTTGTTATGGCAATGCACCGCTGACCCCCGATCATGTGACGGGGGTCAGCGGTGCGAGTACCAACGGCCGCGCGGCCGGGAGCACTAGTTAAATGCCGCTGTCAGCACTTGACGGCGGCATTTAACTAGTTAATGGGCACGGGCGGATCGCGATTCCGCTTGCGCTCATTGCGCCCACATGTCAGCTGTACAAAACAGCTGACATGTCGCGGCTTTGAAGTGGGCTCACCGATGAAGCCCACCTCAAAGCGGGGAATCTGCCAGCTGACGTACTATTCCGTCAGCTGGCAGAAAGGGGTTAAGGGTTGTGAGAGATTTGTACCTTCAGTATTTCCTTGATGTGAGGCAGACAAAACCAATGCTATTCAGCGTCCAGAGAGATGATGCACACCAGGGATTGTGCAATCCAGACTTGTTTATTTGGAAATCTGGACATACAGCGTATAACTGGTAATACAGTACTTTCTCCAGAAATGCAGGTGCAGACAAGGTACAGTAAGATGTAGCACCAAGTATGACTGCAAGTGTGAGCAGCAAGAGTGAACAGCAAGAGGTCAAAAGACTGTTGCCTTCCTAAGCCCGGTTCAAGCTTGTCCACTCACAACAGCAAAAAAAAATGAAACTGAAATGGCTGCCAGAGGAAGAGAAGACTTGACCCCTGAACCGGAAGTGAAACACATGCCCACAAGAATTAATGAATAACAAGCTGCCATACGGAAAAAGGCCATTGGGTGGCAGCAGAGTAAAATATAACAACATACATAGAAAAATACTATATATAGAAAAAGAAGAAGAACATACATGGAACAGCACATATAAGTCACATCTCCTCAGAATAAAAACTGCTATAAAACTTTTTAAAAGAAAAAAGAGAGCCAGCTCTTTAATGGATCATATTATGCCTGTCAGTTGAACTCTATGGAGAAGAATAAGGCAGGAGAAAGGAGAAGCAGAGAGAGAGAGAGAGGCTCATTCAGGCTAGTTTCACACTAGCATTTTGCTGAGCTGCGGAGGGCTGTGGACTTCCTCCGTGAATCCCCGCCCACAGCCGCTCAGCTCCACCCACATCCTCATGCAGCCTGGTACCTATCTTTAACATTAGGTACGCAGGTCGTGCAGATGTATGTGGATGCCTCTACATGCGTTGTTTTGACGATGCGGCGACCTGTGTAAAACGCAGCTGGTTGGAATTTCTTTTTTTCTCTGCAGCGTCAAAACAACACGTGCGGAGGCATCCACATACATCCGCATGACCTGCGTACCTAATGTTAAAGATAGGTACGCAGGTCACATGCGGCCGTGGGCGGGGTTTCACAGAGGAAGTCTGCAGCTCAGCAAAATGATAGTGTGAAACTAGCCTAAACAGATGGTGCTACTGCTTTCTATTACCAAATGTGTCTCACCAAGTATTGGGGTCACTCACAACTACAGTGCTCAGTACTTTTATATGATATCCTTGATGTTGCCGCTTTTGTCACAAACAGACAGGAGAGCAGGAATCCCTCATGTCTGTGTACTGTGTATAGGAGCCATAATAGCAGCCAGTCTCCACCCAATAGTTAAGAGACAATTAAAAGTTAGAGATAGAGTCAAAAGCCAGGTAAAACATAGGTTGCAAGTCATATAATAGCTAAAATGATTTCTTCAACTACCGGTGACTTCAGGAAACTGCTTCATTACAGAGAGTTCATTGGCGTCGAAACTGTGATGCATAGACATCCGTTATGATCCTCAGAATAATGACGTCTCTGATCCTGGCGGTGGTGTTAATCCCTCGGGATCTGGAGTATTTCTCTTAACGTTGACGGATATCTTCCTGACGGCAGTGGGGATTCCCTGGAGTATGGTCGGTGTGCAATCGATAGGTATGTGATGAGCCGGGTATCACACAATTTCTCTTCCCCTCAGCGTACTGAGATCTTGTGTCACCTGTCTCCGTTGACACGGAAGAAATCTCCTCAAAGCCGATATCTAATTTACCCGTCTAAGTGTGTGGGCCCTTATGTCCTGTCTCTGGGATCTTTTCCTCACAGTACACGATGTAGGCAGACACCTGGTACATTGTGGTCGGTAGTGTCTATCTAAAGGTATGTGCACAGCTCCCGCTATCTCTGTCAGTTTAGTACCTCAATGTAACGGGAGCCACCTCAGTCCAGCGAGCTTTTTGTCTCTGCCTGACATGTGTCCTTTCTCTTTACCATTAATGAAGCTCCGCCCCTTTTTCTTCCCAACCGCACACTCTGCCTTCCCACCAAATCTTCCTGGTCTCTCACGCGCTGCAGCTCTATTAGTTTGCCCATGCTCTCTTCTTCCCTGTATAACCTGGGTGACAGTCCCGTTGGTCCGGACCCTTCACCGAAAAGATCCGCCTGGCTCGGGTCTTCTCCTTACATTCCCCCCTCTTTGTGCTCACCATTCCATGGGCGAGAGTTCTCGTAATAGGCATTTACATTCTACCACTCCTTGAACGATTTCTTGCCAAATAAAATACTCCTAATAAAAGTGGTTAAGGGGTTTTCCTGCTGTAGAACGTTCAGAACGTCATAATTGGGGAACCTCGGTCGAATCTGGTTAGGTAGCTGGGTTTGCTTGATCTGTTGGAGGTGGGACGCGCCCAAAGCAAGTGGAACAGCCATTTCAGGAACTGCAGGGGTTTCACACTTCAGTCCTCTTTGTGGTAGCTCTAAACACTCTCCTTATACAGAGTCACTTTTGATAAAGGGAAGACTTTTAGGCTTCTATTCTTTCGCTAAGACAGAGTCTCTGGAGGTGGAGCATGTTTCTGTGTAATATGCGCATAGAGGAATCTTCATTTCCTTCTAATTGGACTTCATAGACAGGTCCTTCAGAATTGACTCGCCGTTTCACCCGGTACAGTGTTTTCCCCCTAGTCAAGTTTATGCCGGGGACATTTCTCTCGCACCAACACCCGAACTCCAGCTTGAAGAGCTGTCCCTCGCAGAGGAGTCATCTCGGAATGTTCCATCTCTTGAAACTGGGTCTTTGCCAAATATTGTAATGTCTGCAGCCGATGACGGTGTTCTCGTACCCAGGTAGACACCCCCATCCGTGGGTAGTTCTCCTCTGGGTCCAGCTCTAATTCTGTGACTTCTTTACCTGGTCTGCCAAAAAGCAGGGTGTAAGGGGTGTATCCGGTGGTGCGATGCACTTGGTTGTTGTATACCCATACCAATTCTGTCATGAATTCAGGCCAATGTGCCTTACAGTCTTCTGACAATGTTCTCAGCATTTGAATGAGAGTCCGGTTAAATCTTTCACATTCTCAATTACCCTGAGGATGATAGGGTGTTGTCCGTGACTTCTCTATTTGATACAAACATAACAACTCCTCCATTACTCATCCCATAAAACAGGCCCCTTAATCTGAATGTATCCTCTTCGGACATCCATAAACCTGGATAAAGTTCTTACAGCTAGCATGAGCTGCCGACTCTGCAGTCGGATCTCGAGTAGGGGTCACAACAGCAAATTTGGTGAAATGTGCAATCATTACCAAGAAGTGTTCGTAACTTTGATGGGCCTGTCCCACAGTCACATAGTCGATAATCAAGACTTCTAGTGGGGCTGAGGTCACCATGGTTTGGGTTGGGGCCCTCTGTTCTGGAGGCTTTGACAATTCACAGCCTCTGCAGAGTCTACATACTTTCTCAACCTCTGTCTTCAGAAGGAGATGATGCACTAACTTCTGTAGCCACTGAAAGGTTTTATCCATACCAAAATGAGACCCTCTGTCAATATTGGCTAATTTATGCAACAGTGTTTCTGTAATCACCACTTGCCAAGTGAGGGTAGGGCTCACTGCAATTGAATCTTCCGATGTAATAGCCCATTCTTCAAATATAATCTTTCCCATTGTCGTAAAATCTGTAAGGCCCTGGGGGACAGAGTTTTTCTCTAATCTATGTTAGGCAGCAGTTTAAGGGTCACCCACTGTCGAATTCGAGCAAGCTCATCATCTCACCTTCTCATCTCTTGGCTGTCCCAGTACATGTTCTTGTGACTCTGTTTTTATCTGCTCCTGCATTGCTGCCAACATCCTGGCAGGGTTTCGGAATTCGGGAACTTCCTCAGCTTCAAGTTCTTCATCCCAGTTGTCTCCGGTATTCTCATGTGTTACTCTGGATAACGCATCCGCATGAGTGTTTTCGGCCCCTTTCTTATAGGTGATCTTTTAATGGAATTTAACCAACCAGGCCACCCATCGTTGTTCCAGGGCCCCTAACTAAACATTTTGCAGGTGGGCCAGTGGGTTATTATCAGTGCGCACCAATACTTCAGACCCCGACAGGTATTCTGCGAACGTCTCCGTCACAGCCCATACTAATGCCAGCAGCTCCAGTTTGAATTAACTGTAGTTGTATGGATTCCGTTCAGAGTCATGCAGAGAAGCTCGCGTAGGCAATCACCTGCTCTTTCCCATTCTAAATCTGTGACAACACCGCTCCAAGTCCATGCATGCTCTCATCAGTATGTAAGATGAACTGTAGGGTAAAGTCAGCATAAGCTAGTATAGGCGCATCTGTCAAAGCCACCTTTAAGGTCTGAAATGCTTTTTCCTGTTGTTCACCCCACAATATTTATTGGTTCTTAGCTCGGGAACCCCTCTTAGCAGTTCTAATATGGGATTTACGATACGGGTGAAGTCTTTCACAAATCACCGAAAATACCCGGTAAGCCCTAGGAAGGCCCGGACATCCTTCACTGTCTTTGGCGTGGGCAAAATTTGTACTGGGACAGCCGTATGCCTCCTGCAGAGACCACATGTCGTAGATATTCGAGCTGAGTTCGAAATAGGTGACATTTTGATGGTTTCACTTTTAGCCCATGTCTCTGGAGCTGGCTTAATACTTTTTCTAAATGTTGTAAGTGCTCTTCAAACGTGGCGGCATACACAATTATATCATCAAAGTAGATCAAAGTGGCTTCAAAGTTCAAATT
Organism: Ranitomeya imitator; assembly: GCF_032444005.1. Lineage (NCBI taxonomy): Eukaryota > Metazoa > Chordata > Amphibia > Anura > Dendrobatidae > Ranitomeya > Ranitomeya imitator. Next base: position 287,561,407 of record NC_091287.1, read on the forward strand.
ACCCAGACATCTTTCCATGAGTCGCTGAAAATTTCCTGGAGTGTTAGCCAGCCTGAATGGCATTCTGTTGAACTCAAACAGGCCCATAGGTAGTATAAAGGCTGTTTTTTCTCGATTGTGTTTGGACATAGGCACTTGCCAGTAACCACTGGCTAGATCTAATGTGGAAAATTATCTTGCGTGTCCCAGGGCGGATAAGGACTCTCCAATACAAGATAATGGGTAGGAGTCTCGGACAGTACAAGCGTTCAGTTTAAGATAATCCACGCAAAATCTCAGGGTTCTGTCTTTTTTCCATACCAGGACTATGGGTGCTGCTCATGGGCTTTGACTTTCTCGGATGACACCGTTTTGTAACATATGTGAGAGCATTCCTTTCACTTCCTCATATAACTGTGGAGGAATTTGACAATAATGCTCTCTTATGGGGGTGGCGTTACCGGTTGGTATCTCGTGAGTGACTGCAGTAGTACAGCCGAAACCATCCTCATGAAAAGCAAACACATTTTGGTATTGTCCGAGCACATCTTCCACTTGTTGTTTATGTTGTGGTGTCAGTTCTGTTAGTTCAACCCGCATTCGTTCTAAGATTCTTTGACCTTTTTCTTGTGGGAAGGGGTCATTCTCCACTTGGGCTTCTACAGCTACAGTCCAAGGATCTCCTTCTTTTGCTGTCATTTGAACAGTTGGTGGTGATATCAGCTACTCTGACATGCCGACAACTTGTGCTATCTCACTTCTGGGAGAGAGCGTCAGTGTGTCCTCTCTTAGATTTACGCATCTCACGAGCACCTTTCCATTGCGTACTGTAGCCAGTGCCTGGGCTACTTATAGCCCTGGTGGTAGGTTTTTGAGAGCAGCTGGTTCTAATTGTACTTTCACTCCTTCCAGAGGAGTACAGGCTTTCACAGGGATGGAAAATAAGGTCTGACCCGGAGGCACTTAAAAATTAGTGTTAGCCGGAATAATCACTTTTTCCAACACCTTTCTCATACTGGAAGCCTCCTGTGCTTGAGCTGTCCTAATCAGTTGTTGAAATATCTTCCTTTGAGGTGTTTGTGGGCTCTATTGTCTTTGAAACATGTGTGGGGACTTATTGATAGCCAAACTCCCGAATTCTTTAAGAACATTAATTCCCAAAGTAACAGAATATCCACATTCAGTATTGCCAGAGGCCAATACTACTCCTTTACGGCCCAAGTCCTTTCCGCATACCTTAATCTGCATCCATGCCACCTCTGTGACCGGGATGGGAAGCTGATTAGTGGCCGTCAAATTTATCAGCTGTCCCCACTTGGGTCTCATTGCTTCTGGGAAATGATTTTTAAAATACTTTTCAGGCATCATAGTAACCTGGGAGACGGTATCCACCAGACAACAGACAGCCCATTCATCCATTTCAGCCCAGACTAAAGGACACATCGAAAATAAACTGGTGCGACTTGTGGTTCTTTTTCCTGGCTGTTCCAGCTGTGGGCAGCGTCCCCAGCCTCGGAGCCTCCTAGTTTAATGGACTGCGCTGGAGAGGCCATCCCCATTGTGGGCACATCTGGGCCATATGTCCCAACTCTCCACAGAGGAAACACGTAGGCAGATAATCTTGTCTGAATGCTCTTCGGCTTCGTGGTGATTCCGAGGAACCATTATTTCCAGGTGAGCTCAATTTGGTCACTATTTTTTTTGTTTCCATCAGGTTTTCCCTCAACACTTGAATTTCCTTCCATAAATCTTCTACCCATCCGGGTACAGCAACTGCATTCATGGCTACCTCTCCACTCTGGACCTTCGCCACTGTGACTGTCACCCCATGTTCTTGCTCATGCGTACGTGCCTCACCCCCAATTTCTACAAACGTCATGTGTTGGTTTACTCGCAAGCGTTCCCGCAAAGCCTGTTTCAACAGCGAATCTCAGATTCCAGTCACTAACTGATCCCGTAACACTATGTCAATTGACTCTACTCCCACACCATCCTTTTGGGTTATAGCATTGTGAATCTCCTCTAAGGCATTCATATACTGGGTCACTGTCTCCTCTTCCCTTTGAACTCAATTAAATAGTCGCATGTGCAGTTCCCCTACATCAGTGGGGTCCCCATGCGTCTCCTCCAGTATACTTAACACTTTAACAAGTGTATGCCTCTGGAAATGGATTGGAGATCTCATAGTAAAATGTTTCTATTTTCTGTCATTTTGAACTCTGAAATACAATATAGCATGAAGATAATCTAATACACAAACATACACAACCGTGAGTGCTCTGCTAATCTGTCTCCCATTGTATTGCCTACACTATACAGTACATAGATGGATGAGGGAAGCAAGGAACAAGAATAGCAGCTGTTGGGTTCAAATTGCCTACAACGGAATGGAATAGGCATAAGCTGAGTATAACTTAGTTTTTTCTTATTAAAAAAATGTTTAACACAGGGTGTGGATTTTGATTTCAAAAAAGGAGTTTATTCTTTGTGTGTGTATTTCAATACTTATGGGTGAGTCATTTCTGGGGTTGCTGCGGGCTGATTTTAGTAGACTGGGGGGGCAATATCTCTGACCCCTTCCCAGGCTATTAATATCTCGGATCAACGCAAACTGTACTGCTTTTCCCAGGTGCTGGTATACATTACACGGACACACGGACGGCACACAGATGTTAAACATGGGCACTGACACACTTATGTCACACGGATATCACATACGTACATACGGATGACACACGGACACGGACCACAGATCTTACCAGTACTGGTTTTTCCTGTACAGGAATCACCCGGATATGTGATGGAGACCTAAACCACAGTCAATATGAATCAGAGCCTGATTGCACGATTGCAGACAGGTATGTTTTTCTCAGGAATGCTGCCATGTTTCAGAAAAAGCATAGTTTGAAGAGCCAGCTGAGAACCATAAGAATAGACATCACCAGTCCGGAGTCGCATCCAGTTGGTTTCTTCCTGCCCTGCTTTAGTTCATTGACAGGTCTCTCACATGTGTGCATCTAGAGAGAGAACTGTCAATCACCTAGAGCAAGGAAGGTAGAAGTCAGCTGGCGGCGGTGCCGGACTAGTCACATCTATTTTTACAGTCATGGTTTGGGCAGCATGAATCGAGTGACAGGTCTCCTTTTAACAAAATTTGCTAAAAGTTAAGTCTGGACAAATTTCTAGCCAATTCATTCAAAACCTTTCACATGCGTTACGAGCATCTACTTTTTTTTTTCATATGTTGTTCCTTCATATAATGAATTTGCTTTAAGCCAAAAAGCAAAGCCAGTGTAATGAGAAAGCATAATGCTGAACGCATATTATTTCCTTTAAAGTCTTTCATTTCTCTGTGTATCTCAGCAGATATGTTCTGTAAATGAATTGTGACCTGATTGACTGATTCTTTCAATAGCTGCATTTGTTCAGAACATATTTCTCACTCTCCCCTGCCACAAAGAATACTAAAAAAGAGCATGGATTATTTATAAACCAATAAAATGTATGTGTTTTTTTTTTTTTTAAATGGAGCTTGAAGATCCATAAATGCTAATTATGCTTAGACAAAGCTGCCATAGATAAGGCAGATGGAGAATTGCTTGTGCATAAAGTGTAAAAGTAAGTAAAGTGATAAGACCGTCACTCTTCCCGTACTAATAAATTGTCCTTCATTAGCCAACAGTAAAACCACAAACATGTATATTGTTCTGCTAGAACAAGTCACAAGGTAGCAAACAGCGACAGCTTGAAGCAATATATCACACAGGCAGACTCACACTGAGAATATTTAGAAGTAAATTATGTAAAATGCTATAAACATAGTGCAATTATGACTGTCTCGTTTTAACCATCTTTCTGTTAAAGTCCTTTGGAAGTTAACTTTTCTCTGCTTTTAAAACTTCTTTTAGGCTATGTGCACACGATGCGGAATTGCTGCGGATCCGCAGCAGATTTTTCCGCGCAGAAACGCTGCAGATCCGCACTGTGATGTACAGTACAATGTTATTCAATGGGGTAAAAAAAAAAGCTGTTCAGATGGTGCGGAAAAATCAGTGCGGAATTGCTGCGGATTTCAAAGAAGTGCATGTCACTTCTTTTGTGCGGATCTGCAGCGTTTCTGCACCCCTCCATGTTAAAAATCCGTAGTGGCATAAACCGCAGAAAATCCGCATCAATTACGTGTAAAAACCGCACAAAATCCGCATAAAAACCACGGCAAATCCGCGGCTGCGGATTCTGCCAGGAGATGCGGATTTTGTGCAGAAAATTCTGCTCCCCTTTTCCTACGTGTGCACATAGCCTCACGGTGGTTTCTAGGAAAAAAAATATTTTTACATAGCTGCATAGGTTAAAAAAAACATAGGTCCATCAAGTTCAACCTTTCTCCACCAAATTATATTTTGCTTCTAAATTATCTATAACTCAGAATGTTAAATGTATTGAGGAAATCATCCAGCTAGTTTTTAAAGGCTACTATACTGTCTGTCACTGCTACCTCTTGTGGTAGGGCATTCCACAGTCTGACTGCTCTTACTGTAAAGAAACTTTCCAATTTAGCTCCCAGAAGGAGTAAGTCATGTGCCAGTCCTTTATATTGACCACACATGTATTTATACATATAAATGAGATCTCCTCTGAGACATCTTTTTTCTAAGCTAAATAAGCCCAACTTTTCCAACCTCTCGTCATATGAGGTGCCTTTCATCCCTTGTAATAATCTAGTTGCCCGCCTTTGACCTGACTCTTAACTTCTGAATATCCTTTTTAAAACGTGGAGCCCAAAACTGGATCCCAATTTCTAGATACATATATATTTAAAGATAACCTGTCACTAGGTGAAAAGTGACCAATTTTTGCCCTTAATTTAATCCTTCTCCTCTCTTGAATATTCACTTTTTTGTTTCTCCAAAATCCACTATATGGTTCCTGAGATATTGACATTTACATTTAGACTTACTTTTTTAGTCTTTATCAATGAGGAATACTGCAGAGCAGCCTAAAATCACGCCCTAGAGGATCCATTGAACGATGATCCCTTGGTAAAGACCATAAATATTAGCACAAAATTAAAAGGCCTATATTTCTGGAACCATATGGCGGATTATGAAAAAATAACCAAAAAAATGAATACTCAGGGAAACAGCAAGAATAAAATAACACCAAAAACTGGTCACTGTTGCCCTAGTTCCAGGAAATCTTTCTGATGATTCATTATGTGCTAAAATTCAATGCTAAAGATATATTGAATAGTTAAAAATTAAAAATAATTCAAGATTAGTGGGGAGGCCTGCAACTTAGGGTCCATTTGTCACATTCACTGAGTAAAGTTGCTGGCACATAAACCAAACTTATGCAAAGGGTCCCATTTATCTAAGCATTTGCCAAAAGTCCCTTCTGGCATCTGTTATTCTGCTGTAAATTAATATTACTTTTTGTCAACTGTGTGGATTAACAATGTCAAGGCAGTGGGTAAAAAAAATGTATAATGCATAGTAATTGTTTCTTTTATACACTGGTGACGGTATGCAATGTGCAGTATGTGATCAATGTATGAAAAATTATATTGTAAACATTTTTATGTTTCGCTTTCTGTAGATTATACAGTTTTATTAAAATATTGTTTTTTCAGCCTTTGGACTTTGAAAGTAAGAAAAGCTACACCCTGAAAATTGAGGGTTCAAACCCACACATCGAAGTACGTTTTTTTAATCTTGGTCCATTCCGTGACACTACGACTGTACACATTAGTGTTGAAGATGTTGATGAGCCTCCCGTGTTTGAATCCAGTCATTATTTTGTGGAAGTCTCCGAAAATGTAGATATTGGTACAACAATACAGATTGTTTCTGCTAAGGATCCGGATGCAACTAATAATTCAGTAAGGTAAGTAACCCTAAGTGTTAGCATCACCAATTCTATTGGAATTTACAATGATTAGAAACTTACATCTAGTGATCCTCCTTAAAACAAACAAAAAAAATTATATATTGAGGAAGTAGAAGTTTCTTATCTAAAATTAAAAATCCAGTGGTTTGTGCTATTTATTAGCTTCATTCACTACATCAGGGCCATCCTCAGCACTTGCTGGAGCTCTCTGACACTCTGCATTTTGGAGCACCATGGAGGCCTCTTCATAATTGACTTCTACTCAAGCCTCTATTTTTACCAAGTGTCTTTACCGTGAGTTAAACACAGGACCTGCTGTGTGGAAAGAAAAAATATTCAGAGTGAGCTAGAGGCTATGGCAGGATTTTCTCTGCCTAAAAATCTTTGTGATTCTTGGACACAGGTATAATGTCCTACAATTAGAGAAAAAAGAATCCGTCACTCACTGAGCTGCAGAAAAATATGAAATTTATTAGCAAAACAGTCCAAAAACAATGATGTTTTGGTCGAAAGGACCACCTTCAGACAGATTGCATACAGTCCACTGCATGTAACAGTGCTGTGGGGAATAGGGATTCAATAACCATCGGATTAGCACAATTACATGTGCAATCTGTCTGAAGAAGGTCATTTCGACCAAAATGTCATTGCTTTTGGATTGCTTTGCTAATGAATCTGATATTTTTCTGCAACGCAAGAAGTGCCAGATTTCTATCTATATAGTGCTATAATTAGATGCCGTCAGGTAAGAATTGGTGTCTGTCAAATGGCCACAGACTGGTTACTGACATGACCAATGGATCAAGTCATAAGAATCGATTTGTACCAGCTCTGTCTATGTATATCTTCATATGGATTACATTATAAACAGAAAACAAAGATGAATAGGTAACTGTTTTTTCCAGCAAAGTTGCTATAAAATAATAGAGCAAAACCAATTACCATAAACTTATTTTAATACACTTTAATCAATAAACATCACAGCAAATAACCTGGACATTTTTTATATTCCAGGAACCGTAACAATTTTTACAATACAGTAAGCTTGTTAATTAATGGTAATCAGTAAAATATATTAAAAATGGTGTTATTGTATTTTTACTCTTTTTTATGCTAATATTAGTATGCTAGATGGATGTTATAACTTGAGGCTATAGTGGAGCAATTGTGGCCATATGGTCCAAGGCCCTCCTAAACCTAAATCTGGCCTTATGCTGCCTTAGCTTGATAGAGCAGAGCAGGTAGTGACTTTCAGGGGTGATGCCAGAAGATAAGGAACTGCTCTGTGATCCCCAGGAGTAGAAGAATTCCAACAAGGAGCAGTCCATGACCACTCTATGCCAGATTAGATCATCACAGAGCAGAACAGGAGGGTAGTTAGCCACTAACTGCCAGTAAGTTCTAAGCCCCTAGCCAAAACAACACAAAGGCCTGAATCACTACTTTAAATCACTGCATCCCTTAAGATCCTTATAAGAGAAATAGAACGTGAACGAGATGTACATTTACAAAAAAAAAACATAACTTTTTGCCTTTTGATCATGGTATACATGTACAGTGTATTATTTTTGCAGATCTTAATTCTGCAATTCAGGCAACTGTCTTGAAGTATTATTTGGCCACCATATGGCATTGTTACTCATACTGTATATATATATATATATATATACATATATATATATATATATATATATATATATATATATATATATATATTTACATGCATATATTCTAGTTTCTTCCCATCAATCCTTTAAATTACAAATAAAACTAAGTAGGAGATTCATCAAAAGTTTTATGCCAGAAAACTGGAACAAAAGCTCTGAAAAGTTGCAAAATTTTTGGGCAACGCAGAGTTGCCCAAAAAGTTTTCCAACTTCTGGAGTTTTCACACCAGTTTAAATCAATTCCATTGGAATGGGAAGAGCCAGGGTGGGATGATGGCCATGGCCACCCCCCTATTAAGTTCAACACAATTGCGGTTGCTTTGTATGCAAGAAGTGCTCCTCCAATCCCTGACTGGAGCTGCATTTCTGGAACAGCGTATGGAGGCACACACCACTCAGCAGAGGCATCAAATTCATTAAGTAGCATGCGCAACTTAAAGCTGAAAGCCTCTACAGCACCGAAATAAAAAAACACTGGAGTGGTGCTACTAATCTAAGTTTCCTCACCCTACCACACTTACCAGACACCATCTTCACCTGTTCCCCACACAGCCACCTTGTGCCTGCAACTTCTGACTGCCCAGAAGTCAAAGGTAACCTTCACAAGCTCTCAATATAAGTTAATGAGAGCCTCATTCTGGCCCTTATACAGTGGGTACGGAAAGTATTCAGACCCCTCTAAATGTTTCACTCTTTGTTTCATTGCAACCATTTGGTAAATTCAAAAAAGGATTTTTTTTTCACTTAGTGTGCACTCTGTTCCCCATCTTGACTGAAAAAAACAGAAATGTAGAACATTTTGCAAACTTAATAAAAAAGAAAAACTGAAAGATCACATGGTCATAAGTATTCAGACCCTTTGCTCAGATACTCATATTTAAGTCACATGCTGTCAATTTCCTTGTGATCCTCCTTGAGATGGTTCTACTCATTCATTGGAGTACAGCTGTGTTTAATTAAACTGACAGTACTTGATTTGGAAAGGCATACCTGTCTATATAAGACCACACAGCTCACAGTACATGTCAGACCAAATGAGAATTATGAGGTCAGAGGAACTGGCCAAGGAGCTCAGAGACAGAATTGGCCAAGGTTACAGCATAATTTCTGCAGTACTCAAGGTTCCTAAGAGCACAGTGGCCTCCATAATCCTTAAATGGAAGAAGTTTGGGACCACCAGAAGTCTTCCTACACCTGGCTGGCCAGCAAAATTTAGCAATTGTGGGAGAAGAGCCTTGGTGAGAGAGGTAAAGAAGAACCCCAAGATCACAGTGGCTGAGCTCCAGAGATGCAGAAGGGAGATAAGAAAAAGTTCCACAAAAGCAACTATCACAGCAGCCCTCCACCAGTCAGGCCTTTATGGCAGAGTGGCCCGACAGAAGCCTCTCCACAGTGCAAGACATATGAAAGCTTACATAGAGTTTGCTAAAAAACATAGGTAGAGCTCCCAGACTATAAGAAATAAGATTCTCTGGTCTGATGAGAGGAAGATAGACCTTTTTGGTGATAATTCTAAGCGGCACTAGTAGTGTATAATAGCCATGTCTCGTCAAACTCAATCTGACAGGTGCCCCGCCCCTATCAAAGTGTATCAAAGTGTGTAACCCCTCCCCTCCCCTTGTCTGACGGCTGGTATCCAGCTGTCCCTCCTTGTTTGATTCCCCCTTTTGATATAGTTTAATATAGTTTAATTTGTTGTAGTTTTGATATTATTCCCGTATTTTGTGGAATAACACATGTTTATAATTATAGCCTAGTCGTGTATTTATTTTACACGTGGTTTATAACACCTTTCTCATTTGTTTATAATAGATTTTATACGTATCCCCGAGTTTGATTCTGTAAGCTTTTGTTTTATTCACAGTGTATTCATATAGTGGAGAACTTAAAGCTGTTTATATGTGTCTCTACTGAACACTATGGTGAACATTAACTAAATGTTTATTTTCCCAAACAGAGAATCTGCTGTGGGTATTTGCAGTGTATTCATATAGTGGAGAACTTAAAGCTGTCTATTTGTTTTTGTAAATGGTGAACACTAACTAAATGGTGAACATTATCTAAATTAGGTTAACTGCGGTTCAGAGGTTCATAACACCTAGGTCAATTTATAGCACCTAGGTCAAGCAATTGTTGTTGTATTTGCGTACCCCATAAATGTTTATTCTCACAAACAGAAAAGTTATTGTGTCCTGAAGATGGCATCTGAGGTTATTTGTTTTTTGTATTAGCTTTCTCAGAAAACAGCTGTGTTATCTGAGGGTCAGATATTTTTGTACAAACTCATGCTGTTTGGTGATCTTTGTGAAGCAGAACTTTGTTTTATAACACATTTGTACTTGTATTGTACCTGGATTGATATTTGCTTTCTCTTTTTTGTGTCCTGAAGATGGCATCTGCAAAGTTATTTGTTATCTACTGAGGCCATTGCAAGTTGTGTTTATTCACATTGTAGCAGGTTTTATCCTTGTGGCTGCCTTATATACACAGAAGAGATATGCACCAATGTCACAACACAAGTTATAATATGACCCAATGTTACAACACAAGTAAGAAGCGGCGTGTTTTATACGAATAAAAACCAAAGACACGATATTGTAAAAAAAAAAAAAAAAAATTTAAAAGATTTATTTCTCACGATAAAACAGCATCTCAAAGACATTTCAACACTATAAAAAATTCTTACAGAATATAAAAAGTAAAAACATTAAAATAGTACAATGAACAATTACACTTCTTACAAAATAATTAATATAGAGTTACAAGGCGAGTACAGCATTTTAGCCAGTACATTCTTTACATCGTGAGCCACATGGTTTGCAGCATCGGTAGAGACCTTTTTTAGGTAGCAGAGTTCCACGTGTGGAACCTAAGGAAGGGGAATGTAAAGATTGAATTGTACGGGGAGCCGTCGCTAACTTCAGCGGTGTAGATACAGAGCGTGTCTCACTGTTGGTAATTTTTAATTCATCTAAAAGCTTCCTAGTAGCGGTATTACCCACAACTGTAGACGCCATATTTAGTTCGGCCATAGCCTGCATAAATGAATCCCAACTCGGCGGTAAATTTCTACTGTTCAGAGCATGGCTCTGCGTTGTACTACGTACCAAATCCAGTAAGTTAGGCCCTGGTATTACGGATCCTTTGAAAATAAATTCAGCATTATTATTCCATGCTGTGACATTTTTATTCTGCAGCAGCCTGTTTAGTAAAAATTCAGCATTCTTTTTATATCTTTGGTTTATATTATATTAGCTTTTTGTCATAGGTCAGGGATTTTTTTTTTTTTTGCACTTTATTAATATGCGGTTATTAGTCATTTAGGACTTATGTTATCATGTTTTTTGCACTTTATTAATATGCGGTTATTAGTCATTTAGGACTTATGTTATCATGTTTTTGCACTTTATTAATATGCTGAACACATAGGTCAGGGATTTTTGCACTTTATTAATATGCGGGCCACATAGGTCAGTGATTTTTGCACTTTATTAATATGCAGGCCACATAGGTCAGTGATTTTTGCACTTTATTAACATACAACACACAAGAAATAGACATTTAGAACTTATTTATGTTATTATCTTTATGCACGTTGCCTGTGCTGTCTATAATTTGACTCTATCCTTGTTTTGTTGAAAATAACTGGACATACATAAGAAACCGGGCAATATATCTTTATAGAAATAACACTTCTGCACTCTTTGTGCATTTCTATCAGTTTTATTCATGCATTTATAACACACCATGTTTGATATTGGTAATTTGATTCTGGGAACACATTTTAAGTTACTTCTGCACATGTATTACTGTTTTTAGGCCATATAAATAGAAAATTATGTAGAAACCCAAAGTTTTGATAAGTGTATGAAAATACACCAATATTAACTATTTGTGCTATTTTAGGCGTAAATTTGTCCTATATGTATAGCAGTCAGGAGTTGGGGCGATGAAATATGTGTTACAAGCGTAGTGAATTGCAGATATATTCTACAGTGTATGTCATTTTGAGAAATGTGTGGCATAACCAATGTATACAGTAACAGGCGGAATGACTGAGTGTAATATTGCACTCAATACTGTGCAAAGGGTCTGAATACTTATGACCGTGTGATATTTCAGTTTTCTTTTTAATAAATTCGCAAAAAATCTACATTTCTGTTTTGTTCAGGCATGATGGCGTGCAGAGTGTACATTAATATATATATATATATCTCAGAATGCAACTGAATAGTATTGCTAATTAGGCCATATAAATAGAAAATTATGTAGAAACCCAAAGTTTTGATAAGTGTATGAAAATACACCAATATTAACTATTTGTGCTATTTTAGGCGTAAATTTGTCCTATATGTATAGCAGTCAGGAGTTGGGGCGATGAAATATGTGTTACAAGTGTAGTGAATTGCAGATATATTCTACAGTGTATGTCATTTTGAGAAATGTGTGGCATAACTAATTACCTATTACGGCCACATTTCTATGCAGTGTATTTTAGAACCAGTGTTTCTGGCTGCAGACTGTAATGTGTAAGGTATTCTCATTTTTATATATTGTATTTTATAACACACCATGTCGTTTATATAATAATCACAGTTGTGTCTCTACAGGACAACGTGGCTTACAAAGACATTTCATTAATATAAGTGTGAAACTGACAGACAAGCACAGCTGTGTCTCTACAGGACATGCTGGTCACTAGACAGCCAGAGTTTCTGTGGGGGAGATATACTAACAGAGGTTCTGTTGACCCAATAAACCGGTGTAGAACGTACACAGAGAGCAACTTACAATATTTACTAAGGTAGCGGAAATGAGTTTACTGCAGTTATCAGAGCATTGTATTTTATTTGACAGCCACAAGTCACACAGGTCATGATGATAGTGTATCTGCAGCATGTTATTTGGAAATAAAGAAGCCTTTTTTGTATTCGCCCGCATTTTATATAAAATCTGCATAAAAAAATCTTCTTGGCTACACCAAAACACGTAAGAAACAAATGTATAACTTTTAGATCTACCGCATCCACAGATATTATTCCAGCGTTCTTTAATTCTACATTATTTTAGCACATATTAATTTCACAACTTTTATATGATATTTATAACACTCATTTTATATGAGTTTTCTAACACATTCTCACGGGAATATTATATATATATATTTTGTGTTTTGCGCAATTATTTGACACTGTAATTCGCATTTTATATAAAATATGCATAAAAAATCTTCACATTCTCACGGGAATATTATATATATATTTTGTGCTCTGCATCATTATTTGACACTGTAATTCGCATTTTATATAAAATCTGCATAAAAAATCTTCTTGGCTGCACCAAAACACGTAAGAAACAAATGTATAACTTTTAGCGCTGTCGCATCCGCAGATATTATTCCAGCGTTCTTTAATTCTATATTATTTTATCACATATTAATTTCACAACTTTTATATGATATTTATAACACATTCTCATTTATAAGGGATTTATAACACAATATTGTAAAATCATTTATTGGTTCGCGGCCTTACTAATATCCTTTGAAAATAAATTCAGCATTATTATTCCATGCTGTAACATTTCTATTCTGCAGCCTCCTGTTTAGTAAAAATTCAGCATTCTTTTTATATCTTTGGTTTATATTATATTAGCTTTTTGATAATCCCGGGAGTGCCATCTATCTAGCCCGAGTATTTTTGTTATCTCAAAAGGGTGTGACACAGTCCCATATATTATTCCAGCATTCTTTAATTCTACATTATTTTAGCACATATTAATTTCACAACTTTTATATGATATTTATAACACTCATTTTATATGAGTTTTCTAACACATTCTCACGGGGATATTATATATATATATATATATACTGTATATATTTTGTGTTATGCACCATTATTTGACACTGTAATTCGCATTTTATATGCCGCTGCTTTTTCTTGTTTTTGTGTAAAAATCTCTGGCAGACAGGCACAGCTGTCTCTACAAGACATGCGGGACACACCAGAGACATTGGAAATTGGGGGTTATAATGTCGAATTCAGAAAATAACCATTTTATATTGAATGACTAATGATTTCTATAGGCCTACTTTACTATGAAATTATGCATAAAAAATCTTCTTGGTTAACCCAAAACCGTAAGAAACAAACGCATAACTTTTAGCTCGAACACATCAGCATATATTATTACAGTTTTTTGCTGAATTAAAAATTATACAGTTATTTCATATTTTTTGGGCTTCATGACAGGAGAAATTATTGATAGAAACCCAGAGTTTTGATACGTGTATGAAAATACACCAATATTAACTATTTGTGCTATTTTAGGCACAAATTTGGTCTATATGCATAACAGGCAGGAGCTGGGGCGAAGAAATATGTGTTACATGCGTAGTGAATTGCAAATATATTCTGAAGTGTATGGCATTTTGAGAAATGTGTAGCATAACCAATTACCTATCACGGTCACTAGATGGCAGAATATCATATTAATTATACATTGGGGTTTACTTTTGGAAGCTTATAAAGGCGGTGTGTATGTGCACAGGATGACTTATTTTGTTTTTATAGTCACTAATATCCATATTAAATGACTCTTTAGCTTTATGAGTAAGAGACAACATACAAATAGAATCCTTTTCCCTAGTAGTTTTATATTCTATGTCTGATATATTTCTACACAAAGCTACAAAACTATTTTGTAGTTTATAATGTATCACAGTAGTTTCATGTGAAGTTACATCTTAGGTTCTGTTCAGACTATTGTAATATCTATAGCTTAAAATAGAGCCAAATAGCTACTTTCAAACACGGACATACACCATTGATTTTCGTCACAAATGGATCCAATATATCTCGTGTCACGGTTTATTTTTACCGCGTTGCGGTTTAAAGTTATAAGCATTTAAATAATAATTTTCTCATTAGATATGTGACTCGCGATATTTATTTGCTTAGGTTAGATCATTTTCAGTTTAACAATACATTTTATCACAAAAATGACCTTATCTGGGGCCCTAGAAACAACATAGCAGCATTAGTAAGCCCCTTTCTTTTTACATTATCAAGAATCCTTGGGTTAAGATAACGTAAGTTTATATGCATAAAGCATTTAATATAGTGCACCAAACATGATATGGTTTTTGATTTCTATGAACTGTCGCGGTCTAAAATGTAATCGCACTATACACTATGTGTGTTGTGTGTGATGCATGTGTTGTATGTGTTCTGTGTGTTGTGTGTGTGTGTGTGTTCTGTATGTTGTGTATGTATGTTTGTTGTATGTGTTGTGTGTTTTCTGTATGTTATGTGTGTTTGTTGTGTGTGTGTGTTTGCCTGCAGCCATCTCCTTTCTGTAATTCTCCTCTCTCTTTACAGCGCCATAAATCTATAATGGCCAATTCATTTACCCATATTTATATAGAAAAGGTAAAAATCACAACTGAGGAAGAAACCAGTAGTACATGAACAAAAGTAACACCCGGAAAATAAAATACTGTAAACAATAGTAAAACATTATATTCAATAAGTGTGTGATGCATGTGTTGTATGTGTTCTGTGTGTTGTGTGTGTGTGTGTATGTTTGTCGTGTGTGTTGTATGTGTTGTGCGTGTTTTGTATGTTATGTGTGTTTGTTGTGTGTGTGTGTGTTCTGTATGTTGTGTATGTATGTTTGTTGTATGTGTTGTGTGTGTGTTTTGTATGTTATGTGTGTTTGTGGTGTGTGGGTTCTGTGTTGTGTGTGTGTGTGTGTTCTGTATGTTGTGTATGTATGTTTGTTGTATGTGTTGTGTGTTTTCTGTATGTTATGTGTGTTTGTTGTGTGTGTGTGTTTGCCTGCAGCCATCTCCTTTCTGTAATTCTCCTCTCTCTTTACAGCGCCATAAATCTATAATGGCCAATTCATTTACCCATATTTATATAGAAAAGGTAAAAATCACAACTGAGGAAGAAACCAGTAGTACATGAACAAAAGTAACACCCGGAAAATAAAATACTGTAAACAATAGTAAAACATTATATTCAATAATATTCATATATTTAACCTTATATGATTTGTTCGCGACAGTTCATAGAAATCAAAAACCATATCATGTTTGGTGCACTATATTAAATGCTTTATGCATATAAACTTACGTTATCTTAACCCAAGGATTCTTGATAATGTAAAAAGGAAGGGGCTTACTAATGCTGCTATGTTGTTTCTAGGGCCCCAGATAAGGTCATTTTTGTGATAAAATGTATTGTTAAACTGAAAATGATCTAACCTAAGCAAATAAATATCGCGAGTCACATATCTAATGAGAAAATTATTATTTAAATGCTTATAACTTTAAACCGCAACGCGGTAAAAATAAACCGTGACACGAGATATATTGGATCCATTTGTGACGAAAATCAATGGTGTATGTCCGTGTTTGAAAGTAGCTATTTGGCTCTATTTTAAGCTATAGATATTACAATAGTCTGAACAGAACCTAAGATGTAACTTCACATGAAACTACTGTGATACATTATAAACTACAAAATAGTTTTGTAGCTTTGTGTAGAAATATATCAGACATAGAATATAAAACTACTAGGGAAAAGGATTCTATTTGTATGTTGTCTCTTACTCATAAAGCTAAAGAGTCATTTAATATGGATATTAGTGACTATAAAAACAAAATAAGTCATCCTGTGCACATACACACCGCCTTTATAAGCTTCCAAAAGTAAACCCCAATGTATAATTAATATGATATTCTGCCATCTAGTGACCGTGATAGGTAATTGGTTATGCTACACATTTCTCAAAATGCCATACACTTCAGAATATATTTGCAATTCACTACGCATGTAACACATATTTCTTCGCCCCAGCTCCTGCCTGTTATGCATATAGACCAAATTTGTGCCTAAAATAGCACAAATAGTTAATATTGGTGTATTTTCATACACGTATCAAAACTCTGGGTTTCTATCAATAATTTCTCCTGTCATGAAGCCCAAAAAATATGAAATAACTGTATAATTTTTAATTCAGCAAAAAACTGTAATAATATATGCTGATGTGTTCGAGCTAAAAGTTATGCGTTTGTTTCTTACGGTTTTGGGTTAACCAAGAAGATTTTTTATGCATAATTTCATAGTAAAGTAGGCCTATAGAAATCATTAGTCATTCAATATAAAATGGTTATTTTCTGAATTCGACATTATAACCCCCAATTTCCAATGTCTCTGGTGTGTCCCGCATGTCTTGTAGAGACAGCTGTGCCTGTCTGCCAGAGATTTTTACACAAAAACAAGAAAAAGCAGCGGCATATAAAATGCGAATTACAGTGTCAAATAATGGTGCATAACACAAAATATATACAGTATATATATATATATATATAATATCCCCGTGAGAATGTGTTAGAAAACTCATATAAAATGAGTGTTATAAATATCATATAAAAGTTGTGAAATTAATATGTGCTAAAATAATGTAGAATTAAAGAATGCTGGAATAATATATGGGACTGTGTCACACCCTTTTGAGATAACAAAAATACTCGGGCTAGATAGATGGCACTCCCGGGATTATCAAAAAGCTAATATAATATAAACCAAAGATATAAAAAGAATGCTGAATTTTTACTAAACAGGAGGCTGCAGAATAGAAATGTTACAGCATGGAATAATAATGCTGAATTTATTTTCAAAGGATATTAGTAAGGCCGCGAACCAATAAATGATTTTACAATATTGTGTTATAAATCCCTTATAAATGAGAATGTGTTATAAATATCATATAAAAGTTGTGAAATTAATATGTGATAAAATAATATAGAATTAAAGAACGCTGGAATAATATCTGCGGATGCGACAGCGCTAAAAGTTATACATTTGTTTCTTACGTGTTTTGGTGCAGCCAAGAAGATTTTTTATGCAGATTTTATATAAAATGCGAATTACAGTGTCAAATAATGATGCAGAGCACAAAATATATATATAATATTCCCGTGAGAATGTGAAGATTTTTTATGCATATTTTATATAAAATGCGAATTACAGTGTCAAATAATTGCGCAAAACACAAAATATATATATATAATATTCCCGTGAGAATGTGTTAGAAAACTCATATAAAATGAGTGTTATAAATATCATATAAAAGTTGTGAAATTAATATGTGCTAAAATAATGTAGAATTAAAGAACGCTGGAATAATATCTGTGGATGCGGTAGATCTAAAAGTTATACATTTGTTTCTTACGTGTTTTGGTGTAGCCAAGAAGATTTTTTTATGCAGATTTTATATAAAATGCGGGCGAATACAAAAAAGGCTTCTTTATTTCCAAATAACATGCTGCAGATACACTATCATCATGACCTGTGTGACTTGTGGCTGTCAAATAAAATACAATGCTCTGATAACTGCAGTAAACTCATTTCCGCTACCTTAGTAAATATTGTAAGTTGCTCTCTGTGTACGTTCTACACCGGTTTATTGGGTCAACAGAACCTCTGTTAGTATATCTCCCCCACAGAAACTCTGGCTGTCTAGTGACCAGCATGTCCTGTAGAGACACAGCTGTGCTTGTCTGTCAGTTTCACACTTATATTAATGAAATGTCTTTGTAAGCCACGTTGTCCTGTAGAGACACAACTGTGATTATTATATAAACGACATGGTGTGTTATAAAATACAATATATAAAAATGAGAATACCTTACACATTACAGTCTGCAGCCAGAAACACTGGTTCTAAAATACACTGCATAGAAATGTGGCCGTAATAGGTAATTAGTTATGCCACACATTTCTCAAAATGACATACACTGTAGAATATATCTGCAATTCACTACACTTGTAACACATATTTCATCGCCCCAACTCCTGACTGCTATACATATAGGACAAATTTACGCCTAAAATAGCACAAATAGTTAATATTGGTGTATTTTCATACACTTATCAAAACTTTGGGTTTCTACATAATTTTCTATTTATATGGCCTAATTAGCAATACTATTCAGTTGCATTCTGAGATATATATATATATATTAATGTACACTCTGCACGCCATCATGCCTGAACAAAACAGAAATGTAGATTTTTTGCGAATTTATTAAAAAGAAAACTGAAATATCACACGGTCATAAGTATTCAGACCCTTTGCACAGTATTGAGTGCAATATTACACTCAGTCATTCCGCCTGTTACTGTATACATTGGTTATGCCACACATTTCTCAAAATGACATACACTGTAGAATATATCTGCAATTCACTACGCTTGTAACACATATTTCATCGCCCCAACTCCTGACTGCTATACATATAGGACAAATTTACGCCTAAAATAGCACAAATAGTTAATATTGGTGTATTTTCATACACTTATCAAAACTTTGGGTTTCTACATAATTTTCTATTTATATGGCCTAAAAACAGTAATACATGTGCAGAAGTAACTTAAAATGTGTTCCCAGAATCAAATTACCAATATCAAACATGGTGTGTTATAAATGCATGAATAAAACTGATAGAAATGCACAAAGAGTGCAGAAGTGTTATTTCTATAAAGATATATTGCCCGGTTTCTTATGTATGTCCAGTTATTTTCAACAAAACAAGGATAGAGTCAAATTATAGACAGCACAGGCAACGTGCATAAAGATAATAACATAAATAAGTTCTAAATGTCTATTTCTTGTGTGTTGTATGTTAATAAAGTGCAAAAATCACTGACCTATGTGGCCTGCATATTAATAAAGTGCAAAAATCACTGACCTATGTGGCCCGCATATTAATAAAGTGCAAAAATCCCTGACCTATGTGTTCAGCATATTAATAAAGTGCAAAAACATGATAACATAAGTCCTAAATGACTAATAACCGCATATTAATAAAGTGCAAAAAACATGATAACATAAGTCCTAAATGACTAATAACCGCATATTAATAAAGTGCAAAAAAAAAAAAAATCCCTGACCTATGACAAAAAGCTAATATAATATAAACCAAAGATATAAAAAGAATGCTGAATTTTTACTAAACAGGCTGCTGCAGAATAAAAATGTCACAGCATGGAATAATAATGCTGAATTTATTTTCAAAGGATCCGTAATACCAGGGCCTAACTTACTGGATTTGGTACGTAGTACAACGCAGAGCCATGCTCTGAACAGTAGAAATTTACCGCCGAGTTGGGATTCATTTATGCAGGCTATGGCCGAACTAAATATGGCGTCTACAGTTGTGGGTAATACCGCTACTAGGAAGCTTTTAGATGAATTAAAAATTACCAACAGTGAGACACGCTCTGTATCTACACCGCTGAAGTTAGCGACGGCTCCCCGTACAATTCAATCTTTACATTCCCCTTCCTTAGGTTCCACACGTGGAACTCTGCTACCTAAAAAAGGTCTCTACCGATGCTGCAAACCATGTGGCTCACGATGTAAAGAATGTACTGGCTAAAATGCTGTACTCGCCTTGTAACTCTATATTAATTATTTTGTAAGAAGTGTAATTGTTCATTGTACTATTTTAATGTTTTTACTTTTTATATTCTGTAAGAATTTTTTATAGTGTTGAAATGTCTTTGAGATGCTGTTTTATCGTGAGAAATAAATCTTTTAAATTTTTTTTTTTTTTTTACAATATCGTGTCTTTGGTTTTTATTCGTATAAAACACGCCGCTTCTTACTTGTGTTGTAACATTGGGTCATATTATAACTTGTGTTGTGACATTGGTGCATATCTCTTCTGTGTATATAAGGCAGCCACAAGGATAAAACCTGCTACAATGTGAATAAACACAACTTGCAATGGCCTCAGTAGATAACAAATAACTTTGCAGATGCCATCTTCAGGACACAAAAAAGAGAAAGCAAATATCAATCCAGGTACAATACAAGTACAAATGTGTTATAAAACAAAGTTCTGCTTCACAAAGATCACCAAACAGCATGAGTTTGTACAAAAATATCTGACCCTCAGATAACACAGCTGTTTTCTGAGAAAGCTAATACAAAAAACAAATAACCTCAGATGCCATCTTCAGGACACAATAACTTTTCTGTTTGTGAGAATAAACATTTATGGGGTACGCAAATACAACAACAATTGCTTGACCTAGGTGCTATAAATTGACCTAGGTGTTATGAACCTCTGAACCGCAGTTAACCTAATTTAGATAATGTTCACCATTTAGTTAGTGTTCACCATTTACAAAAACAAATAGACAGCTTTAAGTTCTCCACTATATGAATACACTGCAAATACCCACAGCAGATTCTCTGTTTGGGAAAATAAACATTTAGTTAATGTTCACCATAGTGTTCAGTAGAGACACATATAAACAGCTTTAAGTTCTCCACTATATGAATACACTGTGAATAAAACAAAAGCTTACAGAATCAAACTCGGGGATACGTATAAAATCTATTATAAACAAATGAGAAAGGTGTTATAAACCACGTGTAAAATAAATACACGACTAGGCTATAATTATAAACATGTGTTATTCCACAAAATACGGGAATAATATCAAAACTACAACAAATTAAACTATATTAAACTATATCAAAAGGGGGAATCAAACAAGGAGGGACAGCTGGATACCAGCCGTCAGACAAGGGGAGGGGAGGGGTTACACACTTTGATACACTTTGATAGGGGCGGGGCACCTGTCAGATTGAGTTTGACGAGACATGGCTATTATACACTACTGGCACTTCTCATCGCCTGCCCAATACAATCCCAACAGTGAAACATGGTGGTGGCAACATCATGCTATGGGGGTGTTTTTCAGCTGCAATGACAGGACAACTGGTTGTCATAAAAAGAAACATGAATGCGGCCAAGCACAGAGATATCCTGGATGAAAACCTCTTCCAGAGTGCTCTGGACCTCAGACTTGGCCGAAGGTTCACCTTCCAACAAGACAATGACCCTAAGCACACAGCTAAAATAACAAAGGAGTGGCTTCAAAACAATTCTATGACCATTCTTGACTGGCCAGCCAGAGCCCTGACCTAAACCCAATTGAGCATCTCTGGAAAGACCTGAAAGTGGCTGTCCACCAACGTTCACCATCCAACCTGACGAAACTGAAGAGGATCTGCAAGGAGGAATGGCAAAGGATCCCCAAATCCAGATGTGAAAAACTTGTTGCATCATTCCCAAGAATACTCATAGCTGTACTAGCTCAAAAGGGTGCTTCTGCTCAATACTGTATGAAACTGGGGCATGGAACTTTGATTAGTGGCACTAATACAGTGCTGCAATAAATAAAAATGCTGGTGCAGTGTGTGCTATGCCAGTCTTGATGACACAGCCTTTATGTTTCATCTAGTTTGTACAGAAAAATGTACATTAAACTAAATGGCTAATTTCAGTTTTTGAAAACTTTTAGTTAAAGTGAAATCCTTGTTCTGTAGTCTGTACATAAGGAGTAATGTAAGTTCAAAGCTTGGTTATTAATTGCAAACATGGAGAATTCAGAACAAAGGTATTGCCTGTGAAGCTTAGCATTAGTGATTAATGGAGCACAATGATCATAATCTTTAATGCTAATCTGACCTTCAAATGTCAAGAAAATGAGAATGTGTTGAAAGGGCTTGCAAGAGGTTTCTAACAAATCAAACCCTGGAATTCATTTTTTTAGATGGGTATTGAAGTAGCTGAGGTTGGCTTATAAAGAATTAAGAAGAATGTTTCCATGTGCAATGGTGCACAATGGATGTTGTTTAATTCAGATGGCAATGATGAATGTCATCATCATTAATATTCTGCACTTTGTATAAGGCAAGCTGCACATAAAAAACTTTACTGCATACCCTAAAACCTAAAGCAGAGCTGCGTACAGCAGAAACACTCCATGTGCAGCTGTATGGTGACCATATGGTGCTGTAATTTGACCATACGTTTTATAGGGGAGAATACATAACACATTATACAAACATATATGGTGTGAGCCAACATGTCTGTCCAAATTACATATTCTGTGCAATGTTTTGCTCTGATTCATTTTCTGTTTCACTCTTAAAAATGTTGTTACTTGTGAAAGCATTTACATTTTTCATGATTCCTTATAAAGTTTAATGCATTTTTAATAGAATTTCAGTATATTTAATGTATTAAAAAAGCTGCTCCTACCACCCCATGTATCAATGTGTTCTACATCTCCATGTACCCATGGAGGGAGCCCTGGAGCGGTGCGGCTGTTCTGTATTGATGGCTCTGCTGCACCAGGCAGGGGGCCCCGTGAGCCCTTACTGCTGTATGGAGCCTGAGAACCCCCTCTTTCCTTCTGCTCACCAGGCTCCATACAGCAGTATTGGCTGTAATGTCCTAATGGCGGCACTGACCCCATGTATTAAGTATCAATAAACTCTACTACCACAATGAATAATGTACCCCATGTAGAGTCTTGAAAAAGTATTCATAGCCCATGATCTTTTCCATATCTTTTCACATTATACCCACAAACTTAAATGCATTTTATTGTGATTTTATGTGATAAATCAACACAAAGTAGCAAGTATGTGTGAAGTGTAAAGGTAATGATACATGATTTTCTTAATATTTTAAAAATATAAATCTGAAAACTGTGACATGTATTTGTATTAATCCTTCCCCTCCCCCTGAGTCAATACTTTGTAGGACCACCTTTGGCTGCAAGTCCTAGGGGTATGTCTCTCCCAGCTTTTCACATCTACAGGCTGACATTTTTGCTCATTCTTCCTTCCAAACTAGCTTTAGCTCAGTAAGATTGGATGAAGTGCATCTATGAATAGCAATTTATTGAAGTGCATCTATGAACAGCAAAAGTCTTGATACAGATTCTTAATGGAATTTAGGTCTGGACTTTGACAAAGCAATCCAAACAGATAAATATGCGTTGATCTGAACCATTCCCTTGTAACTCTAGCAGTTTGTTTAAGATCCTTGTCTTGCTGGAAGGTGAACTTACACCCCAGGATTGCCTAGTATTTAACTGCATCCATCTTTACATCAACTCTAACCAGCTTCGCTGTCCCTGCTGAATAAAATCATCCTCAAGAGCATGATGCTGCCACCACCATGTTTGACGGTGGGGATGTTTTTTTCAGGGGATGTGCAGTCTTAGTTTTCTGCCACACATAGCATTTTGGATTCAGCACAAAAAGTTCTACTTTTGTCTTATCTGACCAGAGAACTTTCTTCCACATGCTTGCTGTGTTCCCTACATGGCTGTTTACTAACTGCAAGCAGGACTTTTTATCTCTTGCTTTCAAATATGTCTTTCTTCTTGCTACACTTCTATCAAGACCATATTTGTGAAATATCTTGGCTGCTTTCCTTATTAGTGCTCTCCTTACTTGGATCTCAGTTTGGATGGATGGTCATGTCTTTGTAAGTTTGCAGTTGTGCTATACTCCTTCCATTTTTGGATGATAGATTGAACGGTGCTGTTAGACGTTCAGAGCTTAGGTTATTTTTTTAGTTAACACTGCTTTAGTCTTCTACACAACTTTATCCCTGACCTGTCTGGTGTGTCCCTTGCTGTTCATGATGCTGTTTGAGCCCTAATGTACTTAAACCTCTGACTCTGACTACTTCACCAAACAGCTGCAGTTATACTGAGAATAAATTACATGTAGGGAGACTCAATTTACTAATTATGTGACTTCTGGAGGCAATTAGTAACTTGGTATTATAATTAGGGGTATCGGACTACTTGGGGCCGAATAAAAATGTATGTCACAATGTTCACATTCATATTATTAAATTAATTAGAAACCCA
Source organism: Ranitomeya imitator (assembly GCF_032444005.1). Classification (NCBI taxonomy): domain Eukaryota; kingdom Metazoa; phylum Chordata; class Amphibia; order Anura; family Dendrobatidae; genus Ranitomeya; species Ranitomeya imitator. The sequence goes on from NC_091287.1 coordinate 287,585,705, forward strand.
TGTATCATTTCCTGTAGACTTAGTATATGACCTAAAACATAAGTTTGTGGGTGTAACATGAAAAAAAAGGTGGAAAACTTTAGGGGGTATGAAAAATGTTTCAAACCACTGTATGAATGTGTCCTACTTCCCCATGCATCAATGTATTCTACTTCCTCAATGCTTAACTAATTGCTTAACAGTTGTAGTAGTATGAGTAAGCATACACTAATTTACAGGAGAATGGATCTCACAACTGAACTCATTTTTTCTACATCACAAGTGGTTATAAGTGGATACATAAGAGTGCTCACAGAAATATAATCTGAATAATCTGATCATGTATACATAAGCAAACAACCGAACAAAGCTATTCAACATTTCAAGTAGTAGCTAAAAGAATGTATTTATGAGGCCTTTTTTTCTGTTTTGCTTGCAGGTATTCCATTGACAGGAACAGTGATGCTGGAAGATATTTCTATGTTGATATTACCACTGGTGCATTAATGACAGCAAGGCCTCTAGATAGAGAAGATGTGTCTTGGCATAATATCACAATCTTAGCAATGGAGATGAGTAAGTAAAATTGACAAATACATATATTTCCAAGTTCAAATTATCTTTGTATGATTTTGGCTTTATTTTGATTGTATTAGACATCATCATGAGATTCATAGTTAAATTACAGATGCAGTGTATCAAGAATGCCACCTGTGGTATTTGGTCAGTGTGGACCGAAGCTGCTTTAAGGGGTCCTCTGGGGTGATGTTATGGCAGCTAGATGGTATAAATTCCCACAGGTGAAGTATATCCCCAGGGCTGGAAGGGGCAGTAAAGAGCAAGGACACAGGTTTGCAGTCTCTTTACCTGGTTTACTGAAGACTTCAGGCAGCCACAGTCCAGGGCACTAGATCACAGGGCAGGGCAAGGTCTGGCTGGCTTGGAAGCAAGTTGGGAGTCCCCTTATCCAGGTGAAGATTAAAGTCTTCCTCTAGCGTGGTGGTGTTATAGTTCCTTACTGCCTATGGCTTCAGATAAGGTCCTCACAGATCATCTCTGTCCCCACATAGGATAGGACAATACCTGCATGACAGGTAACTCAAGCCTTTTTACAGGGACTCTTGCATGCCTCAGGCTCTATGTGTTACTGTGTCTCAGGTGTGTGTGGCAGACAGGTAACTTGCAGTTCAGCTGTCCTGCCGATCTCTGATGTAAGCCATGGAGTCCATTACAACCTCGGTGTTCCAGCTACCGGTGTCTGTTCCTCAGACTGTTCCTCCCACTGGTCTCCTCACCTGTGCTCCTCTTTCCTACATGCTCACTGCAATATATTCAGCTTTCGTATAATCTCTTCCCGGGAGCTGCAGCACTGCAGCTACACAGCTCCGTACTCCTTCTTCTGCCTCAGAGACCTCCAGTCTGCTTCCTGGCACAAACTTCCTAACTTTCCCTCCAAACTACCATATATATGGGGAATCACCTAGTAAATAGGATCAAAAGCTCCCCCTGGTGGCCTGGAGTGTGAACATGCTGCATGCTTGTTTTTACCTGCGGACAGTTATCCTTCCTTGCCTCCAAACGTAACATCACTCTCCCCGTGAGGAAAGCAATGCTACTATGATGACCAGGACCCTGGGACGCCACACATATCATGTTACAAGTCACCTACTGTGAATGCATCATTCATAGTCTGCATTGGGATCATATATGCTTTCAATACAACTTTAGCACATAGCAGATAACTGGAAACATAGTAATACAGTTTTATCATGACTGCTAATTTACATGCCTATTTAAAAAAAAAACAAGCAGAAAATCATTGGAGTAAATTGCACCAAATGTATGAACAGCTTACCAACATGTGACATAATGCTACGTCACATGTTGTGTGCTGGTGCACGGAGCGTGCTTAGGAGAAGAGCCTGCAGCATATCCATGTAACAGCAGATATGGGAACGATCTCCAATTCCTGCTGTTTAGCTATTTAACTATCATTGCAGCAGCATTTAAACATTATGATCACAGGACGCATGTGCGAAGGGATCGTTGGGGGACTATGGCTTTTCATGTAGCCAATCATTGTAGCATGAAAAATTATTTAAAATATACCTTTTCATTAACTGATTAAAAAACACAACTATACAGAGAAAAAACAAAATCAACACCAATATCTCAATTGGAATATATACAGCATAGGGGACTGTTGTGAACTGGTGGTTTAGGAGCAACATGGAACGAGCTCTGAAGGAGGTGGTACCTGTACTGACCACAGTCCCTAAGCTCAACACAACACTAGAAGTAGCCGTGGGATGCTCCTGTCACTCCCCAGGCACCTCGTCACAGCCTGAGAACTAACTACCCCTAAAGATAGAAACAGGAAAACTATCTTGCCTCAGAGAAAATCCACAAAGGATAGCTAGCCCCCCACAAGTAATGACTGTGAGTGGAGAGGGAAAAGACATACACAGAATGAAACCAGGATGTAGCACAGGAGGCCAGTCTAGCTAGATAGATAGGACAGAATAGAATACTGTGCGGTCAGTATTAAAAACTACAAAAATCCACACAGAGTTTACAAAAATCTCCACACCTGACTAAAGGTGTGGAGGGTAAATCTGCTTCCCAGAGCTTCCAGCTTAACTGAATTAATCCATACTGACAAGCTGGACAAAACATAGAATGCACAGAATGAATAAGTCCACAACATGTGGACAGAAAAGAGCAAAGCAAGGACTAAACTTTGCTGAACTGGTCAGGATATCAGGGAAATCCAAGAGAGATGTGAATCCAACCAGGAACTATTGACAAGTGGCACTGGCTGAAGGGAAGAGCCAGGCATAAATAGCCGAGCAGAAAGACAATCAGTGGAAGCAGCTGCAGACTGCTAAATCCAAGGAGCAGCCATACCACTTAAAACCACCGGAAGGAGCCCAAGAGCAGAACTCACAAAAGTGCCACTTACAACCACCGGAGGGAGCCCAAGAGCGGAATTCACAACAGTACCCCCCCCTTGAGGAGGGGTCACTGAACCCTCACCAGAGCCCCCAGGCCGATCAGGACGAGCCAAGTGAAAAGCACGAACCAAATCGGCGGCATGGACATCGGAGGCAACAACCCAAGAATTATCCTCCTGGCCATAACCCTTCCACTTGACAAGATACTGAAACCTCCGCCTCGAAAAACGAGAATCCAAAATTTTCTCAACCTCATATTCCAACTCTCCCTCAACCAACACCGGGGCAGGAGGATCAACCGAGGGAACAACGGGCACCACATATCTCCGCAACAAAGATCTATGGAAAACATTATGAATGGCAAAAAAAGCTGGAAGAGCCAAACGAAAAGACACCGGATTGATAATTTCAGAAATCTTATACCAATAAACCGAGGCTTAAACTTAGGGGAAGAAACCTTCATAGGAACATGACGAGAAGACAACCAAACCAAATCCCCCACACGAAGCCGGGGACCAACACACCGACGGCGGTTAGCAAAACGTTGAGCCTTTTCCTGAGACAACGTCAAATTGTTCACCACATAAGTTCAAATCTGCTGCAGCCTGTCCACCACAGAATCCACACCAGGACAATCAGAAGGCTCAACCTGCCCCGAAGAAAATCGAGGATGAAAACCAAAATTACAAAAGAAAGGTGAAACCAAAGTAGCCGAACTAGCCCTATTATTAAGGGCAAACTCAGCCAACGGCAAGAAAGCCACCCAATCATCCTGATCAGCAGACACAAAGCATCTCAAATAGGTTTCCAAGGTCTGATTAGTTCGCTCAGTTTAGCCATTAGTCTGAGGATGAAACGCCGAAGAAAAAGACAAATCAATGCCCATCCTAGCACAAAAGGCTTGCCAAAACCTAGAGACAAACTGAGAACCTCTGTCAGACACAATATTCTCCGGAATGCCATGCAAATGAACCACATGCTGAAAAAACAATGGAACCAAATCTGAGGAGGAAGGCAACTTAGGCAACGGTACCAGATGGACCATTTTCGAGAACCGGTCACAAATAACCCAGATAACAGACATCTTCTGGGAAACAGGAAGATCCGAAATAAAATCCATGGAAATATGCGTCCAGGGCCTCTCAGGGACCAGCAAAGGCAAAAGCAACCCACTAGCGCGGGAACAGCAAGGCTTGACCCGGGCGCAAGTCCCACAGGACTGCACAAAAGCACGCACATCGCGCGACAAGGAAGGCCACCAAAAGGACCTAGCAACCAAATCTCTGGTACCAAAAATCCCAGGATGACCAGCCAACACTGAACAATGAACCTCAGAAATTACCTTACTTGTTTATCTATCAGGAACAAACAGCTTCCCCACTAGACAGCGGTCAGGCTTATTAGCCTGAAATTCCCGAAGCACCCGCCGCAAATCAGGGGAGATGGCAGAAAGAATCACCCCTTCCTTAAGAATGCCAATTGGCTCAAGGACTCCAGGAGAATCAGGCAAAAAACTCCTAGAGAGGGCATCAGCCTTAACATTCTTAGATCCCGGAAGATACAAGACCACAAAATCAAAACGGGAGAAAAACAGGGACCATCGAGTCTGTCTAGGATTCAGCCGCTTGGCCGACTCGAGGTAAATCAGATTCTTATGATCAGTCAAGACCACAATGCGGTGCTTAGCTCCTTCAAGCCAATGTCGTCACTCCTCAAACGCCCACTTCATAGCCAACAACTCCCGATTGCCGGCATCATAATTGTGTTCCGCAGGCGAAAACTTTCTGGAAAAAAAAGCACACGGTTTCATCAAAGAACCATCAGAATCCCTCTGAGACAAAACGGCCCCTGCTCCAATCTCAGACGCGTCAACCTCAACCTGAAAAGGAAGAGAAACATCCGGCTGACGCAACACAGGGGCAGAAGTAAATCGGCGTTTAAGCCCCCGAAAGGCCTCAACAGCCGCAGAGGACCAATTCGTCACATCAGCGCCTTTCTTCGTCAAATCAGTAAGGGGCTTAACCACACTGGAAAAGTTGGCAATGAAACGACGATAGAAATTAGCAAAGCCCCAAAATTTTTGAAGACTCTTCACAGATGTGGGTTGAATCCAGTCATGAATAGCTTGGACCTTAACAGGATCCATTTCCATAGACGAGGGAGAAAAAATAAAACCCAAAAAAGAGACCTTCTGAACTTCAAATAGGCACTTAGACCCCTTCACAAATAAAGCATTATCACGAAGGATCTGGAACACCATCCTGACCTGCTTCACATGAGACTCCCAATCATCGGAAAAAATCAAAATATCATCCAAATATACAACCATGAATTTATCAAGATAATTGCGGAAAATATCATGCATGAAAGATTGGAACACAGATGGAGCATTAGAGAGCCCGAATGGCATCACGAGGCATTCAAAATGGCCTTCGGGCGTATTAAATGCAGTTTTCCATTCGTCACCCTGTTTAATACGAACAAGATTATATGCCTCTCGGAGGTCAATCTTAGTAAACCAACTAGCCCCCTTAATCTGAGCAAACAAATCAGAAAGCAAAGGCAAGGGGTATTGGAATTTGACCGTGATCTTATCAAGAAGACGATAATCTATACAGGGTCTCAAGGAGCCATCCTTCTTAGCAACAAAAAAGAAACCCACTCCCATAATCATACTGACCTAAAAAATTATATTGACTAGTCATTAGTAGCATAAAACAAAAAAAACAATGGTGGAATGCATTTATTTTCACCATTTCTTCACACATTTCATTTTTTTCTCTGCTTTTCTCATTTTTCTCATGCTACAAAAAACAAGCCATTATATGGCCAAGTTGGCAAAAAAATATATACGGTAAAAGTTATCGCTCTTGGAATAAGAGTAAAGTAATGGAAGCAAACAAAATAAAAATTCTTCCAGGATTAAAGGGGATAAAGGTGCATGCCACTTGATAAAATTTAGCACAGTTCTAGACTGTCATAAAGTGAGAAAAGTATATATAAACCTTTTAAGAGCAATTGTATATTTGTGCAACATTTCTGTTTTTGGCCATGTCACCTCTTGGTATTCCATACCCATTTTTGACATAGTTTTGTGAGAATGGTTAAAAAAAAAATCAAGTTTTTGAATTAATTATGACTTTTAGTTTTCACCAAAACTGGCATAAACTATTTAATAAATTTGAGGCGGTGTACCTGCATGTATGTGCTAGAGTCCATGTACTATATGATGAGATCAAGTGATTGCATGAACTACATCATACAGATTAAATATGGCTGAAAATGTCCATCATTCTATCATATAGAAATCCAAAATATAAAATTACTTTCTGACCTTTGACATTCACTTAAATTAGTTGCAGCTTTTCTGCAGATATGTAAGAGAATGTTTAACAAAAGAAAAAAAATAAAGAAATATTACTGTATCTACCCTGTACCTTTACTACACAGTATCATTCTCAATGACTACTTGATTTTCATCTCTGTAGCCTTTTGAAAAGTTCATTTATTTATCTTCTTTTTAAGATGTCACGTTTGAGTGAAACTTTTTTGCCTATAGGCTATGAGTTTAATTAAAAAATATCAAATGATCACGATTAGTGATAAGCGAGTATACTCGTTGCTCGGGTTTTCCCTGTTCATCTGTAATATTAAGTATTGCTAAAAAAATGAAGTTAAGTAAATGATTAGTATACACAGTAATAGAAAAATCACTAAGAATGTGCCACTTTGTTTCACCCATCAGATAATCCTGCACAGGTTGGAAGTGTTCCTGTTACAATAAAAATCCTAGATGTTAATGACAATGCTCCAGTCTTCACCAAATTTTTTGAGACATTCATGTGTGAAAATGCAAAAGCTGGGCAGGTAAGATAACTAAAAAAATGTGTGTTAAACTATATTTCTATGAGAACTTTTTAGGACTACACAATAAATACCTAAAATAAGCTAGAAAATAACCCTGTCCCTTTTAAGGAGATCTTTATGGAGTTGTGCCTTCTTATACTGATTCGCCAATAATCAACTAATCACAGAAAGCTTCACATCTGGGGCCATCTACAATTAGTTGTTATTCCTGATTCCAAGTATTCAGCTTCACTACTGATCCATTTCCTATGAATGGATCATTACACAATGCCCTTTGAATACTGACTGGTTGATTAAGGCACGCATGTTCATTAAATTCACTTAGGGTATGTGTCCACGTTCAGGATTGCATCAGGATTTGGTCAGGATTTTATGCAGGTAAAATCCTGAACAAATCTGCACCTGAGGTCACTGGCAGGTCACCTGCGCTGTCCTTGCGTTTTTTCTGCAATATAAGGACATGCTGCGTTCTTAAAAGACGCGCCGCATGTGCGTTTTCTCGGGTCTGCTGCATGCATCTTTTACTGCATAGTGGAGAAGGGATTTTATTAAATCCCCTCCACTACGCTGTAACATCTGGACGCTGCATTTTTGACGCTGCGGCTCAGCGCTGCGTCAAAAACGCAGCGTTTCCTGAACGTGGAAACATACCCTTACTGTTCTTGCAAATGAATGAAGGTTGTCAATTAAGATGAAGCATGTAAGAAGCCACAAACAGGCATAATGCAAGAGACCACAGGCAGTTGGAGGACGTCAGGAAACTGCAGGCAGGCAGAGTGCTGGTAACCGCAGGCAGGTGGAAGATGTTAGAAAATCACAAGCAGGCAGGTGGAATGCAGTAGAAGGTGTTTAGCAACCCAAGGTTTAGCATTACAAAAGTCTTAATGCAATACCAAGACACAAGAGTGAGTCCCATTAAGCCTTATATAGACCAAGGGGGATGCTCACATGGGATTGCGCCCGGCCATCTGCAAAGGCTGATGTGGAGCGCAGCAGAGTATAGCAGACCATGCAGAGGGAAGGAAAGTAGGTATCCGGGTAAGGTGCGTAACAGTACCCCTCTCTTAGGGCATCTCCAAAATGAGTCCAAAACCAAAGAAGCAAGGACACACTCAGGATCAGTTACATCTTTCCTGCAATTCTCTTTGCCCGCAGAGAAGATATCTTTAGAGTCCTAATAGAAGGCAGGAGCATAAAGACCTACGGATGCAGTAGGTGCTGAGCAGAGTTTCACAGGAGTAGGCTAAGGTAGAGTAGAGCAAAACCAAGATAGAGTACACTGGGCGATCTGGTTGTACGACCAGTCAATGACTGGAGCATGAAGCCATAGCCACGGAAGTCCCAAAACCACTGTTGCATCAGAGAGAGGCAAAACCAAAAAAGAAATGTCCTCCACATGTAGTGCTCCAATCTGGAGAGTTACCTTCACTGTCCGGAATTGAATACAACCACCTGGAATTGTAGAGCCATTAACGGAGCTTACCTTCGGCAGTGATTGCAATGAAACCAGAGGGATTTTCAACCTTTCAGCCAGAGAAAAGTCCATAAAATTTTTAGCTGCTCCAGAATCAATAGAGTGTTTAAAGAACTGTAAGAAACAGTCATAGGCAGAATTTTTTTTAGTGGATATAAGAGTAAATCCTAGAGGAATCCTTCCTCTTTGCCTAGGTTATAAAGTTCACCCTATCTGTATTTCAGTTTGGAATAGTTGAAGTGATAATGATCCTGTTCACCACAATACAAACCAGGTCCCTGTGACAGTCGTTCAGATCTTTCATTCAGAGTTAATCTGCTCCAACCAATCTCCAAAGGTTTAGGTGCAATTGGTTTGGAAGGGAATGTTAATTTCTCTTTTGGAGGGGAGATATGAGAATCCACAGTTTTCTCCCTAGACCTCTCTTTAAAACGTAAGTTAACACGAGTAGCGGGGGATATTGACTCATCACGTGAAGATTAGTGATGAGCGAATATACTAGTTACTCGAGATTTCCCGAGCACGCTCGGGTGACCTCCGAGTATTTTTTAGTGCTTGGATATTTAGTTTTCATTGCTGCAGCTGAATGATTTACATCTGTTAGCCAGCATTAGTACATGTGGGGGTTGCCTGGTTGCTAGAGAATCCACACATGTAATCAAGCTGGCTAAGAGATGTAAATCATTCAGCTGAGGTGAGGAAAACTAAATCTCTGAGCACTAAAAAATACTCGGAGGTCACCCGAGCGTGCTCGGGAAATCTCAAGTAATGAGTATATTCGATCATCACTAGTGAAGATGGCTTGACATGACTTGACAGGCAGCTGTAAAAGACAGCCAGGAGAGCATCATTGTTACATGTTAACTCAACAGAAAGGGTGCAGAACTGGATGGCATGTTGCCCCACACAGTGAGTCCCTTATCTGAGCCACAGAATGGAATTGGCAATGGAGTGAACACGACCCAGTGCATCAAACGCTTTCTGGAAGGCAGACAAGAAAGATAGTATGGCATGTATGATGTGGTCATCTCATTGCCACAATGGTACGGCCAATGCCAAAGCATTGCCAGATAACAAAGAAAAATGTAGGCCACATCTGAACAAAATTGCTGGAAAAACAACTTAAAGTGTATGATGCTGTATGATGCTCTGATGCACAAAGCTCCAGCAGGCCTTTTTGTTGCCATCAAAACATGTAGGAATGGGAAAATGTGCAGATGTCTTCCAGACCAAGTGATGCATGGGGAAATTTAAAGGGAACCTGTCACCCCGAAAATCGCGGGTGAGGTAAGCCCACCGGCATCAGGGGCTTATATACAGCATTCTGTAATGCTGTAGATACGCCCCTGATGTTACCTGAAAGAGGAGAAAAAGACGTTAGATTATACTCACCCAGGGGCGGTCCCGCTGCTGGCCGGTCGGATGGGCGTCTCTGGTCCGCTGCGGCACCTCCTATCTTCATTCCAAGACGTCCTCTTCTGATCTTCAGCCACGGCTCCGGAGCAGGCGTACTTTGTCTGCCCTGTTGAGGGCAGAGCAAAGTACTGCAGTGCGCAGGCGCCGGGCCTCTCTGACCTTTCTGGCGCCTGCACACTGCAGTACTTTGTTCTGCCCTCAACAGGGCAGACAAAGTACGCCTGCGCCAGAGCCGCGGCGTGAAGACCAGAAGAGGACGTCATGGAATGAAGATGGGAGGAGCCGCAGCGGACCAGAGACGCCCATCCGACCGGACCAGCAGCGGGACCGCCCCTGGGTGAGTATAATCTAACATCTTTTTCTCCTCTTTCAGGTAACATCGGGAGATTATCTACAGCATTACAGAATGCTGTAGATAAGCCCCTGATGCCGGTGGGCTTACCTGACCCACGATTTTCGGGGTGACAGGTTCCCTTTAAGCTGCTGCAAGTGTTGATGATCTGGTAGTGAGGTTGCAAGAATCTAGGACAGAGCATACACACGGGCTGTGAGATCCTGCACAGCGTTGACAAGCACCTGTTGACTTGCAAAAAAATATAAAAAGAGATATAAGACAATAGTGATCACCTTACAATATTTTTTTTTGGTTACAACAACAACAAAAAAACACAAAAGATTTTTCAAAAGCATTTAAAAAGCAAAAAATTTGCTGTAATGCAACAAATACCAAAATATCATAAATAGTGATGAGCGAGTATACTCGTTGCTCGAGTTTTCCCAAGCAAGCTTGGGTGGTCTCCGAGTATTTGTAAGTTCTCGGAGATTTAGTTTTCATTGCCTCAGCTGCATGATTTACAGCTGATAGACAGCTTGAATACATGTGGGGATTCCCAGCAACCAGGCAACCCCCACATGTACTCAGGCTGGCTAGCAGCCGTAAATCATGCAACTGCATCAACAAAAACTAAGTCTCCGAGCAGTTACAAATACTCGGAGACCACCCTAACCACCCTAGCGTGCTCGGGAAAACCTGAGCAAAGAGTACACTCGCTCATCACTAATCATATAGACAAGGTGTGTCTATCTTGCATCTCACAGCCAAAACTTATTGACGTGTGTCCTTGATATATCAGTAATTTGGTACGATAACAACATTTTAAAACACACTAGATTTTATGAAGGGTATATCTGGCACAATTGTGACTTTGCATGTGTCAATTTTATCAGGACATTCATTATTAGATATAACCTTCTCCAATAGTAAAGACTCCTATCCCTAATATATCACCGATTGGGCATCAGAGATTATAGATGGACCAGATTTTGTACAAAGTGCATTGTGCAAATATCCCTTTACATGTGTCAATCTCAGTACAGGGGCACACAGTAAATGTACCCTTCTCAGCTGGCAAATATACTAAGAAAGTTCCCATGCACATAATATATGTGAGTTTGATCCATACACAGAGATCTCATTATAAACAGATTATTATCAATTTATTTTAGAAATGTATATTAATATCAATAATTCACAAGCATTCTAACAATTGTCCCACATAGAAAATATACGTGGAATGGATCCGTGTGCACAGCACTTATTAATAGGGTTGATCGAATTGCTGCATATAAGTGTTTATCCGAATAGCTATAGTGCTTACCGAATAGCTGCCCCTGTAACCTGGATACCGGGAATGCTCCCGATAATCAGCTGTTAAGCGCCGCATCCCTACTTATTACCTATATGTTATATCATCCAAAATACACATCTAAGGCATGTGCTCTGCTATTTTTAGAACTCCTATAGAAATAAATGAAGAGTGCCATGCATGCACAGCCACCTGTCCATTCACATCAGCCATAAAAATAGTCAAGGAACCCCTGTTCTCGAAGTATAGGGCACAGAGGTGGAACTCACATCTGTTAGGGTATGTTCCTACGATCCGGAACTAGCAGTGTTTTGGACTCAACGTATGTTCATTGCGTCCAAAGCGCTGCCTTCTATTGAACGCAGGTAAATCCTCATGTGTTCATTGAACCATGCGCCTTTACCGCATTCAATATATTCTATTGATTACATTTCTGTTGCGGAGGCTACTGACTCCGCAGAAGAAATTGACATGCTGCGGTCTTGATAGACGCACCATATGTCAGTGTCATATTCTATGATTCAAAGTTCAGATCTATTAGTTTGTGCTTATTGGGTGCACTGCAATCCATGCAGACTGGTTATGCAAAATGAATAAGATTATATACAGCTGTGTCAAAAAGTGTTTGCCCCCTTCCTGATTCCCTATTTTGCATGTTTGTCACACTTAAATGTTTCAGATCACCAAGCAAATTTAAATATTATACAAAGATAACACAAGTAAACACAAAATGCAGATTTTAAATGAAGGTCTTTGTTATTAAGGGAAAAAAAAACCACACTCTGCAGGGTCCTGTGTGAAAAAGTGATTGCCCCTAAACCTAATAACTGGTTGCGCCACCCTTAGCAGCAACAACTGAAATCAAGCTTCTGCGATAACTGACAATGAGTCTTTTTCCATGCACTGGCAGAATTTTGGCCTACTCATCCCTGCAGAATTGTTGTAATTCAGCCACATTGGATGGTTTACAAGCATGAACCACTTTTTTAAGGTCATGCCACAGCATCTCAATGATCGGATTAAGGTCAGGACTTTGACTAGACTACTCCAAATTGCTAATTTTGTTTTTCTTAAGCCATTCAGAGGTGGACTTGCTGGTGTGCTTTGGATCGTTGTCTTGCTGCATAACCCAAGTGTGCTTCAGTGGGATGAACAGATGACTGTACATTCTTCATCATGATTTTTTGGTAGATGGGCAGAATTTATGGTTGCATTTACCATAGGAAGTATTCCATGTCTTGAAGCAGCAAAACAACCCCAGACCATCACACTACCACCTTCATATTTTATGGTTGGTATGATGTTCCTTTTCTGTAATGCTATGTTACTTCTACGCCAGATGTAAAGAGACACATACCTTCTAAAAAGTTCAACTTTTGTCTCTTCAGTCCACATAGGATTCTTCCAAAAGTTTTAGGGATCATCAAGATGTTTTCTAGCAAAACTGAGATGAGCCCTTATGTTCTTATTGCTCATCAGTGGTTTTTATCTTGGAACTCTGCCATGCAGGCTATATTGGCCCAGTCTCTTTCTTATGGTGGAGTCATGAACACTGACCTTATCTGAGGCAAGTGAGGCACTTCTTTAGATGTTGTTGTGGAATCTTTTGTGACCTTTTAAATGAGTTGTTGCTACACTCTTGGGGTACTTTTGGTCGGCCAGCCACTCCTGGGAAAGTTCACCACTATTCCATGTTTTCAACATTTGTGGATAATGACTCTCATTGCCACTCGCTGGAGTCCCAAAGCTTGAGAAATGGCTTTATAACCTTTTCCAGACTGATAGATCTCAATTACTATGTTTCTCATTTGTTCCAGAATTTCTTCAGATTGCAGCATGATGTCTAGCTTTTGAGGATATACTTTACTTGATCAGGCAGGTCCTATTTAAGTGATTTCTTGATTGAGAACAGGTGTGGCAGTAATCAGGCAAGGGCAGGGTGGGAATTTGAACTCAACTTCGAAAAGATTTAAAACACCGATAATTTATGTTTTAAGTGGGGCGGGCAATCAGTTTTTCACACAGGGCCCTGTCGATTTTGATTTTTTTTTCCCTTAATAATAAAGACCTTTATTTAAAAACTGCTTTTTGTGTTTACTTGTGTCATATTTGTCTAATATTTAAATATGTTTGGTGATCTGAAACATTTAAGTGTGACAAACATTCCAAAAAATAGGAAATCAGGAAGGGGCAAACATTTTTTCACACAGTTGTATATGGCAAATAGAAGTCAGGAAACAGGGCCAAACCTATATCATACCAAAGGAAAATAAAAACAGATTTGATCTGATTCCACTAAATTAAAAGCTAACTAATATTGCAAATAACTTCTTAAGAGAAGAACATTAGGATATCAAACCTAAAATTCCAATTGCAGACATGTGTGTCGAGGTGTTTGCCTCTCTTCGGTGCAAAAGCAAAAGAACTGATTCGGCTGGGTGACAGACCTCTGACAGGATTTCTAAGGGATAAAGTTTCTACTTGTGGAGAGTGCCAAGTCGGCATCAGGAGACTTATAGGCCATTCAATGTTCTCTGGGAATGTAAATATGCAAATAGGCTCTTCAGAGAAAAAGAGTACAGGAACTTTAGTGCCTGTAGTGAAAAACGAGAACCGAGGGATACGGATATCCCCATGCTGTCACCAATCTGTGATGGAGCTTACACAGTCACAGCTCTCTGGCACCCCTTAACCTCAGGTCAGTCAGGGAACTGCACCTATGATAAAGTGTCGCCATAGAGGCTGTGCTGTCACTTACTGGTTATTGGGGCACTCTGCAGTTAGGTCGGTATATATATATCACCAGTCCCAGGCCGGGAATATATATATAAACCTCCAGTCAGTCACTGCCAGGATCCCCCAATAACACCAGAACAGGGTGCTGCCACCGGTTCCTCATTAGATATAAGCCCGGTCTGTTAGTAAGCTTATATCAGGTCAGAAACCAACCCCAAGTAGCGCATAAGTACTAGCCGGACTCACAGGTTTCGAGACAAAACAGAAGCCCAAAATGAATTGATATTTTAATTGCCAAAAGGTGCACTAGATAATACAAATATATACAGAGTAATATATAGATATTACAGCCTGAAGTACAGATAAAGGTAGGGTACAGGTATGGGATTGCAGTTAGCTGTATGTGTTACCATTAATTATAACTTGTGGATGAAGGGAAGCTCTAGTATCCACAGGCACCTTCTTAGTTTCTTGTCTGTCTCCACGTGTGACGTGACGTGGCTTCCGTGGCAGAACAATGAGAAAGGCTAAAGGCGTGTAGCTAGCTTTTAGCGCCTAGGTAGCTCCCTCCCATATTCACCACTGCCCCTCTTGTTGGACTGAATTCTCCTCCCTTGACCTCTTAGCTCAAATAATTCCCAATATCTAGGATGGGTCATAACTTCCTAGTGGGAGGTCCAAACGGGACAGTTGACAACCCATTTGTTGGGGCTGGACCGATATGGAGAGTCCAAACTTGGGTCAGCTACGTGGTTCTGGAGAGCAAGTCTCAATAGCTTGGTATCCAGGACAGCTAGAGAAAAATTAGACACAGCGGTGTGTGCGAAGGACTTAACCCTGAGATGCACGGTACTCTCATAATTCATCTCTAGGTGTTGGAGCCCAGGTGTCTACACTTTCATGGTACTCTTATAATTCATCTCTAGGTGTCGGTGCCAAAGCGTCTATGCTTTCCCTTGATAGCTGATTGACGTTGGCCTCCTTGCACAAAAGACAGCAGGGAGTTCCAGCTCTGCTCCTCCTCACCTTCATTAACATGTGGCCTCTAATTCTGTGGCCATATGGCCATATGGCAAAGTCATGTTCCTTAGATTCTTATCCTAAGTCATGTGACAAGGCCCTTTAAAGGTTCAGCTAGGGTTGAGCGACCTTCACTTTTATAGGATCGGGTCGGGTTTCACGAAACCCGACTTTTGGAAAAGTCGGGTCGAGTGAAATCGGCCGATCCTATAAAAAAGTCGGGGTCGGCCGAAACTCGAAACCCAATGCAGTGCATTGGGTTTCCATGGTTCCCAGGGTCTGAAGGAGCGGAAACTCTCCTTCAGGCCCTGGGATCCATATTTAAGTGTAAAATATAGAATTAAAATAAAAAATATTGCAATGCTTACCCTCTGACGCGCCCTGGTACTAACCGGCAGCCTTCCTCCTTCGAATCCGCGCTTCTAGGACCTTGCCGTGACGTCGCGGTGACGTCGCGGCTTGTGATTGGCCGCGCGGCCGCCCATGTGACCGCTCGCGCGGCCAATCACAAGCCGCGACGTCACCCGCGACGTCACCGAAGGTCCTGGAAGGGCTGATTCTTAGGAAGGAAGGCTGTCGGAAGGAAGCAGGGCGCTTCCGAGGGTGAGTATATTCCTATTAGGTATATACTCACCCTCGGAAGCGCCCTGCTTCCTTCCGACAGCCTTCCTTCCTAAGAATCAGCCCTTCCAGGACCTTCGGTGACGTCGCGGGTGACGTCGCGGCTTGTGATTGGCCGCGCGAGCGGTCACATGGGCGGCCGCGCGGCCAATCACAAGCCGCGACGTCACCGCGACGTCACGGCAAGGTCCTAGAAGCGCGGATTCGAAGGAGGAAGGCTGCCGGTTAGTACCAGGGCGCGTCAGAGGGTAAGTATTGCAATATTTTTTATTTTAATTCTATATTTTACACTTTAATCTGAATTCCGATACCAATTCCCGATATCTTAAACATATCGGGAATCGGGATCGGAATTCCGATTCCAGATTCAAAAGATCGCCGACTTCATGGCCGACCCCCCACTGGGGTCGGGTCGGGTTTCATGAAACCCGACCTTGCCAAAAGTCGGCGACTTTTGAACAATTTCGACCCGTTTCGCTCAACCCTAGGTTCAGTATTGACTTCCATTGCTACTTCCAGCAGGTGGCACTAGAGTTTGTTAATATTGGTAATTTAAGTGAAGACTCATGTCCATCTTGAGCTTGACTACATGAGCTCTGTCTTCATATTATTATTTCCTCTTATTTGTTAAGGTAGGATTCACAGGGTTATGGTGCACCATTTTACGGTGAACTTTGGGGTTCCTTCATAAGTTTTCTAATTACACAATGTATCTCTGATTACTAAAGAGAACCATTAGCTTCACCAAACGAATGCCATTGCTGAGTAGGGTACTAAAAGATGAGTCCTATGTGCTTGACAGCACCGCTATGTAAATGTAATCAGAAGTGCTGAACAGAGGTCAAACAACCAGATGAGGGCTGTTTTATGCATAAAATGGGTGCACTATCCAGGATTAGATCCACCCTCTGTGCACTTGAAGCCTCATTTACATAAAGATTGAAAATGGAATTTCACGGTAACGGAACATCAATGTGTAACCAGGTGTTTACTTGCATTTTTTTCCCACCCTACTTATCAATGTCACTTGTTTTATGACCCTTTTGACAGGTTGGTTCCCTTTTATGTCATATTCAAAAATTCATCTGATAATTTTACCTGTTATGTGTATATTTGTGTTTCAGCTAATTCAGACTGTAAGCGCAATAGATCAAGATGATCCTCCAGAGGGTCAACATATATACTATAGCCTGGCTCCTGAAGCTGCTAATAATCCGAATTTCACATTGAGGGATAACCAAGGTAACCTATGGAACATATATTTACTGTACACTTGCATCAATCTATCTCTTGGCTTCCTTTACATTTTTTCTTGCATTTTTAGCCATGCCATGAATTTTATGCCTATTCAACAATTTGTTTGTTTTATTTTGTTCACAAATTCGGGTTGTTGTTTTTTTTCCTATAGATGATTTTTTTCTAAGGGGAAAACACATGAATAAAACACCACAACCAGAGCATACAACATTTTAAAAAAAGCACGCAACAGAAATACTGTAGCAAAAACATCCAGTTGGAATAGAAAAAGTAAAAAAAATGCAGTTTTTGCAGCCTGTTACATATTTCACTATTAACTAGTAGACTCAATCTGGCTGCAATGTTTCTTTTGCAACAAATAAAAATTAGAAAAACACAGCATTTACAAAAAAATCTGTGAAAAATCCCTTAATATAACAAATAATATATACAAATGCAATGTTAAAATATGTGAGATGTATTAGCTCAATTCTTTAC
Organism: Ranitomeya imitator; assembly: GCF_032444005.1. Lineage (NCBI taxonomy): Eukaryota > Metazoa > Chordata > Amphibia > Anura > Dendrobatidae > Ranitomeya > Ranitomeya imitator. The sequence continues at coordinate 287,603,152 of NC_091287.1, forward strand.
TCGTGTGTAGAGTGGTATACCCCAGTGTAATAGCATTAGACTTTATTCATATAAGCATACTGTATATGATATTACTATTATTTATTTTTAGGTAATACTAATATTCATAGATTCATACATGTACGGCGCAAGTCGGGAGTGGGTGTATGGAATGGTATGTAATGGCTGTGTACTACAGCCAAGACCTTCCGCTAACAATTGCGGGTGCAGAAGTGATCCGGCACAATTGTTAACCTGTTAAACGCCACTGCCAATCTCTGACAGTGGAATTTAATATGCACTGGCATGCGCTTCATTATCTCACCCATCGGTGCCCGTGACTTAATCGTGGGGCACCGATGAGTTGTCATGACAGCCGGGGGCAGCTGATGACCCTTGTGCTTGTCATTACAGAGCATTTCTGGCCAGGCTTCGAAGGAGACCATGATTTTTGCTATATGCAGCAATGCTGTGGCATCGCTATACAGTGGGGCAAAAATGGGCGAGAAATCGCTCCTGTCAAACCAATCTAATCAGTTTTTATGAAGAGGTAAGCTATAGACTGGACCACGGTGAGTCATTGGACGTGGTATATCTCGATTTTTCCAAAGCGTTTGATACCGTGCCGCACAAGAGGTTGGTACACAAAATGAGAATGCTTGGTCTGGGGGAAAATGTGTGTAAATGGGTTAGTAACTGGCTTAGTGATAGAAAGCAGAGGGTGGTTATAAATGGTATAGTCTCTAACTGGGTCGCTGTGACCAGTGGGGTACCGCAGGGGTCAGTATTGGGACCTGTTCTCTTCAACATATCCATTAATGATCTGGTAGAAGGTTTACACAGTAAAATATCGATATTTGCAGATGATACAAAACTATGTAAAGCAGTTAATACAAGAGAAGATAGTATTTTGCTACAGATGGATCTGGATAAGTTGGAAACTTGGGCTGAAAGGTGGCAGATGAGGTTTAACAATGATAAATGTAAGGTTATACACATGGGAAGAGGGAATCAATATCACCATTACACACTGAACGGGAAACCACTGGGTAAATCTGACAGGGAGAAGGACTTGGGGATCCTAGTTAATGATAAACTTACCTGGAGCAGCCAGTGCCAGGCAGCAGCTGCCAAGGCAAACAGGATCATGGGGTGCATTAAAAGAGGTCTGGATACACATGATGAGAGCATTATACTGCCTCTGTACAAATCCCTAGTTAGACCGCACATGGAGTACTGTGTCCAGTTTTGGGCACCGGTGCTCAGGAAGGATATAATGGAACTAGAGAGAGTACAAAGGAGGGCAACAAAATTAATAAAGGGGATGGGAGAACTACAATACCCAGATAGATTAGCGAAATTAGGATTATTTAGTCTAGAAAAAAGACGACTGAGGGGCGATCTAATAACCATGTATAAGTATATAAGGGGACAATACAAATATCTCGCTGAGGATCTGTTTATACCAAGGAAGGTGACGGGCACAAGGGGGCATTCTTTGCGTCTGGAGGAGAGAAGGTTTTTCCACCAACATAGAAGAGGATTCTTTACTGTTAGGGCAGTGAGAATCTGGAATTGCTTGCCTGAGGAGGTGGTGATGGCGAACTCAGTCGAGGGGTTCAAGAGAGGCCTGGATGTCTTCCTGGAGCAGAACAATATTGTATCATACAATTATTAGGTTCTGTAGAAGGACGTAGATCTGGGTATTTATTATGATGGAATATAGGCTGAACTGGATGGACAAATGTCTTTTTTCGGCCTTACTAACTATGTTACTATGTTACTATGTTAAAAAAGTATTCAGTCAGTTAGCAATAGTGCAAGTTCCACCACTTAAAAAGATGCGAGGCGTCTGTAATTTACATCATAGGTAAACCTCAACTATGGGAGACAAACTGAGAAAAAAAAATCCAGAAAATCACATTGTCTGTTTTTTTATCATTTTTTTGCATACTATGGTGGAAAATAAGTATTTGGTCAGAAACAAACAATCAAGATTTCTGGCTCTCACAGACCTGTAACTTCTTCTTTAAGAGTCTCCTCTTTCCTCCACTCATTACCTGTAGTAATGGCACCTGTTTAAACTTGTTATCAGTATAAAAAGACACCTGTGCACACCCTCAAACAGTCTGACTCCAAACTCCACTATGGTGAAGACCAAAGAGCTGTCAAAGGACACCAGAAACAAAATTGTAGCCCTGCACCAGGCTGGGAAGACTGAATCTGCAATAGCCAACCAGCTTGGAGTGAAGAAATCAACAGTGGGAGCAATAATTAGAAAATGGAAGACATACAAGACCACTGATAATCTCCCTCGATCTGGGGCTCCACGCAAAATCCCACCCCGTGGGGTCAGAATGATCACAAGAACGGTGAGCAAAAATCCCAGAACCACGCGGGGGGACCTAGTGAATGAACTGCAGAGAGCTGGGACCAATGTAACAAGGCCTACCATAAGTAACACACTACGCCACCATGGACTCAGATCCTGCAGTGCCAGACGTGTCCCACTGCTTAAGCCAGTACATGTCCGGGCCCGTCTGAAGTTTGCTAGAGAGCATTTGGATGATCCAGAGGAGTTTTGGGAGAATGTCCTATGGTCTGATGAAACCAAACTGGAACTGTTTGGTAGAAACACAACTTGTCGTGTTTGGAGGAAAAAGAATACTGAGTTGCATCCATCAAACACCATACCTACTGTAAAGCATGGTGGTGGAAACATCATGCTTTGGGGCTGTTTCTCTGCAAAGGGGCCAGGACGACTGATCCGGGTACATGAAAGAATTGATCCGGGTGCATGAAAGAATGAATGGGGCCATGTATCGTGAGATTTTGAGTGCAAACCTCCTTCCATCAGCAAGGGCATTGAAGATGAAACGTGGCTGGGTCTTTCAACATGACAATGATCCAAAGTACACCGCCAGGGCAACGAAGGAGTGGCTTCGTAAGAAGCATTTCAAGGTCCTGGAGTGGCCTAGCCAGTCTCCAGATCTCAACCCTATAGAAAACCTTTGGAGGGAGTTGAAAGTCCGTGTTGCCAAGCGAAAAGCCAAAAACATCACTGCTCTAGAGGAGATCTGCATGGAGGAATGGGCCAACATACCAACAACAGTGTGTGGCAACCTTGTGAAGACTTACAGAAAACGTTTGACCTCTGTCATTGCCAACAAAGGATATATTACAAAGTATTGAGATGAAATTTTGTTTCTGACCAAATACTTATTTTCCACCATAATATGCAAATAAAATGTTAAAAAAAACAGACAATGTGATTTTCTGGATTTTTTTTTCTCAGTTTGTCTCCTATAATTGAGGTCTACCTATGATGTAAATTACAGACGCCTCTCATCTTTTTAAGTGGTGGAACTTGCACTATTGCTGACTGACTAAATACTTTTTTGCCCCACTGTATATAGCACAAGTGATCGGACTATCACACCTTCAAGTCCAAACAAACAATAACAGTGAAAAGTTTAAAAAAAAAAAACTAAAAGTTCAAATAACCATTCTTTTTCCCCATTGAAAAAAAAGATATTGAAAAAAAAATACACGTGTCATATCGCGGTGTTCAGAAGTGTCGGATCTATCAAAATCTAAAAACAATGAACCCAGTAAAAACGTAAACAAAAAAAATTCAAGAACACCAAGATTGCATTTCTTTGTTCTCCACTCTCCACAATTCCACAAGAAAGGCTGAAACAAGCAATTAAAGGGAACCTGTCACCTGAATTTGGCGGGACTGGTTTTGGGTCATATGGGCGGAGTTTTCGGGTGTTTGATTCACCCTTTCCTTACCCGCTGGCTGCAATATTGCTTTGCGCAGGCGTGTACTATGGAGGACAGAGAATGAACTTCAATCCAATATTGCAGCCAGCATGCAGCCAGCGGGTAAGGAAAGGGTGAATCAAACACCCGAAAACTCCGCCCATATGACCCAAAACCAGTCCCGCCAAATTCAGGTGACAGAGTCCCTTTAAAATGTCACATCTATTCCAAAATGGTATTAATAAAATAAAAAGTCTCACCCTGCAAAAAAATAAGCCATCACACAGCTCCATCAGCTGAAAAATAAAAATGTTACGGGTCTCGGAGAGTGGGTATATAATCTCCCCCAAAAATTTTTGCACACTTCAGATTTTTTTCACCCCTAAAACAATAAAAAACTAGACATGCTGAGTATCACCGTAAGGGCTCGTTTCCATTTGCGAGAAACACGTCTGTGTCTCGCATGTGAAAACCAAGCTCTGGTGCCGACACTCCAGAGCGGAGCATGCGGCCGCATAGCAACACATGGAGCTGCACGCTCCGCTCCGGAGTGCCAGTGCCAGAGCTTGGTTTTCACATGCGAGACACGGACGTGTTTCTTGCAAATGGAAACGAGCCCTAATCATAATGTTCAGGAGAATTATATTGGAGGTCATAATTTCACTGGACTTGGATTTTTTTTCTCATTTTCCAGTACACCATGTGATAAAATGAAAGGTGTCATTCAAAAGTACAACTTGTCCTGCAAAAAACAAGCCCTCATATGCCAATGTGGACATAAAAATAAAAATGTATGTCTCTGGGAAGAAAGAAGGAAAAAACAAAACACAAAAGTGGAAATTGGCACTGTTGTGAAGGAGTTAAAGGGCCACTGTCACCACCCTCCAGCCGTTATAAACTAAAAGAGCCACCTTGTGCAGCAGTAATGCTGCATTCTAACAAGGTGGCTCTTTTAGTTTTGTGTTCAGGTATTACTAAAATAAAGCGCTTTGAAACTTTGCAAAAATACCTATCTTTGTCCACGGAGGCGGGTCCTCAATCCCCAGCTTGAACGGTACTCTGCCATCACTCACATCTTCAGGGGCTTTCGGCGCCGCCCCCTCCGCGCTGTTTTCTCTTCAAATCCGGCACCTGCGCTGTGTAAATCTTTGTGGGGCAGGCGCAGTAAGCTCTGGCGGTCTGACGTCCCAGCCAGGCTTGGAGACTGCGCCTGTGCTGGCAGTGCGGCCACCCACCTCGGTAATCCCTGCCCCGCACTGTGATATGCATTATGCACAGTGCGGGGCTAGGATTCCTGGGCATGCTGTTATGGACCTGGTGGTTACGAGCACCCGAAAAGACCTGATGGTTAAAATAACAAAGGACAAGCTCTGGGAAGTGGGAGCTCAGCTGACCGCAACCCCTAATGCTATCACACACACTAGAAATAGCCGTGGAGCGTTCCTGACTCTCCCTAGATGCCTCTTCACAGCCTAAGAGCTATCTAGCCCTAGAGATAGAAAATAAAGCCAACCTTGCCTCAGAGAAATTCCCCAAAGGTAAAGGAAGCCCCCCACATATATTGACTGTGAGTTAAGATGAAAGTCACAAACACAGAAATGAAACAGGTTTCAGCAAAGGGAGGCCAGACTAACTAAACAGACAGAGGATAGGAAAGGTATCTTTGCGGTCAGCACAAAAAACTACAAAAAGACCACGCAGAGTGTGCAAAAAGACCTCCGCACCGACTCACGGTGCGGAGGTGCCACTCTGCATCCCAGAGCTTCCAGCTTGCAAGGCAAAATCATGATAGCAAGCTGGACAAGAAAACAATGAACAAATAATAAACTAGCAGGGACTTAGCTTCTGCTGGAGTAGACAGGTCACCTGAAAGATCCAAGACCGAACTGAACCAGTACAAGAACATTGACAGCTGGCATAGAGTAACGATCTGAGTGGAGTTAAATAGAGCAGCCAGCCAAAGAATAAACTAAATCACCTGTGGAAGGAACCTCAGAAGCAGCAGCTCCACTCAGCCACCAGAGGGAGTCCATGGACAGAACTCGCCGAAGTACCATTCATGACCACAGGAGGGAGTTCGATAACAGAATTCACAACAGCATGCGCACTGCGTGTGTCAGACTGTCCCCCGCCTTACAGCCTCTGTCTATTCAGCTGATCGTCCCGGTGATTGCTATGAAGAGGAGGAGGCACGATCAGCTGAATAGACAGAGGCTGTAAGGCGGGGGACCAGGGTGACAGTCTGACACACGCAGTGCGCATGCCCAGGAATCCTAGCCCCGCACTGTGCATAATGCATAACACAGTGTGGGGCAGGGATTCTCAAGGTGGGTGGCCGCACGCCAGCACAGGCGCAGTCTCCAAGCCTGGCTGGGATGTCAGACTGCCAGAGCTTACTGCGACTGCCCCACAAAGATTTACACAGCGCAGGTGCCGGATTTGAAGAGAAAACAGCGCGGAGGGGGTGGCGCCGAAAGCCCCTGAAGATGTGAGTGACGGCAGAGTACCGTTCAAGCTGGGGATTGAGGACCCGCCTCCGTGGACAAAGATAGGTATTTTTGCAAAGTTTCAAAGCGCTTTATTTTAGTAATACCTGAACACAAAACTAAATGAGCCACCTTGTTAGAATGCAGCATTACTGCTGCACAAGGTGGCTCTTTTAGTTTATAACGGTTGGAGGTGGGTGACAGTGGCCCTTTAATCAAAGTGCAGCCGGGAAACATGGATTTTCTGAATAGCCCTCTAAATATGGATAAAAAAAATACTTTCAAAATGATTTCATTATGCTTGCATGAATAAGACCTAACAATAATTACTTTACTATATAACCTGTTATACTGTGCAGACTGTGAGCCCTCGAGGGCAGGGTCCTCCTTATGTACCTGTGTGCCTTGTTTTTTGCTCATGTTTATTGTACTTGTCTATATTTGCCCCCTTTTCACATGTAAAGCGCCATGGAATAAATGGTGCTATAAAAATGTATAATAATAATAAGAATAATAATACTACTGTAATTTAACAATGATTGTGCTTGTCTTCATGTCTACTAGATAACACAGCCTGGATCCTGACTCGAAAATCTGGCTTCAAACAAAGTGAACAGAGCATCTTTTACATCCCAATCTTAATAGCAGACAATGGGCGCCCAATGTTGAGCAGTACTGGTACTCTGACCGTTCAAGTCTGCAGTTGTGATCAAGATGGTGATATAATGTCTTGTAGTGCGGAACCATACACTTTACCCATAAGCCTAAGCAGAGGAGCACTGATTGCTATCCTCGCCTGCATTTTTGTACTATTAGGTAAGCTATACTTATTTATAGAAACCTTTTTAGTATGTTATCGAAATGATAAATGCCCCCAAAGCTTCTGCCTTTATTAAAGGGAATCTATCAGAAGGTTTTTGTTATATAATCTGAGAGCAGCATGATGTAGGGACTGAGACCGTGATTCCAGTAATGTGTCACTTGCTAGGCTGTTTATTGCTGTTTCGGTAAAATCACTGTTTCATCAGCAGGAGATTATCACTGCCAGACAACTAACCTCCAGCCTCAAAGTCACCTGCTCTGTGCAACCCCGCCCCCACCACTGATTAGCAGCTCTCTATCAATGTGCAGTGTAGACAGCAAGCTGCCAATCAGTGTTGTGGGCGGGGTTATACAGAGCTCAGCATTCAGAGAAAGAACTGCTAGATCTGCAGCAGAGAAAAACAGGTACCGTTTCAAAATGCAGACCGACAAGTGACACATAGCAGCGTGATACAGGGGCTGGGACCTCGATTCCAGCAATCAGATTACATAGCAAAATCCAGGTGACAGATTCCTTTTAAAAGATTATTCCCAGCATTGAAAGAAATTCTTGAGATCTGTGTGGCTTTAGCTATGGGGACTCCTACCAATACCGAGTATGGGGCTATAAAATGCCCTGTGGGTACAATTTTTCCATTCAAAACAGGAGACACTTTGGTGGAACTTGACAGACCTCATGATAAGTCATTAGTATCCATTAAGGGCCACCGCTATGTTTGCCTGATCTAGTACAGCCATGTGGCACGTGTAGTATGCTTTGCCCAACTGCGGGCAAAGCCAAAAAGCATTAGTGCGCATGCGCCTGTGCACTACGCAGTTGGGCAAAGCATACTGTGCGTGCGCAAGGCAAGATTGCATTGCGCACGCATGTACTACGGAGGAAACCAAATCAAATTCAAGACCATATTGCGGCCAGCGGGAAACGAAGGGGTGCATGAAAGGAGAGAAAACACCGCCCATCGGACCGGACAGAGAGCCCGCCAAATTCAGGTGACAGAGTCCCTTTAAATACTGAAGCCACAGCACTGAAATACACCTTACTTATACTTCAGAAGGAAGCCGTTGTTCACAGTTATCAAATGGATTTGGCTTAGTTTGTGTTGCCTTCTTCTTGCTTTCAGGAAACAAGGGCTGTAAATCTACTCATTTGATTGCATTAGGCTTGTAAGTTGCAATAAATAATACATTAAAATAGACAGAACTTCTGAGGTTCATGCAATAAGGGGGCACTTATATGACATAAAAGACCAGAAATTCACACGCTGGAAATATGTCGCTGGAAACTGAGCTGACAGATTGCTTTATTGTCCATATTAATTTCATGACATCCCTGGGTCCTAATTAACACTCGGAGGCAGCTGCTGTATGATAATGTGGAATTTGTGATCTCTAATCTTGTGCTCCATGCATGTAAATGAGTTGTCAGCAGGTGATCGTACTGCGTGATTTTCTCTGCAGATATCCAACATTTCAGGACTGTCTGTATGGGTTATAAAGACCATGTACTCACATCAACGTTTTATTTCTTGGGCGTAATCTACGTGCGAGTGAAATCGCAGCATGCTGAGATTTTACGTGTATATCAGCCGAGTCTCGCCAATGCAAGTCTATGGGTGCGAGAAAAAAATCGGACACCACACGGACCATCAGTGTGACTTGCGAGGAATACACACACATTTTCCTCATTTCAACCCATTGAGTCATTAAATTCATTGGGGAAAAGCAGTGAGAAATGTCAAGCCATACGCCTGTCATACGGTTTGCATACGGATGTCATACAGACACATAGATGCGAGGAAATCGCATCATCACATTGCAAACCCATTACACACGGATGACCATACGGAGAATATCTGTGCGACTCTCGGCCAAGAGAATCGGACCTATTTTTCATGCGTTAAGTGTGACGTCGGCCTAACCCTCAGCATCACACACCCTCCTACTACGGGGTTGTTTAGAAGTATTTTTGTTTTTCTGAGTCAAAGGTAATTTATCTGTCATTCATTCAAAAGTTTCCAACAGACAAGAACAAATATGAAAAAAGGTGCACCAGGGGTGGGACAAGCTCGCCCGATGCCAAAATAAGGGTTTTAGAATGTGTCCTTTACGTTGATACAGGAAAGAAATATATCTTTGTACCGTGTTAGCCAGTAGATGGAAAAATATTTAGAATTGAGAGTCCTCAGTGGTTGATACCTTTTAATGGCTAACTGAAAAGATGGTAACAAATTGCAAGCTTTCGAGACTGCACAGGTCTCTTCATCAGGCAAATAGAAGAGACGTATGTAGTCTCGAAAGCTTGCAATTTGTTACCATCTTTTCAGTTAGCCATTAAAATGTATCAACCACTGAGGACTCTCAATTCTAAATATTTTCCTTTACGTTGTGCAGCTAATACACCCTGCATGCAAGTCTCTATGAAGTGTAAGCAAGCCTATGTTCACATAGTGTTTATAGCGTATGTCATAAAGTACGCTCTGAGGGCAAACCACAGAAAGTATTTGGTTAGTATTACTGACTCATCATCTGAAAAAAAAAGTATTTGACATATGTTCAGGAAGTATGCTATAGTACACTTCTTTTATTCAGAACTAAAAAGCATCATAAAATGTTAACTAATATTGTGATGATAATTTTGTAAATTTTTTCACCATTCCTACATCACCCATCAAAATTGTCTAGCACTCTCTGCACCTCTCTTATGAATGGTGTACTTTTATCCATGTAGTTTTGCCTACTGTTTTCTTCCCTTCTGTTTCAATATTGATTCCCAGATTTCACATTGCATTTTATTTCGCTATGCTCTCCTTTAAGTGTGTTGATGCATGATCATGGCATTGCATGGGCAGTTAGAGTCCATACCACCTCTGCCTGCTTTGGTTCCACTGTGATTATCATTCTCACTATGTTTTCATAAACAAACTAATATGTTATAAGTATACAGTGTGATAGAAGATATCTAATCATCATCAGTAACTGTGATAGTAATCTCTGTACCATCTGTGGAGAACCTCTGTGGTTCAGTTCATGCTGTTACATCATAAAACTGTTTTAGTGACTGGGATAATGACCCCTCTTCAGGGACATAAAGCCATGTAATTCCCAGTAGGTCACCATGAGGTTGCATGACTTTAGGAGAAGAATACCATGATTTGTCAGATAGAAAGGAACAGCTACATAATTTCATATTTGCTTATTACATACATAAAAAGACTGTAGTAATATTTAAAAAAAAAAAACATTGGAGCACTACTTTAAAGGGAACCTGTCACCTGAATTTGGCGGGACCAGATTTTGGTCATATGGGCGGAGTTTTGCCTTGCGCAGGCGTGTACTACGGAGGACATAGAATGAATATTGCGGCCAGGATGCAGCCAGCGGGTAAGGAAAGGGTGAGTCAAACACCCGAAAACTCCGCCCATATGACCAAAAACTGGTCCCGCCAAATTCAGGTGACAGGTTCCCTCTAATAGATTTAAATCCACTCAAGTCAAAACACTGTAAAACTAAAGTACCATTTATCTACAGACTGCCTGACAGACCAAACAGGTGGTATAAACTAAGCATCTAAGGTCTGGTTCATCATTTAAGACACTTTTCTTTTTTTATCTTGTGGTAATCACTAATATATTTTGTGCCATATTCATAAAAATGCGTTTCATGCATTTTAGGCAAATATTTTAAAAAATCTGTCTATAATCATGTTTGCAACTTTTTATGCTCCCTTCTGAGCCCTAAACAACTGGCACTTTTCACCAACTTCAGAGGAGGATCTGGCCACTTAACTCCTAGAGTAAACCACACCCATCAGGACATTTCGCATGTCACGCTAACTTGTCATCTTTGAGCATGCTACAGAAGACAAAGCTACCCGGCTTCTCACTTCTTTTCTCCCTACAACCTGCACCAGTGACCCAATTCCCTCACATCTCCTGCAGTCTCTCTCACCGATGGTCACCACTCACCTAACTAAACTATTTAACCTCTATCTTTCTTCTGGTATCTTCCCCTCCTGATTTAAACATGCCATCATAACCCATTTATTTAAAAAATATCCTTCAACCACAACTGCACTGCTAACTACAGATCTGTCTCTAATCTTCCCTTCATCTCTAAACTCCTGGAACGCTTTGTCCACTCCCATCTAATCCGCTATCTCTCAGATCACTCTCTTCTTGACCCCTTACAATCTGGTTTCTGCTCTTTACACTCTAATGAAACTGCTCGCACTGAAGTCCCTAACAATGTATTAACAGTTAAATCCAATGGACTCTGCTCCCTGCTGATTCTCCTGGATCTCTCTGCTGCACTTGACACTGTGGATTTCCAGCTCCTGCTCACTATGCTGCACTCTATCGGGCTCAAGAACAGTGTTCTCTCCTAGTTCTCCTGCTACCTCTCTAACCGCTCCTTCACTGTATCTTTTGCTGGATCTTACTCTTCTCCTCGTTCCCTTACAATCAGGGCTCCTCAGGGGTCAGACCTAGGTCCCCTCCTCTTACATTACTCTAATTGGACAAACAGTAAATCAGTACCAAATCAGTAGATTTGGGTTCCAGTACCATTTCTATACTGATGGCACCCAATTATATACTTCTTTCCTGACATCACCCCAATCCTAATACAAAATACCAAGGATTATTTGTCCACAATCTCTAACATTATGTCCTCCCTCTATTTGAAAATGAATCTCTCCAAAATTAAACTTCTTGTGTTTTTCCCCTCTTCTACCCTAACCCTACCTGATATTGAAATTACCTTGTTGGGTTCAACAATAACCCCCAAGCAGCATGCTCATTGTCCTGGGGTTGTATTTGACACAGAAATGTATTCCCTATATCCAATTCCTCACTTACTTTTGTCACCTGCATCTTAAAAACAACTCAATAATCGAACCTTTTCTCACCATTGAAACTGCTAAAACTATTACTGTTGCTCTTATTTATTCTTGTCTGGACTAATGCAACTCTCTATTTATTGGTCTCCCTCTAACTAAATTTTCTTCCCACCAAACCATCTTGGTCATATTTCTGTCCGTCAGCTTCACGGATGCTTTCCACATCCTTCTGGTAATTACACTGGTTGCCCATTCGCTACAGAATACAATATAAACTCAACACTCTCACCCACAAAGTCCTCCACGGTTCTGTACCACCCTATAAATTCTCGCTCATCTCTGTCTATCGCCCTACACTCACCCTCCATTCTGAAACTGATCTAAACCTTCCACCTCCTTCTCCAAGACTTCTCCCATGCTGCACCAATTCTCTGGAATGCACTACCCCAGTTGATCCAACTAATACCTAGCCCCCACGTTTTTAAGCGTGCTTTAAAAACACATCTCTTTAAACAAGCCCATCACCTCAACCCACTAACCTAACTCTGTACTCTTCCCTCCTTCTAAATATTATGCAGAAGTTGCTCCCTCCTATTCATCTGTCTCCACACCCTCCATGCACACCATAACTGCATTTGATTATTACACGTAGTCGTATTGGCTGATGACCGGATCATGCAGCTTCACATGAAAATCCCTATTTATTATAATTGTTGGACCTGAAATAACAAGCACATTTCACCTATTGTGTCCCCCTATTTCCTTGTAGATTGCAAGCTTGTGAGCAGGGACCTCACCCTAATGTCACTGTTTAAACTTTCTTACGTTGTATTGAATTTACTGTCTTTATATGTCACCGCTTAATTATAAAGTGCTGCGGAACATCTTGGCGCTATATAAATAAAATTATTATTATAGATAGATATACAGATAAATAGATATAGACAAATAGATAACATATAGATTTATAAATAGATAATAGATTGACAAATAGATAATAGATAATTTCTACTTCCTGCTCCTAACATGCACCATTACTGTTTCCTCCTTATTCAGCAATGTTATGTTAGAATCTTAAAGGGAATCTGTCACCAGGTCCTTGCCACCTAATGTGAGAGCAGCATATAGGCACAGAGACTCCAATTCCAGCGATGTGTCACTGGGTTGCTTGGTGTAGTTTTGATAAAGTCACTGCTTTATAAGCAAAAGATTATCACTAGAAGACTAGTATATCTGCAGCCATGTACGCCTTCATATTTATGAGCTCTAGCTCTGTATAACCCAGACTCCACCACTGTCTAGCAGCTTTCTGGTTTTGCGCAGTTTACAAAGGGAGCTGTCAATCAGTGTTGTGGGGATGGCAAGGTATACAAAGCTCAGCGTTCAGAGGACTGCAGCAGATAAACAGTTATTTTATCAAAACTGTGGCAAGCACCCTAGTAAGTGATACTTCTCCGTAATCAGGATCTGTGCCCCTATATCATGCTGCTCTTAAATGGGATAAGCAAGCAAAATGTGCGCCTGAAACAATTCTGTCTCTACGTTCCAACAACTCCAAGTTTTGTCACCAGCTCATAAAGTAAATATGCAATTTATGAGTATGAGTTAAAACATAACTTTTAGTAAGCTATTAAAATTCCATAAATAATTACACAATACTAAATTACCAATGTACAACAGGTAAAAAAGCACACAAATGAACGCTCCACAGTGATGGATATAAGCATGACAGATGCTGTCACTAATTGTGGTAAAAGGTTGTCTTGATAGGTGAATACTGACAGTGCGCAGGCAACCATAGATGGTTCCTAATCATGAAAGATCCACATGGTTGGTAAAGGTAACTGTCTAATAGATCATTAGTGACTCACAGAGGAAAAAGTGGAAAAAGGAGAGAGAACCATCTCAGCCATCAGTCAAATCCAAATGAGGTAGTCCTCGCACAGCATTTGGTCCTGCAAAGACTTGTCCGTCCTCCAGATCGGAGCTTGGAGATTGCCATATTCATCCCTATTTAGTCTATATAGACCTTGAATACCTCAAAACTTCCATCCTTAATAGGGCAGTTCACAACTGAATGCTAGGTCCAATACAGGGAAGCAGGTATCATAGCCCTTGTATACTTGGATATGTGTATTGTCATCCTCTGATGACCTTGAAAGGAAGAAACGCATTGGTAGAGAGCGAGCACCATACACATGTAGGGTATTGTCTGCACAAGGATAGCTGTGATAGCTGTGGACTGTTTTTGTAAGGACGGGAGTTTTGGAGTAATCAGGCCTATATCCACTTCATGACCAATGATATATAGTTACTTTATTGGCCTTGTCCCTGCCTTTGATACAGGCTCACAAGCTGAGCCTGCATCTTTCCATGCACTTGATGGCAGACTTAATCAGCCATCAAGTGCCTCTAACAGCCACGTCTGGTTCTGAGATAAACCTCTGTCTGTTAACCAGTTAAATGCCGCTGTCAATTATTGACAGCGGCATTTAACACGCGCAGACAGAAAGCACGTCATTGATCCAGCCCAGCAGACAATCACAGCTTTAAATCTCCTAAAATAACTATTAAATACAGGATAACAAAAGGTAAAAAAAAAAACTAAACTATATAAAAAAAATTAAAATAACAAAAGTTCATATCACCCCATTAAAAATAAAACAATTAACAAAAAATAAAATATATATATTTTGTATCGCCAAGTTCAGAAATGTCCAGTCTATCAAAATGTAAAATAAATTAATCTGATCGGTAAGTAAACGGTGTATTAAGAAAAAAATATATGATGCTGGAAATACCAAGCAAAATTTAGCTGCTAGTAAGATTGCTAGAGAGGCAAATCAGAACCCCCACTTGACTGCAAAAGACCTTTCGAAAGATTTAGCAGACTCTGGAGCTGTGGTACATTGTTCTACTCCTCAGGGACACCTTTACATATATGGCCTTCATGGAAGAGTTATCAAAAGAAAACCTTTCCTGTGTACTCACAATAAAATTCAGCATCAGTAGTATGTAAAAGAACACCTAAACAATACATAAACAAAACGGACACAATGGGTGTACAGAAGAACAATATTCCCATGAGACCCTCTATGTGGTTGCAGGACTTTATATTTTGCTAAGGTTGCACTGGGTTTTATCACTTTTTTCATCTTTATTCTTATTTTTTTTTTGCTTTTCAGTGCTAGTCCTCCTTATTTTATCCATGAGAAGGCAGAGAAAGCAGCCGTATACTATTGATGAAGAGGACAACGTTCATGAAAACATTGTAAGGTATGATGACGAAGGAGGGGGAGAAGAAGATACTGAAGCATTTGATATCGCAACTCTATGGAGTTCAAGGGAGACACATGTTGGAAAAAGCAGACAGGACATGCAGCCAGAGATTGAAAGCTTGTCTCGCTATGTGCCTCAGACGTGTGTCATGAACAATAATGTACACAGCTACATGTTGGCTAAACTCTTTGAAGCGGATACAGATGTTTGTGCACCTCCATTTGACTCTCTTCAGACATATATGTTTGAGGGAGAAGGATCAGTGGCTCAGTCCTTAAGCTCATTACAGTCTTTCAGTACAGACTCCGAGCAGAGCTATGACTACCTTAATGACTGGGGTCCTCGGTTTAAAAAGCTTGCTGAGATGTACGGTGCCAAGGATAAAAAGGCGTCATTGTGATAACAAGTGGAAAACAATTGGAGATTTTATGCAGGGCTCCAAGCCCCACCTTATGTGGATCCATTTTCTTTGAGGGCATCATTAATAGTTAAGCATTATAAGAAAGACAAGATGATGGATTTAATGTACAGATTGCGCTGAAATTGGATCAAATCTTTCCCTGGATCAGCTTTACCGGGTCAACAAAAGTAAAGAAAGTTCGACAGAAAACATTGATGGAGTGAGAAAGACAAAATATTTCTTGGATTCAAGACTTTTAAAGTCCAAGAATATATATTTTTATACCACACAACGTCTTTACACCTTGTTCAAATATATACAATTGCAACTCATTTTGCAAAGAAAATATTGTTTCATAATTTATAAATTCTCACTTCAAAAACTTTAAAAGATATGTAAAAAGTAAAAAAAAACATAACTGTGTTTAGTACATTTCTATTACCAATGTTTGGTCTTATATTTCTTTCTAGTGACCCACTGATACTTTTAATAGTTTGAGATCCAACATAATAATACTAATAATATCCTCCCTTTTATAGAAACTGTATGTGTTTTTACCTCTGTAATTTGGTGGCATGCCTGAAGAAGAAAATGGAATTAAATACATTCGATTTCACAGGGTGTGTCACTTCCATGTGCCAAATGCCAATATCAGATGCCTAATTTAAGAGGTTTATCTAGTATTAAAAGTTTTAAGGGATTCCCCTGTATATTTATGTCAATTTATACCCAGGACTGTTTACATTCACGTAATGGATGCTCAACTGAAATATCTCCCTAAAAATGTAAGTTAAGTTTTGTACATTTGTCAATAATTTTGGTAATTAAATAAGATGTACTGAATGTCCAGTACTTTAGCACTTCTTTAATAAAAAGTTAAAGTTGAAGGACATGTCTTGACCTCTTGCTATAATATTTTCCAAATGTTATCAGGATGTGGCAAGTATTTTATTTTATAGCTTGACACATTTCCAAAACCAATGTTAAAACAGTTTTCACCCTTTAAATTTCTCACGGATGCTGCAGTGAAACCAAAAGTATATCAAGTAACGACTCAAACCAGTGATTGGCTGCAGGAATCATTGATGGAACTACACACCAGTAATGCCCACTTTTGAACAAAGAATGACAAGGAAGAGCATAATTTGAGCTTTTTTGATAATCCCATTCATTTGGCTATAAAAGTTAGCATGGGTCAGATTCCCCAGATCAAATCTCAAAAATGAAACATGCAAACAAATCTAAATTATTCTAAGCATGATGCTTTTGTTTATGAATAATAAACATGATTTAGAAAGGTTGAAGGAATCCGGATAATGTATTTTAGACATTTTGTTCTCTCACAAACTTAGGTCACTAGTAATCTTGCTAGAAGAAATAAGTACCAGACAGAGGATGCAGCTTCACTTTCTCATTTATCTTTGAGTTTTTTTTATTCTGCAGGAGCCAAGAGCTTAGAACAAGGCAGTAGCATAGCTACTGGGGGCAGTAGCCCTGGGTCCGGTGTTCAGAGGGGGCCCACCCGGAGCTACGCTACTGTAACTGTGTCGCACGCTGCTACAGTTACATTCTGTGGCAAAGCAGGGAGAATCAATCTCCCTTCTCTGCTGCTATGGGTCGCCTAAGCAGGTGGGGGCCCGGATGCCAGCAGTTGGCCCTCCACCCATCATCGCAAGGTCAGCTGTTTCAGCATTTAGCTGATACAACTGACCGCATTGATGAGGGAAGGAGCGCTACACTCCTTCTCCCATCATCCCCCTGTCAGTGTCTGATGTCACCGACTCCGACACTGACAGGGGCGCGATGATTTCACTACCCGGCACCCGCTATCAGGAGAAGAGCGGGAGCTCGGAGCACGGTGTGAACAAGGAGGGAGAGAGGTATTTTTTTATGAGGGTTGCCTTATACTACAGGGTCTGCCTATGGGAGTGCTGCCTTATACTACAGGGCCTGCCTATGGGGGTGCTGCCTTATACTGCAGGGTCTGCCTATGGGGGTGCTGCCTTATACAATGTCTGCCTATGGGGGTGCTGCTTTATACTACAGTCTGCCTATGTGGGTGCTGCCTTATACTACAGAGACTGCCTGTGGGGGTGATGCCTTATACTACAGAGTCTGCCTATGGGGGTGCTGCCTTATACTGCAGGGTTTGCCTATGGGGGTGCTGCCTTATACTACAGGGTCTGCCTATGGTGCTGCCTTATAATGCAGGGTCTGCCTATGGGGGTGTGGTCTTATACAGCAGGGTCTGCCTATGGGGGTGCTGCCTTACAATACAGAGTCTGCCTATGGGGATGCTGCCTTACCCTACAAGGTCTGCCTATGGAGGTGAAGCCTTATACAGCAGGGTATGCCTATGGGGGTGCTACCTTATACTACAGGGTCTGCCTATGGGGTGCTGCCTTATACTACAGAGTCTGCCTATGTGGGTGCTGCCTTATACTACAGAGACTGCCTGTGGGGGTGATGCCTTATACTACAGAGTCTGCCTATGGGGGTGCTGACTTACACTACAGGGTCTGCCTATAGGGGTGCTGCCTTATACTACAGGGTCTGCCTATGGTGCTGCCTTATACTGCAGGGTCTGCCTATGGGGGTGTGGTCTTATACAGCAGGGTCTGCCTATGGGGGTGCTGCCTTACAATACAGAGTCTGCCTATGGGGGTGCTGCCATACACTACAAAGCCTGCCTATGGGGTGCTGCCTTATACTACAGGGTCTGCCTATGGGGGTGCTGCCTTATACTACAGAGTCTGCCTATGGGGATGCTGCCTTACCCTACAGGGTCTGCCTATGGGGGTGAGGCCTTATACAGCAGGGTCTGCCTATGGGGGTGCTGCCATACACTACAAAGTCTGCCTATGGGGGTGCTACCTTATACTACAGGGTCTGCCTATGGGGGTGCTGTCTTAAACTACAAAGTCTGCCTATGGGGTGTTGCCTTATACAGGGTCTGCCTATGGGGGTGCTGCCTTATAATGCAGATTCTGCCTATGGGATGCTGTCTTATACTACAAGGTTTGCCTATGGGGGTGCTGCCTTATACTAGAGTCTGCCTATGGGGGTGCTGACTTACACTACAGGGTCTGCCTATGGGGGTGCTGCCTTATACTACAGGGTCTGCCTATGGGGCTGCCTTATACTGCAGGGTCTGCCTATGGGGGTGTGGTCTTATACAGCAGGGTCTGCCTATGGGGGTGCTGCCTTACAATACAGAGTCTGCCTATGGGGATTCTGCCTTACACTACAGGGTCTGCCTATGGGGGTGAGGGCTTATACAGCAGGGTCTGCCTATGGAGGTGCTGCCATACACTACAAAGTCTGCCTATGGGGGTGCTGTCTTACACTACAGAGTCTGCCCATGGGGTGTTGCCTTATACAGGGTCTGCCTATGGGATGCTGCCTTATACTACAGGGTCTGCCTATGGGGTGCTGCTTTACACTACAGAGTCTGCCTATGGGGTGCTGTCTTATACTACAGGGTCTGCCTATGAGGGTGCAGTCTTTTACTACAGGGTCTGCCTATGGGGTGCTTTCTTATATTACAGGGCCTGCCTATGGTGGTTCTAATTTATACTATAGAGTCTGCCTATAGGGGTGTTGCCTTATACTACAGGGTCTGCCTATGGGGGTGCAGCCTTATACTACAGGGTCTGCCTATGGGGGCTGCATTATACTGCACAGTCTGCCTATGGGGGTGCTGCCTTATACAGCAGGTTCTGCCTATGGGGTTCTGCCTTATACTACAGAGTCTGCCTATGGGGGTGCTGCCTTATACTACATGGTCTGCCTATGGGGGTGCTGCCTTATACTACAGGGTTTGCCTATGGGGGTGCTGCCTTATACTACAGGGTCTGCCTATGGGGTGCTGCCTTGCGGTATATAGTCTGCCTATGGGTGCTGCCTGTTGTGAATTCTGTTATCGAACTCTCTCCTGTGGTCATGAATGGTACTTCGGCGAGTTCTGTCCATGGACTCCCTCTGGTGGCTGTGAGTGGAGCTGCTGCTTCTGAGGTTCCTTCCACAGGTGACATAGTTTATTCTTTGGCTGGCTGTTCTATTTAACTCCACTTAGATCGTTACTCCATGCCAGCTGTCAATATTCTTGTACTGGTTCAGTTCCCTCTTGGATCTTTCTGGTGACCTGTCTACTCCAGCAAAAGCTAAGTTCCTGCTAGTTATTTATTTGTTCATTGTTTCCTTGTCCAGCTGGCTATCATGATCTTGCCCTGCTAGCTGGAAGCTCTGGGATGCAGAGTGGCACCTCCGCACCGTGAGTCGGTGCGGAGGTCTTTTTGCACACTCTGCGTGGTCTTTTTGTAGGGTTTTGTGCTGACCGCAAAGATACCTTTCCTATCCTCAGTCTGTTTAGTAAGTCTGGCCTCCCTTTGCTGAAACCTGTTTCATTTCTGTGTTTGTGACTTTCATCTTTACTCACAGTCAATATATGTGGGGGGCTGCCTTTTCCTTTGGGGAATTTCTCTGAGGCAAGGTAGGCTTTATTTTCTATTTCTAGGGCTAGTTAGCTCTTAGGCTGTGAAGAGGCGTCTAGGTCATGTTAGGTACGCTCCACGGCTATTTCTAGTTGTGTGATAGGATTAGGGGTTGCGGTCGGTAGAGCTCCCACTTCCCAGAGCTTGTCCTGTGTGAGTTTAACCATCAGGTCGTTCCGGGTGCTCCTAACCACCAGGTCATAACAGTACAGCTGTTCCAAAGTATTTATGCATCTCAATAGAGGGATAAGGGAAGTTCTGAGACCATTTTTTTTTCTTTGCAGTGTTTTTTGTCTTTCTTTTCCCCTAAGCCTCTGGGTGGTTCAGGACACAGGTGTAGCTATGGACATTCAAGGTCTGTCCTCTTGTGTGGATCATCTCACTGCAACGGTACCCTTGTCTAAATTGCCTTCCTCCTCTGATTTGGTGCCATTGTTTTTCCAGCATGTGGTTCGTTTGCATGGCATTCCGGAGAACATCGTCTCGGATAGAGGTTCCCAGTTTGTTTCGAGGTTTTGGCGGTCCTTTTGTGCTAAGATGGGCATTGATTTGTCTTTTTCTTCGGCTTTCCATCCTCAGACAAATGACCAAACCGAATGAACTAATCAGACTTTGGAAACATATCTGAGATGCTTTGTTTCTGCTGATCAGGATGATTGGGTGTCCTTCTTGCCTTTGGCTGAGTTCGCCCTTAATAATCGGGCCAGCTCGGCTACTTTGGTTTCGCTTTTTTCTGTAATTCTGGTTTCCATCCTCGTTTCTCTTCAGGGCAGTTTGAGCCTTCGGACTGTCCTGGTGTGGATACGGTGGTGGACAGGTTGCAGCAGATTTGGACTCATGTGGTGGACAATTTGACATTGTCCCAGGAGAAGGCTCAATGTTTCGCTAACCGCCGGCGCTGTGTTGGTCCCCGACTTCGTGTTGGGGATTTGGTTTGGTTGTCATCTCGTCATGTTCCTATGAAGGTTTCCTCTCCTAAGTTTAAGCCTTGTTTCATTGGTCCGTATAAGATTTCTGAAGTTCACCATCCTGTGTCATTTCGTTTGGCCCTTCCAGCTTCTTTTGCCATCCATAATGTGTTCCATAGGTCGTTATTGCGGAGATACGTGGCGCCTATGGTTCCCTCCGTTGATCCTCCTGCCCCTGTGTTGGTCGAGGGGGAGTTGGAGTATGTGGTGGAGAAGATTTTGGATTCTCGTATTTCGAGACGGAAACTCCAGTACCTGGTCAAGTGGAAGGGTTATGGTCAGGAAGATAATTCCTGGGTTTTTGCCTCTGATGTTCATGCTGCCGATCTAGTTTGTGCCTTTCATTTGGCTCATCCTGATCGGCCAGGGGGCTCTGGTGAGGGTTCGGTGACCCCTCCTCAAGGGGGGGGGTACTGTTGTGAATTCTGTTTCGAACTCCCTCCTGTGGTCATGAATGGTACTTCGGCGAGTTCTGTCCATGGACTCCCTCTGGTGGCTGTGAGTGGAGCTTCTGCTTCTGAGGTTCCTTCCACAGGTGACGTAGCTTATTCTTTGGCTGGCTGTTCTATTTAACTCCACTCAGATCGTTACTCCATGCCAGCTGTCAATGTTCTTGTACTGGTTCAGTTCGCTCTTGGATCTTTCTGGTGACCTGTCTACTCCAGCAGAAGCTAAGTTCCTGCTAGTTATTTATTTGTTCATTGTTTCCTTGTCCAGCTGGCTATCATGATCTTGCCCTGCTAGCTGGAAGCTCTGGGATGCAGAGTGGCACCTCCGCACCGTGAGTCGGTGCGGAGGTCTTTTTGCACACTCTGCGTGGTCTTTTTGTAGGGTTTTGTGCTGACCGCAAAGATACCTTTCCTATCCTCAGTCTGTTTAGTAAGTCTGGCCTCCCTTTGCTGAAACCTGTTTCATTTCTGTGTTTGTGACTTTCATCTTTACTCACAGTCAATATATGTGGGGGGCTGCCTTTTCCTTTGGGGAATTTCTCTGAGGCAAGGTAGGCTTTATTTTCTATTTCTAGGGCTAGTTAGCTCTTAGGCTGTGAAGAGGCATCTAGGTCGTGCTAGGTACGCTCCACGGCTATTTCTAGTTGTGTGATAGGATTAGGGGTTGCGGTCGGTAGAGCTCCCACTTCCCAGAGCTTGTCCTGTGTGAGTTTAACCATCAGGTCGTTCCGGGTGCTCCTAACCACCAGGTCATAACAGCTGCCTTGTGCTATAGAGTCTGCCTATGGGGGTGCATTATACAATATAGAGTCTGTTGCCCCAAAAATATCATTGCTGAGTGCTCTGCTCCTGTGTTCTTTATGGGAAAGTCACTACCAGACATTTCTGATGGAGGTTTATCACTTAGAGCACAAAAGGAAACTAGTCATGCCAGATCCTTATCTTTTCCAATATAATCTGTCAGGGAAGAGTCGAGGGCCGTCATGCACAATAGATTGTCATCCAAATACATTGATGTTTGACTGACAAAGTCAAATTTATATGGGAGCATTAATACTGACTCTTATTTAGAGTAGATTACAATATGAAATTATAAGGTTGAGGCAGAGGTCAATTGTGAATCAGCACTAATAAAATAATGGGATGCATTAAAAGAATAGGTGGCCATGATAAGCTCATAGTTCATAGTTTTGCCTCTATTCAACTAATAAGGCCATATTTAAAACACTGTGCCCGTTTTGCACTTCTGTGCATATGAAGGACATAGCAGCACTAGACTAGAGCAGATTCAAAGAAGAGCAACTAAGGTTATTAAGGGAATTGGTCAACTGCAATACCAAACAGAATACCAAACGGGGATATTCAGCTTTGAAAGAAAGAAGACTTAGAGGCGATCTTAATACAATATTCAAATATATGAAGGGATACTAGAGAAATATTTCTAATAATCTATGTTGTAATGGTTGATTCACTAAAAAAAAATTTGAGGAGGGCCTGGATGCCTATCTTTAAAGAAATATTATTACAGGTTATGGGTGTTAGATTGTGGGATGGGACATTAATACTGGGATCTAGTCTGATTGCTAAACGTGGAGTCTGGAAATAATTTTTTCCTAACATGGGGAAATTAGCATCTGCCTCTTGATGTTTTTGCTTTAACCCCTTAACGACCACCAATACGCCTTTTAACGGTTGGAGTTAAGGGTACTTTTCCTCAGTGCCGCTTTTAACGACTCTGAGAAATAAGTGTACAGCATACCCCAGCGTCGTAAAATCTCTGGGGTTTCAGCTAAATGGAGTAACTGAGACCCCGGAGAACATGATTCAGTTTGGTTTTTATCATCCCCAGTCTTGTGATCAACGTTCACTGAATAATGGTGATTGCAAAAAAAGTCTGGTTTTCCATTCATTTCTCTCTCCTCTGATATGATCTAGTACATCAGAGGAGAGAGAAATGGGATCCTCCGAGCCCCCCTGGTACCACCTCCATTTCCTGATCCTCTTGCTCCATCCCCAGGCTCTCCAAGTCATCTCCCTGGAAGAAAATGGTGCTCAGCAACAATAGGAGATTTTTCCTATTGGCTCATTTTGATCACATGATAGACCCTATAACAGAGATCAAAATAAAAAAAAATAGTAATTCAAGCCCCCTCTTTGTCACCCCCTTTGTTAGGTAAAAATAATAAAATTAAAAAAAAATATTTTTTCCATTCTTTTCAGTTAGGGTTGGGGCTAGTTTCAAGGTTAGGGCTAGGATTAGGGTTGGGGCTAAGGTTGTGTTGGGGCTAGGGTTGTTTTGGGTTTAGGGTTGTGTTGGGGTTAGGGTTGGGTTACGGTTGGGGTTACATTTGTGGTGTTGGGGTTGCGGTTGGGTTAGGGTTAGGGTGGTGTTGGTGTTAGGGTGGTGTTGAGATTATAGTTGTGATTAGGGTTAGGGATGGGATTGGGGTTAAGGGTGTGTTGGGGTTAGGGCTTTGTTAGGTTTGGAGTTAAAATTAGGGATTTCCACTGTTTTTGCACAAAAGGGGTCACCAAATACGACATGGTGCTCACCATCCATTCCAGCCAATTTTGAGTTCAAAAAGTCAAACGGTGCTCCCTCCCTTCTGAGCCCTGCCATGCGTCCAAACAGTGGCTTTGCCCACATACAGGGTATCGGGGCGCTCAGGAAAAATTTCACAACAAATGATGTGGTACATTTTTTCCTGATACCCTTGTAAAAATAAAAAAGTCTAAAGTAAATTTTTTGTGAAAAAAGTTAAATGTTAATTTTTTCCTTCCACATTGCTTTAGCTCTAGTGAGCACCTGAAGGGTTAATAAACTTTTTGAATGTGGTTTTGAGCACATTAAGGGGTGCAGTTTTTAGAATGGTGTCACTTTTGAGTATTTTCTGTCATATTGACCCCCCCAAAGTCACTTCAAATGTGAGGTGGTCCCTAAAGCACTGGTTTTGTCAATTTTGTTGGAAAAATGAGAATTCGCTGGTCAACTTTTAACCCTTATAATGTCCTAATAAAGAAAAGTTTCCAAAATTGTGCTGATGTAAAGTTGACGTGTGGTAAATGTTATTTATTAACTATTTTATTTGACACGACTCGTTGATTTAAGGGCACATTAAAATTTAAAGCTTGAAAATTGTTACATTTTCAAAATTTTGGCCAAATTTCCATTTTTTTCATATATAAACGTAAGTCATATTGAAGAATGAAGTACAATATGTCACAAAAAAAATCTCAGAATCGGTGGAATCCGTTGAAGCGTTCCAGAGCAATAACCTCATAAAGTGACAGTGGTTAAAATTGTAAAAATTGACTTGGTCATTACGGTCAAACGTGGCTTGGTCACTAAGGGGTTAATTTAGATCAACATATTTGGTAATGGCTTGAAATCAATAGACTTATGTCTACATTCAAACTTAAAAACTATAAATATCTATTGGGCTTGCAAAGAAACCCTAATAAATAAGTCTAGGCAGCTACGTGTCTTAAAGAAAATCAGAGAATGATGGCAAGCTAATTTTTAACACAAGTAATTTAATGCACATGTCAACCTGTTTAAAACTAATAAATGACTTCTTGTGAGTTTGAGCACTTGTAGAAAAAGCGTGATATGACCCACTCGTACTGTGTAATTGAAAAGACAAGGGGTTGTAATTCGTCTTCATGCAGAAACTACTTTGCCTGAAGCCAACAGTTCCTGATCTTCAAAATTCTTTTCTGCTCCTTCCTCACTCCCCATCTCCCTTGTTGAATTGATAATATTCTCTGAATTCACTACTATTATGCATGCAGGTGGTGCACGTGGTTTATTAACCCACTGTGCCACAGGGCTGGGCTTACCTAGGAGGGTCATAGCTAAGCGGCTACTAGGTGTTCACTAATATTGGACTCAGGCTTGGCTGCAGATAGCCACCAGGTATAACTCGTTGGCAGTCCCCGGGACTACAGTTGCTGACCCCAAATGTAAGGTACGCAGACATGGATAGGACTAGGCATCCGTTCAGACTATTAAATTCTGGATGGTCTGTAGAACAGTTACTGACCCGGACACGGACTCGGGCTCCTTTCAGACTACTATGTTCAGGATCATCTGCAGAATGGTTACTGACATGGAGTCTCAGACAGGGCTGATTCGGAGACTGGTTGTAGCAGTCCGAATATACGGGACACTGTAGCAGTCCGAATATACGGGACACTTGGATAGATACACGTTCAGACACATAGGTCTCGGATACTGATTCAGGGACTCGACGCACATGAACCGGGGAATAAGGTTCAGGCACTCACCGCACGAAGACAAAGGACTTCAGGTTCACGACTGGGTAAACAGGGACCAGAAACTCAGGGTTCAGAACTGGCAGCACAAGGACCAGGGAGTACGGGTTCAGGACACGTGCCATCCCAGAACCATTTGACTTCAGAACTCTCAAGACCACCTCACTGTCTAATGATTCACTCTGTTACTTAGACACAACTTGGACACAGGATGGGGATTTATCAGGGAACAAGTAGGACACAGGGAACTATTTGTCAACCACAGAGACCTGGAATCACACCTCTTAAGGGGACACCCTAACCGTGACTTATACCCTGGAGACAAAGTGACTTATACCCGGCACCAATGAGAAAGAGGATACTATGCTCTTCATGTTAAAAGGTGCCTAGGAGGACATGCCTATAATCGTGTAGCCACTGCGAGTGGACAGCAAACCCGGGCTACACAGACCTCTTGCGAACATTTTTCTAAGGAGTCACCTGCAGACCCCCGTGCTAAAGAACTTCCCCAGTCAGGAAGCTGTACACGCCAGGACCTGCCCTGGAAAAGGGACAAGTAAAAAGACATTCACCTGCATGAAAGAAAAAGTTGTGAATATGTTAAAGACATGTTTTTCTTTACAGTTTAAATGGACAGTGATACCTGAGAGCTGTTTTATAAATAGTTTGGCACCTGTTACGGTGCCCCTTTTTGATATTGCCACGCGCTGATAGCTTGAGCAGAACTGTATGTATACCTATTTTGCTCTACAGATTTGGAGCAGAACTACCTGGTGCAGCGGAGACCAGGACTGGTCAATGCGCCTTAATGTTTAACCCCTTTATCCCCAAAGGTGGTTTGCATGTCAATGACTAGGCCAATTTTTACAATTCTAGATAAGTGAAAGCAGTCAGAGGGGAGCGCAGAGGAATTGACCCAGGGAAGGGGAGATGAAAGGGAGTTGTTGAGCACCACCGCAGCTCCAGCTGAATACCTCCAAAGGAGGAACAGAAATCAGTCCCAGGAGCGCTGAAGGAAACTCAGACAACATATGTCATATACTCCCACCTGAAGAAGACGGTGTTTACCGTTGAAACGCGTTGTGGCAAACGACATATGTTGTCTGAGTTTTTACAATTCTGACCACTGTCTTTTTATGAGGTTATAGCTCTGGAACGCTTCAATGGATCCCGGTGATTCTGACAATGTTTTCTCATGACATATTGTACTTCATGATAGTGGTTAAATTTATTTGATATTACCTGCGTTTATTTGCAAAAAAAATGGAAATTTAGCGAAAATTTTGAAAATTTTGCAATTTTCCAAATTTGAATTTTTATGCAATTAAATCACAGAGATATGTCACACAAAATACTTAAAAAGTAACATTTCCCACATGTCTACTTTACATCAGCACAATTTTGGAACCAATTTTTTTTTTGTTAGGGAGTTATAAGGGTTAAAAGTTTACCAGCAATTTCTCATTTTTACAACACCATTTTTTTTAGGGACCACATCTCATTTGAAGTCATTTTGAGGGGTCTATATGATAGAAAATACCCAAGTGTGACACCATTCTAAAAACTGCACCCCTCAAGGTGCTCAAAACCACATTCAAGAAGTTTATTAACCCTTCAGGAATTTTTGGAATGTTTAAATAAAAATTAACATTTAACTTTTTTTCACAAAAAATTTACTTCAGCTCCAATTTGTTTTATTTTACCAAGGGTAACAGGAGAAAATGGACCCCAAAAGTTGTTGTACAATTTGTCCTGAGTACTCCGATACCCCATATGTGGGGGTAAACCACTGTTTGGGCGCATGACAGAGCTCGGAAGCGAAGGAGGGCAATTTGACTTTTCAATGCAAAATTGACAGGAATTGAGATGGGACGCCATGTTGCATTTGGAGAGCCACTGATGTGCCTAAACATTGAAACCCCCCACAAGTGACACCATTTTGGAAAGTAGACCCCATTAAAGAACTTATCTAGAGGTGTGGTGAGCGCTTTGACCCACCAAGTGCTTCACAGAAGTTTATAATGCAGAACCGTAAAAGTAAAAAATCATATTTTTTCACAAAAATTAATTTTTGCCCCCAATTTTTTATTTTCCCAAGGGTAAAAGAAGAAATTGGACCCAAAGAGAAAGTTGTTGTACAATTTGTCCTGAGTATGTTGATGCCCCATATGTGGGGGTAAACCACTGTTTGGGCGCATGGGAGAGCTCTGAAGGGAAGGAGCGCCGTTTGACTTTTCAATGCAAAATTGACAGGAATTGAGATGGGACGCCATGTTGCATTTGGAGAGCCACTGATGTGCCTAAACATTGAAACCCCCACAAGTGACACCATTTGGTACCCCATATGTGGGGGGGAACCACCGTTTGGGTGCATGGGAGGGCTCGGAAGGGAAGGAGTGCCATTTGGAATGCAGACTTAGATGGAATGGTCTGCAGGCATCACATTGCGTTTGCAGAGCCCCTAATGTACCTAAACAGTAGAAACCCCCACAAGTGACACCATTTTGGAAAGTAGACCCCCT
Organism: Ranitomeya imitator; assembly: GCF_032444005.1. Classification (NCBI taxonomy): domain Eukaryota; kingdom Metazoa; phylum Chordata; class Amphibia; order Anura; family Dendrobatidae; genus Ranitomeya; species Ranitomeya imitator. Next base: position 287,631,427 of record NC_091287.1, read on the forward strand.
AAGGAACTCATCTAGATATGTTGTGAGAGCTTTGAACCCCCAAGTGTTTCACTACAGTTTATAATGCAGAGCCGTGCAAATAAAAAATATTTTTTTCCAAAAAAATTACTTTTTAGCCCGCAGTTTTGTGTTTTTCCAAGGGTAACAGGAGAAATTGGACCCTAAATATTATTGTCCAATTTGTTCTGAGTACGCTGATACTCGATATGTGGGGGGAACCACTGTTTGAGCGCATGGCAGAGCACGGAAGGGAAGGAGCATCATTTGGAATGCAGACTTAGATGGATTGGTCTGCAGGCATCACATTGCGTTTGCAGAGCCCCTAACATACCTAAACAGTAGAAACCCCCCAAAAGTGACCCCATATTGGAAACTAGACCCCCTAAGGAACTTATCTAGATGTGTTGTGAGAACTTTGAACCCCCAAGTGTTTCACTACAGTTTATAAAGCAGAGCAGTGAAAATAGAAAATCTTTTTTTCCCACAAAAATTATTTTTTACCCCCAGTATTGTATTTTCCCAAGGGTAACAGGAGAAATTGGACCCCAAAAGTTGTTGTCCAATTTGTCCTGAGTACGCTGTTACCCCATTTGTTGGGGTAAACCCCTGTTTGGGCACACAGGAGAGCTCGGAAGGGAAGGAGCACTGTTTTACTTTTTCAACGCAGAATTGGCTGGAATTGAGATCGGACGCCATGTCACGTTTGGAGAGCCCCTGATTTGCCTAAACAGTGGAAACCACCCAATTATAACTGAAACCTTAATCCGAAGACACCCCTAACCCTAATCCCAACGGTAACCTTAACCACACCTCTAACCCAGACACACCCCTAACCCTAATCCCAACCCTATTCCCAACCGTAAATGTAATCCAAACCCTAACCCTAACTTTTGCCTCAAACCTAACCCTAACTTTAGCCCCAACCCTAACTGTAGCCTTAACCCTAGCTCCAAACCTAACCCTAGCCCTAACCCTAGCCCTAACCCTAACCATAGCCCTAACCCTAGCCCTAACCCTAGCCCTAACCATAACCCTAGCCCTAACCCTAACCCTAGCCCTAACCCTAGCCCTAACCCTAGCCCTAACCCTAGCCCTAATGGGAAAATGGAAATAAATACATTTTTTTAATTTTGTAATTTTTCCCTAACTAAGGGGGTGATGAAGGGGGGTTTGATTTACTTTTATAGCGGGTTTTTTAGCAGATTTTTATGATTGGCAGCCATCACACACTGAAAGACGCTTTTTATTGCATTACCACATTTTGAGAGCTATAATTTTCCCATATTTGAGTCCACAGAGTCATGTGAGGTCTTGTTTTTTGCGGGACGAGTTGATGTTTTTATTTTCGGGCACGTGACATTTTTTGATTGCTTTTTATTCCAATTTTTGTGAGGTAGAATGTCCAAAAACCAGCTATTCATGAATTTCTTTTGGGGGAGGCGTTTATACCGTTCCGCGTTTGGTAAAATTGATAAAGCAGCTTTATTCTTCGGTTCAGTACGTTTACAGCGATACCTCATTTATATCATTTTTTTATGTTTTGGCGCTTTTATACGATAAAAACTAATTTATAGAAAAAATAATGTTTTTTGCATCGCTTTATTCTGAGGACTATAACTTTTTTATTTTTTTGCTGATGATGCTGTATTGCAGCTAGTTTTTTGCGGGACAAGATGACGTTTTCAGCGCTACCATGGTTATTTATATCTGTCTTTTTGATCGCGTGTTATTCCACTTTTTGTTCGGCGGTATGATAATAAAGCGTTGTTTTTTGCCTCATTTTTGTTCTTTTCTTACGGTGTTTACTGAAGGGGTTAACTAGTGGGCCAGTTTTATAGGTGGGATCGTTACGGATGCGGCGATACTAAATACGTGTACTTTTATTGTTTGTTTTTTTATTTAGATAAAGAAATGTATTTATGGAATAATATTTTTTTTTCTTTATTTAGGATTTTTTTTTTTTTTTTTTTTACACATGTGGAATTTTTTTTTCTAACTTTTTAACTTTGTCCCGGGGGGGACATCACAGATCGCTGAACTGACAGTTTGCACAGCACTCTGTCAGATCAGCGATCTGACTTACAGCACTGCAGGCTTACCAAGCGCCTGCTCTGAGCAGGCACTTGGTAAGCCACCTCCCTCCCTGCAGGACCCGGATGCCGTGGCCATTTTGGATCCGGGCCTGCTGCAGGGAGGAGAGGTAAGAGACCCTCGCAGCAACACGATCACATCGCGTTGCTGTGGGAGTTTCAGGGAAGCACGCAGGGAGCCCCCTCCCTCCGTGATGCTTCCCTATACCTCCGGCACACCGCGATCATGTTTGATCGCGGTGTGCCGGGGGTTAATGTGCTGGGGGTGGTCCGTGACCGCTCCTGGGACATAGTGCCGGATGTCAGCTGCGATATGCAGCTGACACCCAGCCGCGATCGGCCGCGCTCCCCCCGTGAGCGCGGCCGATCGCTATGACGTACTCTCCCGTCGAGGGTCAGATAGGCCCAGGTCACCTTGACGGGATAGTACGTAAAAGGTCAGAATGGGGTTAAAAAGTTGGCACTTAACCTGTGTACATTTGTATAATGTTATCTTTGCAACGTTTAAGAAACCATACCTACCATTAAGGGATATTCAAGTTTAACCTATTGACATGCAGGTCTAAAAATTGTCTTTAACCTGTAATGTCGGTGTTTCTTTACCCAGTCCTGGAGTACTGGAGTTAACGGGAGGGGGAGTGTATCACCCCAGGAAACCAGTTGTTACAGTGATGTTGCCTTCCTTTCTGGGAGGGCAATATCATGCGTGGAGGCAAGGAGGATTCTCTTTACCAGGTAAGCACGCACATGTAACACATTCTGAATCCAGGCCAGGAGGGGGAGCTCAGGACCCAGATTCAGGGGAGCTTCCATCAGCTTTAAGTGTCCTGGTCTGGAGGAGGAGTTAGCCAGTCTGGGAGAGACAGTGCACAGAGACAGTTAGTCTCCAGGAGGGAGAGGTAGAGGAAGGACGTCTGGAACAGACAGAAAGTCCTAGCAGCCACCTGGGAGCTGCTGTCTCTGGGAAGAGAGATAACCTGAAAGGTTGTTGCATGAAGTGGAACATTGAGGAAAGGAGCACAGGAGTGGAACAGGGCACCCTCTGAACCAGAGTGCAGAAACCGGGTATCAGGAGCCTGAGGCTTTTGTGGGACTCTATGACACAGAGCAGAATCGGAGGGCACTAGACTACATGATAACTGCCTGCACCAAGCCTGAGATACAGCAATATTCTAAGAGCCCGGCTCATGATAGAGACCCTATAAAAAGGCTCAAACTGCCTACCGTGAAGGCAACTGTCCCAGTACAGGAGAGAAAGGATTCCTGGCCAGCAAGCTACAAGCAGCAGGGACCTCGACATCTTAGCACAAGTAGGAAAGGCTTACGGATCTCACCTTTGCCTCCAAGCTTGCCGGACCACATCATCATCCGTGCCTGGTACCCTGGACTGTGGACTACTACTACCAGTAAATCAGGTAAAGACTTTACAACTTGTGTCCTCTACTTACTTATTGGCATACAACATCCTTGCCACACACCTTGGGAGCCCTGGTGACCCCGCTTCACCTGTGGGAAGAGTTGCCACCTATCAGCCATACCATCACCCAGAGGACCCCTTTAAGCTGCGTCGGTCCTCACTGACCGAATACCACAGGTGGCATCACGACAAACTTTATTCAAAAACCCCTTTAACCCCTTAAGCCCCAAGGGTGGTTTGCACGTTAATGACCATGCCAATTTTTACAATTCTGACCACTGTCCTTTTATGAGGTTATAACTCTGGAACTCTTCAAGGGATCCTGATGATTCTGACACTATTTTCTCGTGACATATTGTACTTCATGATAATGGTAACATTTCTTTGATAAGACTTGCGTTTATTTGGGAAAAAACTGGAAATTTTGTGAAAATTTTGAAAATTTTCCAACTTTTAATTTTTATGCCCTTAAATAACAGAAATATGTCACACAAAATACTTAATAAGTAACATTTCCCACATGTGTACTTTACATCAGCACAATTTTGGAACCAAAATTTTTTTGTTAGGGAGTTATAAGGGTTAAAAGTTGACCAACAATTTCTCATTTACGACACCATTTTTTTTTAGGGACCAAATCTCACTTGAAGTCATTTTGAGAGGTCAATATGATAGAAAATAACCAAGTGTGCAGCCATTCTAAAAACTGCACCCCTCAAGGTGCTCAAAACCACATTCAAGAAGTTCATTAACCCTTCAGGTGTTTCACAGGAATTTTTGAAATCTAATAAATAAAGCTGAATGTGTGTGTATGTGTGTATGTATGTATGTATGTATGTCCGGGATTGGCATCTGAACCGTCGCAGCTACAGCCACAAAATTTTGCAAAGTCACACGTCTAGACCCCGAGAGCGTCATAGGCTATGTTGTGAGGCGAAATTTTAACCCCGTGCGTTCCAATTTACCAAACAATTTTACCCCTATCTACATAATTGGGGAAAAAGGGAAAGGAAAAGTGTTGGAGGCGTCGCAGCTACAGCCACAAAATTTTGCACATGTGATATAGAAGAAGCTAAGCACAGCCTAAATAGGGGAGGTGCACAGTCATAGGTGCCCAAACCTGAACGTATACAATATAAAGCATCAGCATCAGTGTGCTAGGTATAATTGTATACTTGTATGGCCCCCCCCAAAAAAATAGAATACTCGGATTTGCATCAACTGACGGTGAGTCAGAATAATAGGTGGCGCTGAGGCTTAAAAGAGCTGTCAGTACGCCGGGACACTAGGGATAAATGCAGTATACCGCATTTATCCCTAGTGTCCCAGCGTACTGACAGCTCTCTTAAGCCTCAGTGCCACCTATTATTCTGACTCACCGTCAGTTGATGCAAATCCGAGTATTCTATTTTTTTGGGGGGGCCATACAAGTGTACAATTATACCTAGCACACTGATGAAGGTCCAGTATCGACCGAAACGTTTGTGATTTACTGTATGTAATAAAATAAAAGTCAAAACACAAAAGTCGCCGCTCAAACCTCGCCACGTGCAAAACTCGCCACATGCAAAAACTAGGCTCACACAAAACTCTCCACAAGTGCAAAACTCACCTCATGGAAAACTCGCCACATGCAAAACTTGCACACGCGGAAAAATTGCCACATGCACAAAAGTTACAACACATTCAAAAGTTGCCTCACTTAAAACTTGCACATACTTAAAAGGCACCACACATAAAACTCACCACGCGCAAAACTCGGCTTGCGCAAAACTTGCTGCACACAACTTGCTACACTAACCTGTCACATGCAACTCGACACACAAAAAGTTGCTACACGCATGTTCCCACACAAAACTCATCTCACAAAAGTCGCTACATGCATGTCGCCACACACAACTCAACACACACAACTTGACAAACGAAACTTGCCCTAAAACACACACAAGTCTGGTATTATCCTTCAAAAAAAAAATCTGACTAATAAGCAGACAAACTACAAGAGCAACAAATGTACCTTATAGGAAATACGGCAGCTGTCAGTCACATGACCTGTCTATTATGTGTATGTGTGAGCTAATATATACTGCCAGGGGTAGGGCTTCCTGTTGGCTGGGGATTTATCAGGCTGCCAATTTAGCTTACAAATACTGAGGTAAAAATACTGAGCAAACAACGTGTGAACGAGGTCTAATACAGGAGGAGATGACACACAGGTATATAATATATACAGGGGAGATGACACACAGATATATACTATATACAGGAGAGATGACACACAGGTATATACTATATAGAGGAGGAGATGACATACAGGTACATACTATATACAGGAGGAGATGACATACAGGTATATACTATATACAGGAGGAGATGGCACACAGGTATATACTATATACAGGAGCAGATGACCTACAGGTATATACTATATATAGGAGGAGATGACATACAGGTATATGCTATATATAGAAGATGACGTACAGGGATATACTATATACAGGAAGAGATGGCACACAGATATATACTATATACTGGGGAGATGACACACAGGTATGTACTATATACAGGAGGAGATGACATACATGTATATACTATATATAGAAGGAGATGACATACAGGTATATACTATATATAGGAGATGACATACAGGTATATACTATATACAGGGGAGATGACACACAGCAGGTATATGCTATATACAGGGGAGATGACATACAGGTATATACTATATACAGGAGATGACATACAGGTGTATACTATATATAAGGGAGATGACAAACATGTATATACTGAGGTGAAAATGAGAGGTGTGAGGTGAAAATGAAAAGGTGTGAGTGCAAAATGATAGGAGTGAGGGAAAATAGTGGAGTGATCGGAAAATGACAGATGTGAGGTCGAAATGACAAGTGTTAGGGGGGAATGTGAGGAGTGAGGGAGAAAATGAGAGGTGTGAGGGAGAAAATGAGAGATGTGAGGGGGAAAATTAAAGATGTGATTGGGAAAATGAGAGGCATGATGGGAAAATAAGAGAAGTGAGGTGCTATAACTAACCACAGATATTTACTATGCCCAGGCAACGCCGGGCTCTTTAGCTAGTGTTTAAATAAAAATGAACATTTAACTTTTTTTCACACAAAATTTACTTCAGCTCCAATTTGTTTTATTTTACCAAGGGTAACAGGAGAAAATGGACCCCAAAAGTTGTTGTACAATTTGTCCTGAGTACTCCGATACCCCATATGTGGGGGTAAACCACTGTTTGGGCGCATGACAGAGCTCGGAAGCGAAGGAGGGCAATTTGACTTTTCAATGCAAAATTGACAGGAATTGAGATGGGACGCCATGTTGCATTTGGAGAGCCACTGATGTGCCTAAACATTGAAACCCCCCACAAGTGACACCATTTTGGAAAGTAGACCCACTAAGGAACTTATCAGGATGTGTGGTGAGCACTTTGACCCACCAAGTGCTTCACATAAGTTTATAAAATAATGCCTAGCCGTAAAAATAAAAAATCATATTTTTTCACAAAAATTATCTTTTCGCCCACAAATTTTTTATTTTCCCAAGGGTAAGAAAATAAATTGGACACCAGCAGTTGTTGTGCAATTTGTCCTGAGTATGCTCATACCCCATATGTGGGGGTAAACCACTGCTTGGGCGCATGGAAGAGCTCGGAAAGAAAGGAGGGCAATTTGACTTTTCAATGCAAAATTGACAGGAATTGAGATGGGACGCCATGTTGCATTTGGAGAGCCACTGATGTGCCTAAACATTGAAACCCCCCACAAGTGACACCATTTTGGAAAGTAGACCCACTAAGGAACTTATCAGGATGTGTGGTGAGCACTTTGACCCACCAAGTGCTTCACATAAGTTTATAAAATAATGCCTAGCCGTAAAAATAAAAAATCATATTTTTTCACAAAAATTATCTTTTCGCCCACAAATTTTTTATTTTCCCAAGGGTAAGAAAATAAATTGGACACCAGCAGTTGTTGTGCAATTTGTCCTGAGTATGCTCATACCCCATATGTGGGGGTAAACCACTGCTTGGGCGCATGGAAGAGCTCGGAAAGAAAGGAGTGCAGTTTGACTTTTCAACGCAAAATTGACTGGAATTGAGATGGGACGCCATGTTGCGTTTGGAGGTCCACTGATGTGCCTAAACATTGAAACACCTCAAAAGTGACACAATTTTGGAAAGTAAACCCCCTTAGGAACTTATCTAGATGTGTTGTGAGAACTTTGAACCCCCAAGTGTTTCACTACAGTTTATAAAGTAGAGCCGTGAAAATATAAAAAAAATTCCCACAAAAATTATTTTTTAGCCCCCAGTTTTGTATTTTCCAAAGGGTAACAGAAGAAATTGGACCCCAAAAGTTGTTGTTCAATTTTTCTTGAGTATGCTGATACCCCATATGTGGGAGGGCAACACTGTTTGGGCACATGGCAGAGCTCGGAAGGGTAGGAGCGCCATTTGGAATGCAGACTTAGATGGATTGGTCTGCAGGCATCACATTGCTTTTGCAGAGCCCCTAATGTACCTAAACAGTAGAACCACCCCCCCAAATGACCCCATATTGGAAACTAGACACTGAAGGAACTTATCTAGATGTGTTGTGAGAACTTTGAACCCCCAAGTGTTTCACTACAGTTTATAACGCAGAGCCGCGAAAATAAAAAATAATTTTTTCCCACAAAAGTGGTTTTTTAGCCCCCAAATTTTTATTTACCCAAGGGTAACAAGAGAAATTGGACACCAAAAGTTGTTGTCCAATTTGTCCTGAGTACACTAATACCCCATATGTTGGGGTACACCCCTTTTTGGGCGCACAGGAGAGCTCGGAAGGGAAGGAGCACTGTTTTACTTTTTCAATGCAGAATTGGCTGGAATTGAGATCGGGCGCCATGTCGCATTTGGAGAGCCCCTGATGTGCCTAAACAGTGGAAACCCCCAATTCTAACTGAAACCCTAACCCTAGCCCCAACCCTAACCCTAGCCCCAACTGTAACCCTAGCCCCAACCCTAGCCCTAACCCTATCCCTAACCCTCTCTGCTGAGATGTTGCAGTGGCCCTTGAAGAATCAGCTCTTATTCTCATGTCTGCAAGTCTTGCTTCTCTCTGCTGAGATGTTTCAGTGGCCCTTGAGGAAGCAGCTCTTATTCTCATGTCTGCAAGTTTTGCTTATCTCCGCTGAAACATTTCAGTGGCCCTTGAGGAAGCAGTTCTTATGCTCATGTCTGCAAGTCTTGCTTCTCTCTGCTGAGATGTTTGAGTGGCCCTTGAAGAAGCAGTTTTTATTCTCATGTCTGCAAGTCTTGCTTCTATCTGCTGAGACATTTCATTGTCCCTTGAGGAAGCAGCTCTTGCCTCTCTTTCTTCCATTTCTGTACTCATTTCTATAAGCCTTGGCAGATTTCAACCTTGTATGAGTGTAATACCATTTAGCTAGAAATTTTAAAGAAGGACTAATTTAGAGTGGCATTAGTTGTAGCTGTATAAATAAGTTTAATGCGAACCAGGCATTGTCAGGTTGGCACTGTTACAATGATTAAAATGATACCTGGGTTGGAGAAATCCATCTCGTGTTTCTTTTTTTAATCTGTGTTTGAATTTTTAAGTTAATGAGATGCTTCATGCCAGACTAAGAGATGTTCCGGATTCTGGGCTTTCCCTGCAGTCTGTGTCAGAGGGTGGTCTGTGTCGGCACGGTAATAAATTGTGTTATTTCTAGCTTTACAGAATGACAATAACACCATAGAAATGATAAAAATAATAGGCCTCAGTGACCACAACTGTTTACAAGGAAAACTGTTGCTCATAAGCAACCAATCACAGCTCAGCTTCATGTTTTAAACAGCTCAGGTAAAGTGAAAGATGCTTAGTGACTGGTTGCTATGGGCCTATGGGCAACACAGGCAGTGTAACCTGTTGTGGTCAAGAAGATGTGCCTATGAAGTATATATATTAGATATTATATATCCTCTCCCCTCTGTACCAGTCTGTCACTGTAAGCTTGTTTACTGTAAACGATATCTATAACTCTGTATGTAAACCCTTTCTCATGTACAGCACCATGGAATTAATGGTGCTACATAAATAAATAATAATAATTATAATATATACACTGCTCAAAAAAATAAAGGGAACAATATAATCCCACATCCTAGCTATCGCTGAATGAAATATTCCAGTTGTAAATCTTTGTTCATTATATAGTGGAATGTGTTGAGAACAATAAAACCTAAAAATGATCAACGTAAATTACAAGTAATATCCCACGGAGGTCTGGAATTGGAATGATGCTCAAAATCAAAGTGGAAAATAAAGTTACAGGCTGATCCAACTTCAATGGAAATGCCTCAAGACAAGGAAATGATGCTCAGTAGTGTGTGTGGTCTCCATGTGCCTGTATGACCTCCCTACAATTCCTGGGCATGCTCCTGATGAGGCAGCGGATGGTCTCTTGAGGGATCTCCTCCCAGACCTCGACTAAAGCATCCGCCAACTCCTGGACAGTCTGTGGTGCAACGTAATGTTGGTGGATGATGCGAGACATGAAGTCCCAGATGTGTTCAATTCGATTCAAGTCTGAAGAACGGGCAGGCCAGTCCATAGCTTCAATGCCTTCATCTTGCAGGAACTGCTGACAAGCTCCAGCCACATGAGGTCTGGCATTGTCCTGCATTAGGAGGAACCCAGGGCAAACCGCACCAGCATATGCTCTCACAAGGGGTCTGAGGATCTCATCTCGGTACCTAATGGCAGTCAGACTACCTCTGGTGAGCACATGGAGCACTGTGTGGCCCTCCAAAGAAATGCCACCTCACACCATTACTGACCCACTGCCAAACCGGTCATGCCGAAGGATGTTGCAGGCAGAAGATAGCTCTCCACGGCGTCTCCAGACTCTGTCACGTCAGTCACATATGCTCAGTGTGAACCTGCTTTCATCTGTGAAGAGCACAGGGCGCCAGTGGCGTATTTGCCAATCCTGGTGTTCTGTGGCAAATGCCAAGCATCCTGCACAGGGTTGGGCTGTGAGCACAACCTCCATCTGTGGACGTCGGGCACTCAGACCATCCTCATGGATTCGGTTTCTAACCGTTTGTGCAGACACATGCACATTTGTGGCCTGCTGGAGGTCATTTTGCAGGGCTCTGGCAGTGCTCCTCCTGTTTCTCCTTGTACGAAGGCTGAGGTAGAGGTCCTGCTGCTGAGTTGTTGCCCTCCTATGGCCCTCTCCATGTCCCTGGTGTACTGGCCTGTCTCCTGGTAGCGCCTCCAGCCTCTGCACACTACTCTGAAAGACACAGCAAACCTTCTTGCCACAGCTTGCATTGATGTGCCATCCTGAATGAGCTGCACTACCTGAGCCACTTGTGTGGGTTGTAGAGTCTGTCTAACGCTACCACGACTGTGAAAGCACAACCAACATTCAAAAGTGACCAAAACATCAGCCAAAAAGCATTGGTACTGAGATGTATTCTATGGTCCCCACCTGCAGAACCACTCCTTTATTGAGTGTGTCTTGATAATTGCCAATAATTTCCATCTGTTGTCTATTCCATTTGCACAACAGCATATGATATTGATTGTCAAACAGTGTTGCTTCCTAAGTGGACAGTTTGATTTCACAGAAGTTGGATCTACTTGGAGTTATATTCTGTTGTTTAAGTGTTCCCTTTATTTTTTTGAGCAGTGTACATTATGCAAACTAGGGGGCAGGTTCACTGAGGGATCAGTGACCTTTCAGCAGTCTGCATTATGAATACGTAAGCTGAGCACACACACAAGCCGCCCCGGGGCAGGAGCAAATCATTAACTTAAAACTGAAAATAAAGATTAAACAACAACTACAAGACAGATTTCATTAACCAAGGTATCATTTTAACCTCTTTCTGACCTCGGACGGGATAGTACGTTCTAGGTCAGAACCCCCGCTTTGATGTGGGCTCTGGCGTTGAGCCCGCATCAAAGCCGGGACACGTCAGCTGTTTTGAACAGTTGACATGTGCCCGCAATAGCGACGGGAGGAATTTAATCGGCACTTACGGCCATCGGGCCGTAAATGAGCGCATTGCCGACCCCCGACCACCCTGTGATCGGCGCTTATAGCAAGCCTGCAATTCAGCTACATAGCAGCGATCTGATGATCGCTGCTATGTAGCAGAGGCGATCGTGCTGTGCCTGCTTCTAGCCTCCCATGGAGGCTATTGAAGCATGTCAAAAGTTAAAAAAAATAGCAAAAAAAATGTGAAAAAAATAAAAAAAATACAAAAGTTTAAATCACCCCCCTTTCACCCCATTCAAAGTAAAACAATAACAAAAAAATCAAACCTACACATATTTGGTATCGCCGCATTCAGAATTGCCCGATCTATCAATAAAAAAAAGGATTAACCTGATCGCTAAATGGCATAGCGAGAAAATAAAATCGAAATGCCAGAATTACTTTTTTTTGGTCGCCACGACATTGCATTAAAATGCAATAACGGGCGATCAAAAGAATGTATCTGCACAACAGTGGTATCAATAAAAACGTCAACTTGGAATGCAAAAAATAATCCCACAACCGACCCCAGATCACAAAAAACGGAGACGGTACGGGTATCGGAAAATGGCGCAATTTTTTTTTTTAGCAAAGTTTGGAATTTTTTTTCATTACTTAGATAAAATAGAACCTAGACATGTTTGGTGTCTATGAACTCCTAATGACCTGGAGAATCATAATGGCAAGTCATTTTTAGCATTTAGTGAACCTAGCAAAAAAGCCAAACAAAAAACAAGTGTGGGATTGCACTTTATTTTTGCAATTTCACCGCACTTGGAATTTTTTTCCCGTATTCTAGTACACAACATGGTAAAACCAATGATGTCGTTCAAAAGAACAACTCGTTTTGCAAAAAATAAGCCCTCACATGGCCATATTGACAGAAAAATAAAAATGTTATGGCTCTGAGAAGGAGGGGAGCGAAAAACGAACACGGAAAAATGGAAAATCGCATGGTCATGAAGGGGTTAATAAGTATAATGGCGCCTACCTCATAGTGTCTGTAGTTTACGGTGCACAATCCTGCTGACAGGTTGCCTTTAATATTATTTACCTTAGTTCATTATTGATCTATAGCAATGCTAAAAAAAAATATTTCTTGACAGTTTTGACATGTGGAAGATGAAAGGATAAACTGGTGTTTCAGATATTTATTAGTTTTCAATGAAGTCCAAAATCCCACTTAAAAGGTTATTTAATTCAAAGGCACTATTACATGTTCACAGTGTATATATAAACCTCTTTCCGACATCCGGCGTAAAAGTACGCCGATGTCAGACTTTCCCTGTTTGGTGTGGGTTCCGGCACTGAGCCCGCACCTTTCTGGGCACATGTCAGCTGATATATACACCTGATAAGTGCCCGCAACAGATGGAATTGTGATCCACCTGCGGCTGTTAACTAGTTAAATGCCGCCATCAATCTCTGACAGCGTTATTTAACTAGCGCTTACCGGAAGCGTGTCAGAAATCCCGCCCATCGATGACCCCGTCACATGATCGTGGGTCACTGATGGGTTGGCGTGACAACCAGAGGTCTCCAGCAGACTTCTATGGTTGTCACTGCCGGATTGCTATGAGCGCCATCTGGTGGTTGGCGCTTATATCAAATGAGCATTTCTGCTACACACAAGCCTGTGTGGGATCATTGCCTGTGTGTAGCAGAGTGTGGCACCCCTAGGGGTATTTGCCACAAAAATAGTTACTGACAGTAAATGCAAATACTAAAATAGCAAGACTGCACTACCACCTCTGGCCAGAAGGGGGAGCTCCAGAGACTCCCCTTGATCCATTCTGGTCTGAGAGAAGAACTGGCAGTTGGGCTAAGGAGCTGAAAGTGAGAGGTCATACAGTTGAATCTCTAACAGCCCTGTGACTGTTACCAGGCCTAAATCACCGGCCTGAGGAGAAGAGGGATAGAGAAAAAGGACATTGTGAGAACCGGGTAGCATTAATCACTACCCAGAACAGGCGCAAAGACGGATACCGGATCCGTGGCTGTATTCATTACATATAATACAGCAACCGGAAAAACGTGAGGTGATATCAGCTTCACTAGGGTCGGACGCACCAACAGACACAGAGTTCAGCGGTACTCCTGGAGGGGGTAAGCCGATAAAAGGACTCGGGTTGCCCGTCGAACCAGGACCCGGAGGGGACAGATTGGGCCGGCAGCCAGTTCACATACAGCAGCAGGGCCACACAGATATTGCGTACAATAAGAGGCGAAGACCCCGGCAGGGTCAAAGTAACTCAGAGTTCCCATACAGACTCCGGTGACAGGACTGGTTGTAAATCCTTTTTTGTTAAAGTAAACTGGTTAAACGTTTCAGTGCCTCAGTCTTTCATTTGGACAATAGCCATCTATCCAGGATTGGGATCATCACCGCTGGGAGAACCTGCTGCTGATCAAGTAAGTGCCTGTTCCCTCACGATACCCTTTACACTGTGCATTGCCTGAGGCCACAGCACCGGGTCAAGCCACCCGTGACACCCCCCTCAACAGACAGACCCCATTGGTCCGGTGCTGGGTACCCCGGTCTCTTGGGCGTCACAATTGGCGTCACGAACAGGATCTAGCCAGCCCGTATACCGGGTACTGTGTGCCGTGATTGGAGCCCAAAACTGTGAAAACTTGGATGAAAAATCTTGACAATTGACTTTATTAAAGAAAAATCCATTCTCCATTGAAAACTATTGAAAGTGACTTTTCCCCATTGGTTATAATGGAGTAAAGATGGCCGCCATCCCCTGAGGTAATCACTTCATAACCGTTAGGCACGAGACTGTTAATTGAGCTACGCCATCACCTGAGCCCCAGTCTAACTGAAAAACTTCAGAATCCGCCATTACAGAGCGCGGTGGGTGGGAGCAGCAGGGGGCGTGTCATTGTGGGCGGCACCAAGCTGAGCGCTCTGACATCAGAGCAAGGGGAAAATCGATCCTGCTGCACAGCAGAACGAATCTACACTATCCCGACGGAAGCAGGACCGGAAGGGTCCGGATTAACTAAGGGGGCACAGTATGTCGCAGCACGGAGACGGCGCAGCACCCGGCGACGCTAATGCAGCTGAAAGACAGAGTGTCGATAGAGAGTCCGGTAGCGCAGCGGTGCAAGGAGTGGCGCCCATCATGCCGGTGCTGATGCCATATACCCCGGGTGGCCCATGGCTTCCAATGTATGAAGGTGAGCCTAATACCCTTGACGATTTCAGAGAAAAGATGCTGGCCCATTTTGACATGTTCCCTGTGGGTGAAGTTCAGCGTGTTAGTCTCCTGATGATGCAGTTAAGTGGCCATGCTAAGCGAGAAGTCACAGCATGGGCAGCTGATCTAAAAGGCACTGTTGAACGCATATTTGCTGGATTAAAAGCTACATTTGAAACCACTGCCAGCAGCAAAGCTAAAGTACGATTCTTTAATTGCAAACAAAAAGTTAATGAGGGCGTGAGAGACTTTGCCTTAAACCTGCAGGAAGCCCTTAAATCACTTACACTGGCTGAACCCATTTTTAACACCGGAGCGGATAAACTGCTAAGAGATCAATTTATTGAGGGACTCTACACCCCTTCTCACCGGGGGCATGTGAGCATGCTTGTTTTTAAGAACCCTGAATTGACATTTGCCCAATTAAAGGAGAGCGTTATACGTCTCCAGCTGGCAGAGGCACCTCGGGATCAGGATCCTGCGCAACTCATGGCAGAGGCTCCTCAACAACATGGAGTACCAGTGACATCAGCTATGTCCGGGGCCATTGCTAAGCCCCTGGGGCCCAGTACTAATGAGGCTCTTCAACAAAAGCTTGACTCTTTAACTGATGTTGTTGCTTCAATGGCTAAAACCATGCAGGAGATGAGAGGACCCAAGATGGAGTTGTCAAACCGTAGAGAAGGTGTTCCATGGATGAGACCCCGGAGATACCCGACATGGAGAGGACGACCCCGCGACCGCTACCAACCGGATGGACAGCCCATTTGCCGCCGTTGCCAGCAGCCAGGCCACTTTGCACGAGATTGTGATTTAAACGGGAATCCCCTGGGAATGCGGGCCGCTTCGCAGGAATGAACTTTCAAGGCCCAACACCCTGGCACGACAGGTACATCGGAGGACGACCCATTATCCCTATCGTGCTGGACGGAATGCCCCTCAACGCTTTGCTGGACACAGGTTCCCAGATTTCATCTATACCGTATATCCTTTATAAGAGGTACTGGGCTGATGCAGATATTGATAAAGGGCCCTCTGATGTTGAACTAGATATATGGGCCAGTAATAGTAAGTTGGTAACGAAACTAGGATTCAGGGAGATGACCATAAAGATTGGTAAAGTAGAATTGAAGAAACAGGGTATAATTGTTGTTGATGTTGACCGGCGGAACTGTGAACCAACTGTATTGATAGGAATGAATGTGTTAGAGAACTGCTTTTCCGAAGTCATTTCTGTCTTACAGCAAATTGCTGAAACTGCCCAATCCTGCCAGCAGAGAGTTCTCCGGAGGGAAATAAAAGTATTGATGTTAAGGCAACAGGTAGAAGTTGCAGGTGGAGAAATCGGCAGTGTGAGGGTAAGTGATCCAACATCTATTGTAATCCCACCAAAAACAGAAATGCTGGTATGGTGTAGAGCAGCCATTGGTACTAAGGGACGAGATTATCAAGCCTTAATAGAACCAGTGTACACCGACAGCAGGCCCACTATACTCACAGCACGAGGGATAGTCGAGGTACACCGGGGACGAGTGCCGGTACGACTTTTGAACTGTGGAGAGGAAGAGGTCACTTTGCCAAGGTATACTACAATGGCAAAGCTATATACTGTTGACAACAATGCCATCACAACCATTGAGCCCTTAGAACCAACCTGTCAGGTGGAAGGCAATGGCTCAGATGGAGAAATGGAGGATTGGTGCCAACAGCTACACGTGGGCATAAATTCAACACCTACCCATCAAAAACAAGGGGTGTATAGGCTAGTGACGGAATATGAACAAGTCTTCAGTAAACACCCATTGGACTTCGGACGGATAGAAGGGATAGAACACACAATCCCCACCAGTGACCATCCCCCAATAAAAGAAAGATATAGACCCATACCGCCCGCTCACTATCAATGTGCAAAAGATATGCTGAGGGAGATGAAACAGGCCGGGGTAATAAGAGACAGCTGTAGCCCCTGGGCGGCCCCTCTAGTGATTGTCAAAAAAAAGGACGGAACCATGAGAATGTGCGTAGACTACCGGAAGATTAATAACATCACCCATAAAGACGCCTACCCCTTGCCTAGGATAGAAGAGTCCTTAACTGCTTTGAAATCTGCTAATTATTTTTCCACCTTAGACTTAACAAGCGGGTATTGGCAAGTCCCTGTGGCTGAGCGAGATAAGGAAAACACGGCATTCACCACACCAATGGGTCTATGTGAATTTAATCGCATGCCATTCGGACTCTGCAACGCATTCGGTACCTTCCAGCGGCTGATGGAATGCTGCCTCGGACACAAGAACTTCGAGACCGTCCTCCTGTACCTAGATGATGTGATCGTCTACTCAAAGACTTACGAACAACACTTAATAGACCTGGCAGAAGTGTTCGAAGCCTTATCCAGGTATGGCATGAAAGTCAAGCCATCCAAATGTCACCTTCTCAAGCCAAAGGTACAGTACCTGGGACACATCGTGAGTTCGGAGGGAGTAGCACCAGATCCCGAGAAAATAAGCGCCATAAGGGATTGGCCAAGACCTACCAGCGCAAAAGAAGTGAGACAATTCCTGGGATTGGTGGGTTACTATCGCAGATTTATAAAAGGATTTACCAAGTTGGCAGCACCCTTGCAAGACACCTTGGTAGGGCAGACGAAGAAACCTTCAAACCGAAACCCTCCTTTTCAGTGGAACGACGAAAGGGAAGACTCCTTTGAACAACTAAAGAAGGCACTAACCGGAGAAGAGGTTCTGGCATACCCAGATTACCATCAACCTTTCATCCTCTACACCGATGCCAGTAATGTGGGACTAGGAGCGGTGCTGTCACAAAAGCAAGAAGGTCGGGAGAAAGTCATCGCCTTTGCAAGTAGAAAGCTCCGGCCTACTGAAAGAAATTCAGAAAATCACAGCTCCTTCAAATTGGAACTACTGGCAGTAGTTTGGGCTGTGACTGAACGTTTCAAACACTATCTGGCCGCTGCAGAATTTATTGTCTATACTGACAACAATCCGTTGACCCACCTGGACACAGCCAAATTAGGTGCGTTAGAACAGCGATGGATAGCCCGGTTATCTAATTACAACTTCAAGATCAAGTATCGAGCAGGTCGCAAGAATGGAAATGCCGATGCCCTATCCCGGATGCCACACTTGAGAGATGTAGAAGAAGAAATGGGGGAGCTTGAAGAAATTGAACTACCAGCCTTCCATCATCCCAAGGCAAAACATCATCAGTCAAGTACCTATCAGAAACAACAAGAGGTGAATTTAAATCCGTTAGCACACCATAGATGGGCTGACACCCAAGACAGCAATCCGGCTGTGAAGTTGGTGAAGGAACTGTTAACTGAGCAAAGTGCATATCCCGATGAGGATGCCCCAGAAGAGACGCATCAACTCTGGAAAGAGAGAGGCAAAATGTTCCTGTATCAAGGGAAGCTCTGTAGAAGGTACACCAATCCGAAAACACATGAATTGGTTTGGCAGATTATCGTGCCTAAACAAGATGTCAAGATGGTCCTCGAAGCTTACCATAATGGTGCTGGTCACTTCGGTTGGAAAAAGTTAGAAGTACTTCTAAGAGAAAGATTTTATTGGGTCGGGATGAGAAAATCAATCGAACAGTGGTGCAGAAATTGTGGCCCGTGCAACCTCAGAAGAAACGATCAAAAGAACCAAAGAGCACCACTGCAGCCCATAATCACCAAACAACCACTTGAACTTGTAGCCATGGACCACATGAAGTTGACACCAAGCCGGTCTGGCTATGTCTATGCCTTGACCATCGTGGACCATTATTCACGCTTCTTGGTAGTAGTACCCGTAAAAGATCTGACAGCAAAAACAGCAGCCAAAGCGTTCCAAACGTACTTTTGTAGACCCCATGGATATCCGGAACAGGTTCTCACCGACCAAGGTACAGCCTTTGAATCAGAGATCTTTAGAGAATTCTGTAATATGTATGGTTGCAAAAAGATCCGGACGACGGCCTATCATCCACAAACAAACGGCTTATGCGAGAAGATGAACCATATTGTAATAGAACTACTAAAGACTTTACCTGAGGCAGAAAGGAATCAATGGCCAGAGAAATTGCCTGACTTGGTGGATCTGTATAATCATGTCCCGGTGAGTTCCACCAATTGCACCCCAGCTTACCTTATGCGTGCAAGACCCGGCCAATTACCAATCGATCTAGAAATGGGAATTCTGAAACCAGACGCAGAAGTCCAAGACTCCAATTGGGATATCATACGGCAAAAGCAGTATCGCCAAGTGCAAGAGAGTGTGGAAAGAAGCCTTCAGCAAACTAGAGAAAGACAAGAGCGAACTTTCAACCAGAATGCTCTAGCGACCCCATTAAGACCAGGTGACCAAGTGCTCAAGAGAAATCGTCGAACCAATAAACTGGACAATCAGTGGGAAGCCGTACCCTACACAGTTTTACCAACAAGAGTGGATAATCCTAAAATGTGTCTCATTAGCAAAAACGGAGGCTTAACATCTGTACTAGTGTCAAGAGACAATCTTAAATTATGTCCGGAAGCATTGAAAGAGCCAGACGTTGTCCAGCCAGAACCAGAAGTTATTCAACCCATACATGTTCAACCAGTAAAGGAAAAAGAAGAGGAAGTGTATCACACCTGTATAGGAGACTTTCCCAAAACCCTACTAACATACCATGGTGCAGTAGTGGTTCCCATGGTGGCCTTTTACCCAACACCAAACCCAATACCAGAAGTCCCAAGACAGGAAGAGGCTGACCCCGTACTACAGGAGGTTCCAGGCCAGGAAGAACAGATTCCTGGTCAGAGTAATCCCATTCACGGTGGACTTGCCAACTCCATAGTCGTGGAATTATCTTTAGCAGAGCGGGCAGATACTACATCCGCAGTAGACAGTAGTACACCACATGAAGAGACACCGCTATTACGTAGATCACAGCGTAGTACCCAGGGTCAATTACTGGCCAGGTATGCAGATTACCAACTATAAAGCTCATAATGTGAATTGTATATATGTTATGCCGTATATAGTTAAACAGAAAATGTAGTATAGTCATTGTTATCAGTCTGCAACGTTTAAGCCCAGTGCCTACAGAGACTTGTCTGTATGAACTTCTTGCATATTCTTGAACTTTTTATCAGCCCGGAGGCACTAAATCAAAGCTCCGGAAAGACTGCTTTTTGAACTTTGCTCCTCGCTCTTTTTGAACTTTCTTTAGACTTTATATTGATAACTCCGTTGGAAAAATGGAACTAAATTCCTGGACACAAAGTGCAGTGCCTTTCCTAGTACCTTCAAGGATAGAACTGTATTAATGGACGCTATTTGAAGTGACTTTGTACAGAACTATATTTTTGTTTCCTCGAGTGGTTTTTGTAACTTTTCATTTTTAAGACTCTGTACATATTAATTGTTATTTCAAAATGTTATTGTCCCACAGTCCCGGAGTACTGTTCTTAACTAAGGGGGAATGTGGCACCCCTAGGGGTATTTGCCACAAAAATAGTTACTGACAGTAAATGCAAATACTAAAATAGCAAGACTGCACTACCACCTCCGGCCAGAAGGGGGAGCTCCAGAGACTCCCCTTGATCCATTCTGGTCTGAGAGAAGAACTGGCAGTTGGGCTAAGGAGCTGAAAGTGAGAGGTCATACAGTTGAATCTCTAACAGCCCTGTGACTGTTACCAGGCCTAAATCACCGGCCTGAGGAGAAGAGGGATAGAGAAAAAGGACATTGTGAGAACCGGGTAGCATTAATCACTACCCAGAACAGGCGCAAAGACGGATACCGGATCCGTGGCTGTATTCATTACATATAATACAGCAACCGGAAAAACGTGAGGTGATATCAGCTTCACTAGGGTCGGACGCACCAACAGACACAGAGTTCAGCGGTACTCCTGGAGGGGGTAAGCCGATAAAAGGACTCGGGTTGCCCGTCGAACCAGGACCCGGAGGGGACAGATTGGGCCGGCAGCCAGTTCACATACAGCAGCAGGGCCACACAGATATTGCGTACAATAAGAGGCGAAGACCCCGGCAGGGTCAAAGTAACTCAGAGTTCCCATACAGACTCCGGTGACAGGACTGGTTGTAAATCCTTTTTTGTTAAAGTAAACTGGTTAAACGTTTCAGTGCCTCAGTCTTTCATTTGGACAATAGCCATCTATCCAGGATTGGGATCATCACCGCTGGGAGAACCTGCTGCTGATCAAGTAAGTGCCTGTTCCCTCACGATACCCTTTACACTGTGCATTGCCTGAGGCCACAGCACCGGGTCAAGCCACCCGTGACACCCCCCTCAACAGACAGACCCCATTGGTCCGGTGCTGGGTACCCCGGTCTTTTGGGCGTCACAATGAGCAGATCAAAGTATTGCAGCTTCTAGTCTCCCATGGAGACTATTGAAGCATGCAAAAAGTTAATAAAAAGTTTTTAAAAATAGAAAAAAAATAAAAAGTATAAAAGTTCAAATCACCCCCCTTTTACCTCACTCAAAATAAAACAATTTAAAAAAATCAAATATACACATACAGTCATGGCCAAAAGTATTGACACCCCTGCAATTCTGTCAGATAATACTCAGTTTCTTCCTGAAAATGATTGCAAACACAAATTGTTTGGTATTATTATGTTCATTTAATTTGTCTTAAATAAAAAAACACAAAAAGAATTGTCCTAAAGCCAAATTGGATATAATTCCACACCAAACATAAAAAAGGGGGTGGACAAAAGTATTTACACTGTTCGAAAAATCATGTGATGCTTTCCTAATTTGTGTAATTAAGAGCACCTGTAACTTACCTGTGGCACGTAACAGGTGTTGGCAATAACTAAATCACACTTGCAGCCAGTTGACCTGGATTAAAGTTGACTCAACCTCTGTCCTGTGTCCTTGTGTGTACCACATTGAGCATGGAGAAAAGAAAGAAGACCAAAGAACTGTCTGAGGACTTGAGAAACCAAATTGTGAGGAATCATGAGCAATCTCAAGGCTACAAGTCCATCTCCAAAGACCTAAATGTTCCTTACCTGAAAAAGTCTAAAACATTTTGGAAGAATGTTCTCTGGTCAGATGAGACAAAAGTAGAGCTTTTTGGGCAAAGGCATCAACATAGAGTTTACAGGAGAAAAAAAGAGGCATTCAAACAAAAGAACACGGTCCCTACAGTCAAACATGGCGGAGGTTCCCTGATGTTTTGGGGTTGCTTTGCTGCCTCTTGCACTGGACTGTTTGACCGTGTGCATGGCATTATGAAGTCTGAAGACTACCAACAAATTTTGCAGCATAATGTAGGGCCCAGTGTGAGAAAGCTGGGTCTCCCTCAGAGGTCATTGGTCTTCCAGCAGGACAATGACCCCAAACACACTTCAAAAAGCACTAGAAAATGGTTTGAGAGAAAGCACTGGAGACTTCTAAGGTGGCCAGCAATGAGTCCAGACCTGAATCCTATAGAACATCGGTGGAGAGATCTAAAAATGGCAGTTTAGAGAAGGCACCCTTCAAATATCAGGGACCTGGAGCAGTTTGCCAAAGAAGAATGGTCTAAAATTCCAGCAGAGCATTGTAAGAAACTCATTGATGGTTACCGGAAGCGGTTGGTCGCAGTTATTTTGGCTAAAGGTTGTGCAACCAAGTATTAGGCTAAGGGTGCCAATACTTTTGTCTGGCCCATTTTTGGAGTTTTATGTGAAATGATCAATGTTTTGCTTTTTGCTTCATTCTCTTTTGTGTTTTTTTCATTTAAGATAAATTAAATGAAGATAATAATACCAAAGAATTTGTGTTTGCAATCATTTTCAGGAAGAAACCGAGTATTATCTCACATTCAGAATTGCCTGATCTGTCAATCTAAAAAAAAATTAACCTGACCGCTAAACGACTCAACGAGAAAAAGACAAAAACGCCAGAATTATGTTTTCATTAAAATGCAATAACGGGCGATCAAAAGATCATATCTGCACCAAAATGGTATCATTACATCAGCTTGGCGTGAAAAAAAAGCCATCACGAAACGTCAGAACATGAAAAATGGAGACTCTACGGGTATCGAAAAATGGTGCAATATTTTTTTTTTTAACAAACTTTGGAATTTTTTTTCACCACATAAACAAAAAAGAACCTAGACATGTTTTGTGTCTTTGAACTCGCAATGACATGTAGAATCATAATGGCCGGCCAGTTTTAGCATTTAGTGAACATGGTAAAAAACAAAAACAAACAACAACTATGGAATTGCACTTTTGTTTAAATTTTGGAATTATTTTCTAGTTTTCCAGTACAAGAAATGATAAAACCAATGGTGTCGTTCAAATCAACAACTCATCCAGCAAAAATCAAGCCCTCACATGGCCATTTTGACAAAAAATGTAAAAGATACGGCTCTGAGAAGAAGGGGAGCAAAAAATGAAAACGTAAAAGCAAAAATACCTCTGGTCGTTAAGGGGTTAAATACTTGGTGAGGATCCAAATACAGGACCCCAATGATCAGATAATTGCACAACCCATCCTAGAAGGTTTGAACTGAGAGCAGAACACACCCCAAGATGACACTTGAATACATACATTCATTAAATCTGATTCATAATTCAAAGAGTTTAACCCCTTAGTGACAGAGCCAATTTGGTACTTAATGACCAGGCCAATTTTTGCAATTCTGACCACTGTCACTTTATGAGGTTATAACTCTGGAACGCTTCAGAGGATCCCGCTGATTCTGAGACTGTTTTTTCGTGACATATTGTACTTCATGATAGTGGTAACATTTCTTCGATATTACTTGCGATTATTTATGAAAAAAACGGAAATATGGCGAAAATTTTTAACATTTTGCAATTTTCAAACTTTGTATTTTTATGCCCTTAAATCAGAGAGATATGTCACGAAAAATAGTTAATAAATAACATTTCCCATATGTCTACTTTACATCAGCACAATTTTGGAAACAAAATTTTTTTTTGTTAGGGAGTTATAAGGGTTAAAAGTTGACCAGCAATTTCTCATTTTTACAACACCATTTTATTTTAGGGACCACATCACATTTGAAGTCATTTTGAGGGGTCTATATGATAGAAAATAATGAAGTGTGACACCATTCTAAAAACTACACCACTCAAGGTTCTCAAAACCACATTCAAGAAGTTTATTAACCCTTTACGTGCTTCACAGGAACTGAAACAATGTGGAAGGAAAAAATGAACATTTAACTTTTTTTTGCAAACATCTTAATTCAGAACCATTTTTTTTATTTTCACAAGTGTAAAAACAGAAATTTAACCATAAATTTTGTTATGCAATTTCTCCTGAATACGCCAAAACCCCATATGTGGGGGTAAACCACTTTTTGGGCACACCGCAGAACTTAGAAGTGAAGGAGCGCCGTTTGACTTTTTCAATGCAGAATTGGCTGGAATTGAGATCGGACGCCATGTCACGTTTAGAGAGCCCCTGATGTGCCTAAACAGTGGAAACTCCCCACAAGTGACACCATTTTGGAAACTAGACCCCTTAAGGAACTTATCTAGATGTGTGGTGAGCACTTTGAACCCCCAAGTGCTTCACAGAAGTTTATAACGTAGAGCCGTGAAAATAAAAAATCGCTTTTGTTTACACAAAAATTATCTTTTCACCCACAAATTCTTATTTTCACAAGGGTAACAGGAGAAATTAGACCACAAAAGTTGTTGTGCGATTTCTCCTGAATACGCCAATACCCCATATGTAAGGGTAAACCACTGTTTGGGCGCACTGCAGAGCTTGGAAGTGAAGGAGCGCTGTTTTACTTTTTCAATGTAGAATTGGCTGGAATTGAGATTGGACGCCATGTCGCGTTTGGAGAGCCTCTGATGTGCCTTAACAGTGGAAACCCCCCACAAGTGACCCCATTTTGGAAACAAGACCCCTTAAGGAACATATCTAGATGTGTGGTGAGCACTTTGAACCCCCATGTGCTTCACAGAAGTTTATAATGTAGAGCCGTGAAAAAAAAAATCACATTTTTTCTACAAAAATGATCTTTTTGCCCACAAATTTTTATTTTCACAAGGGTAATAGGAGAAATTAGACCACAAAAGTTGTTGTGCAATTTCTCCTGAGTACGCTGATACCCAATATGTGGGGATAAACCACTGTTAGGGCGCAATGCAGAGCTTGGAAGAGAAGGAGTGCCGTTTTACTTTTTCAATGTAGAATTGGCTAGAATTGAGATCGGACGCCATGTCGCATTTGGAGAGCCCCTGATGTGCCTAAACAGTAGAAATCCCCCATAAGTGACCACATTTTGGAAACTAGACCCCCCATGGAACTTATCTAGATGTGTGGTGAGAACCTTGAATGCCCAAGTGCTTCACAGAAGTTTATAATGCAGAGCCGTGAAAATAAAAAATATTTTTTTTTTCAACAAAAAAGATTTTTTAGCTCCCAAGTTTTTATTTTCACAAGGGTAACAAGAGAAATTGGACCCCAAAAGTTGTTGTCCAATTTGTCCTGAGTATGCTGGTACCCCATATGTGGGGGTAAACCACTGTTTTGGCGCACGGCAGAGCTCGGAAGGAAGGAGCGCCGTTTTGGAATGCAGACTTTGATAGAATGGTCTGTGGGTATTATGTTGCGTTTGCAGAGCCCCTGATGTACCTAACCAGTAGAAACCCTCCACAATTGACCCCATTTTGGAAACTAGACCCCCCAAGGAACTTATCTAGATGTGTGGTGAGAACTTTGAATGTCCAAGTGCTTCACAGAAGTTTAGAATGCAGAGTCGTGAAAATAAAAAATATTTTTTTTTCCACAAAAAAGATATTGTAGCCCCCAAGTTTTTATTTTCACAAGGGTAACAGGAGAAATTGGACTGCAATTGTTGTTGTCCAATTTATCCCGAGTACGCTGATGTGCCATATGTGGGGGTAAACCACTGTTTGGGCGCACGGCAGAGCTCGGAATGGAAGGAGCGCCTTTTTGGAATGCAGACTTTGATTGAATGGTCTGTGGGCATTATGTTGCGATTGCAGAGCCCCTGATGTACCTAAACTGTAGTAACCCCCCACAAGTGACCCCATTTCGGAAACTAGACCCCCCAAGGAACTTATCTAGATGTGTGGTGAGAACTTTGAATGCCCAAGTGCTTCACAGAAGTTTAGAATGCAGAGTCGTGAAAATAAAAAATATTTTTTTTTTCCACAAAAAAGATATTGTAGCCCCCAAGTTTTTATTTTCACAAGGGTAACAGGAGAAATTGGACTGCAATAGTTGTTGTCCAATTTATCCTGAGTACGCTGATGCGCCATATGTGGAGGTAAACCACTGTTTGGGCGCACGGCAGAGCTCGGAATGGAAGGAGCGCCTTTTTGGAATGCAGACTTTGATAGAATGGTCTGTGGGCATTATGTTGCGATTGCAGAGCCCCTGATGTACCTAAACTGTAGTAACCCCCCACAAGTGACCCCATTTTGGAAACTAGACCCCCCAAGGAACTTATCTAGATGTGTGGTGAGAACTTTGAATGCCCAAGTGCTTCACAGAAGTTTAGAATGCAGAGTCGTGAAAATAAAAAATATTTTTTTTTTCACAAAAAAGATATTGTAGCCCCCAAGTTTTTATTTTCACAAGGGTAACAAGAGAAATTGGACCACAGAAGTTGTTGTCCAATTTATCCCGAGTACGCTGATGCCCCATATGTGGGGGTAACCCACTGTTTGGGCGCACGGCAGAGCTCAGAAGGGAGGGAGCACCATTTGACTTTTTGAGCGCAAAATTGGCTGTCATGTTTGGAGACCCCCTGATGTACCTAAACAGTGGAAACCCCCCAACCTAATCCCAACCTGATCCATAATCCTAATCACTAACCCTAACCATAATCACAACCCTTACCCCAAAACAACCCTAATGTCAACCCTAACCATAACCCTAATCAAAACCCTAAATCCAACACACCCCTAATCCTAATCTCAACCCTAACCTCAAACCTAACCCTAATCCCAATACACCCCTAATCACAACCCTAACCTTAACCCTAATCCCAAATCTAACCCTAATCCCAAGCGTAACCCTAATGCCAACCCTAACCCTAATACCAACCCTAATCCAAACCCTAACCCTAATCCCAGCTCTAACCCTAGCCCTAACTTTAGCCCCAACCCTAACCCTAGCCCTAAGGCTACTTTCACACTTGCGTCGTTTGGCATTCCATCGCAATCCGTCGTTTTGGACAAGAAATGGATCCTGCAAATGTGCCCGCAGGATGCGTTTTTTGCCCATAGACTTGTATTGCCGACGGATCGTGACGGATGGCCACACGTCGCGTTCGTCGTGCACTGGAACAGTTGTGTTTTGGCGGAGCGTCGGCACAAAAAAACGTTCAATGAAACGTTTTTTTGTACGTCGCATCCGCCATTTCTGACCGCGCATGCGTGGCCGTAACTCCGCCCCCTCCTCCCCAGGACATAGATTGGGCAGCGGATGCTTTGAAAAACTACAGCTGCTGCTCACGTTGTGCACAATTTTCACAACGTGCGTCGGTATGTCGGGCCGACGCATTGCGACGGCCCCGTACCGACGTAAGTGTGAAAGAAGCCTAACCCTAAATTTAGCCCCAACCCTAACCCTAAATTTAGCCCCAACCCTAACCCTAAATTTAGCCCCAACCCTAGCCCTAGCCCTAGCCCTAACCCTAGCCCTAACCCTAACCCTAACCCTACCCCTAACCCTACCCCTACACCTACCCCTAACCCTACCCCTAACCCTACCCCAAGCCCGCCATTTTCTTCTGCCGGCGGCCAGGAGGAGCAGCAAGAGGATCCAGGGACACAGGTGAGTATTGTAGGGTCCCCGAATCCCCCTATT
The DNA here is from genome assembly GCF_032444005.1 of Ranitomeya imitator. Taxonomy (NCBI): domain Eukaryota; kingdom Metazoa; phylum Chordata; class Amphibia; order Anura; family Dendrobatidae; genus Ranitomeya; species Ranitomeya imitator. The sequence continues at coordinate 287,659,040 of NC_091287.1, forward strand.
TCTCTGTCCTCTGATGTGCGATCACATCAGAGGACAGAGAATTACACTTTACTTTTTTTTTTTTTTTTTTTGCGGTCGCCGGTAAACAGTTAATTACCGGCGATCGCAAAACAGGGGTCGGTAAAACCGACCCCGATCATGCTCTTTGGGGTCTCGGCTACCCCCGGCAGCCGAGACCCCAAAGATTCTCCCGGTGCCGGCCGGCGGGCGCACTGCGCATGCGCCCGCCATTTTGAAGATGGCGGCGCCCACCAGGAGACACGAGGAGCATCGGGGGAGCTAGGTGAGTATTGGGGGTCACCTGGGACCCCTTTTCTCTGTCCTCCGATGTGCGATCACATCGGAGGACAGAGAAATTAAAAAGAGATCGCGTTTTGTTTTTGTTTTTTTTTTTTTTTGCGATCGCCGGTAAACGGTTAATTACCGGCGATCGCAAATGCGGGGTGGGTTAAAAACCCCCCGAATCATGTTCTCTGGGGTCTCGGCTACCCCCGGCAGCCGAGACCCCGGAGAAAATCGGCCTCTGGGGGGCGCTATTTACTTTTTCCACAGCGCCGTTAATTAACGGCGCTGTGGTTTAAGTACCCTTAGCGGCCGCCGTTAAAAGGCGTATCGGCGGTCGCTAAGGGGTTAAATATGTACAGTATGTCTTGAGAAAAAAGGCTAGCAGAAGAGATGGGACATTTTCTGCACATACTGTAGGTAGTACTACAGAAGTCGAACTGTAAGGCTATGCGAGAAAACATCGCATAGAACTCGGCCCAGTGTTAATCTATGGGGCAGCTCATATCATGGGTGTATTTAGCATGCATGTAAAATCGCAGTATGCTGCGATTGCCACCAAGACTCGGACGAGATTTGCAAATGCAAGCCTATGAGTGCAAGAAAAAAAATCGCACAGCACTCGGACCATGCGAGTGCTGTCCAATAGTTACGCATCTGTGTCCTTTGAAAATCCGGCAATTCATGTGCCACCTACAGTAAAATCACACTGACAGGTTAGAATAGACTAAATATATACACATAGATTACATAGACATATAGATGTCTGTGACACACACATAGATAGATAGATAGATAGATAGATAGATAGATAGATAGATAGATAGATAGATAGATAGATAGATAGAGGCAAAAAACAGGCAGCACTCCATTATCTTGATCAACTGTGCAGAGTTTAATCAGACCCACATGTCTTTACCACGACGTTTCGGCTCCAAATGAGCCTTTCTCAAGCAGTGGGTAAACCATTAATGTGCATATATATACATTTCGAGCCATAACCATGTGACGTAGTGGACATGCGCAGTTGCGCTTAGGGAACGCCGAACAATATGAAGATGTCCTCCATTGCCAGTAAACAGCTCCGTTGGTAAGAAATGTGTAATAAGCGATAAGGATATTGACACATAGTAGCACTAACACACGAGGCACTTTATGATGCACTGCAGCACCTTATGATACTAATAAGTATTTTTAATATGTAAACTATAAACACATATACTGTTTCACTAATGGCTAATTAAGGCTGGTTATGGCTCAAAATGTATATACATGCACATGAATGTTTTACCCACTGCTTGAGAAAGGCTCATTTGGAGCCGAAACGTCGTGGTAAAGACATGTGGGTCTGATTAAACTCTGGACAGTTGATCAAGATAATGGAGTGCTGCCTGTTTTTTGCCTGAATCTATGGACTGAGGATAGCCGGTGGACGGGCTTCCTGGAGGCTTTGCACCCAGAGATAAGTGAAGTGTTGTGCTGTTCCTTTTTTCTACTACTAGATAGATAGATAGATAGATAGATAGATAGATAGATAGATAGATAGATAGATAGATAAATGTATTTAATTAATAAAAGATTATTTAAAAGCAAAAAAAATGGGGTGGGCCCCAACACAATTTTCGTAACCAGCAGAGGGAAAGTCTAGGCTGGGGGCTGATGTTTATAGCCTGGTAAGGGGGTAATACCCATGGAACTTCAAAGGCTATTAATATTGGATCACAGCTGTAAACATAGCCTTTACTGGCTATTAAAATGTGGGACCCCCCAAAAAATGACATAGGGTCTCCCATTATTAATAGCCAGCAAAGGCTATGTAGACAGCTGCGGTCTGATACTAATAGTCTAGGAAGGAGCCATGGATTCTGGCCCCCCAGGCAAAAAAAACATCAGCTCTCAGCTACCCCAGAAAAGGCGCATCTCTAAGATGCCCCAATTCTGGCACTTAGCCTCGCTCTTCGTATTTGCCCTCTAGCGGTGGCAAGTATGGAGATAGTTGGGGGGTTGGTGTCACCTTTGTATTGTCAGGTGACATCAAGCCCCCAGGTTAGTAATGGAAAAGCATCAATAAGACGCCCCCATTACTAACCCCATAGTCATATTGTAAGAAAACACAGACACCCTGAAAAAAGTCCTTTAATTGAAAGAATGACACAGACTTCTTTAATATTCTTAATTAAACCATACTTACGACCTTGTCCATTCCCTCCGATGCCCTCGTCATCTGCAAAAGAGGTAAAAAAACAAACAACATTATTCCTCATCTTTCCACAGAGATGCTTTTAACCCATTAGTCCCACAACGGGTCCAGCTCTGCTACATCTAGATGGCAGGCTGCATGGTCTTACCATGCAGCCTGTCATCCAGCAGAGAAACTGAGCACCGCGGAGACACAATCACGTGTTTCTCAACGCAGTGATTCCAGAACACTGCCCCCATCCCTTATGGGAAATATGCAGATGCATGTAAAGAAGCTGCGGAGACACCATCACGTGTTTCTCGACGCAAGCATGAGAAAGTTCTCCTGCTCGCAGTGCCGTCTTATAGGTCCTGCAAGTTCACGGCCAATGAACTCAAATCTGAACCAATTATCTTTCCTCCATCTCGCATATCTTCCCTACCTGATCTATCTATAAAAATAAATGAAATCACACTTTCCCCTGTCCAGGTAATCCGCTGCATTGAAGTAACCCTTGACTCTGTCCTTCAAACCGCACATCCAAGCTCTCTGTCAACCTCCTGTTGCCGCCAGCTCAAAAATATTTTGAGGATCCGTCCTCTCCTCAACCTTCACTCTACCAAAATGCTTATGCATGCCTTAATCATCTCCAGCCTCGACTACTGCAACATCCTCCTATGTGGCTTACCTTCTAACACTCTCTCTCCCTTCCAGTCAGGGGCTGACTGGCCCAGGTGGCAAAGAAGCAAATGCCCCCCGGGCCACTCCTCCAGCAGCTGTTCAGGGCCGGCTGCCTGGTGGCAGCTACAGCCACACAGCAAATTGTGCGCAGCCATGTCCGCTGTACTGTGACGCGGCCGGCAGCAAACACAGCCGCATCACAGTTAGCACACACATCTGCGCTGGGGACGGGAGCTATGCTTGGCTGTCACCTTGACAGCTGCACAGCTTCTGCTCCCTTCATGTTCTCTATACTTCCAGGCTAGGTGTCGGGCATGCGCGATGTCATCCTCATGCACGCGCCGACATGTCCCGAATGTTAGAAGCAAAGAGGTGCTGCAGGCGAGCGACTGGTGAGGTAAGTATGAAAAACTTTTTTGTTTTCTTCATAAAATAAATTTAATGGTGGATAACTGCAAGTGATTAAGTGGGGGGTTGTAAGGAGACTACACATGATGGAATTTGGGGGTTAAAGGAGACTGCACATGATGGAGTGAGGGGGTAAGTGGGGCTGCACATGATGAAGGGAGAGTGGGGCTGGACATGATGAAGTTTAGTGGATAAAGGAGACTGCACATGATTAAGTGGGGAGAGTGGGGCTGTACATTGTGGAATGGGGCTGCACATGATGATGTGGGGGTAAGGGGGATTGCGCATGATGAAGGGAGAGTGGGGCTGCACATGAATTGAGGGTAAGGGGGACTGCACATGATGAAGTGGGAGGGAGTAAGGGGGACTTCACATGATGAAATGGGGGAGTGGGGCTGCACATGATGAAGTGGGGGTAAGGGGGACTGCATATGATGAATTGGGGGTTAAGAGGACTGCATATGATGAAGTGGGGAGAGTGGGGCTGTACATTGTGGAATGGGGCTGCACATGATGATGTGGGGGTAAGGGGGATTGCGCATGATGAAGGGAGAGTGGGGCTGCACATGAAGTGGGGGGTAAGGGGGACTGCACACAATGAAGTGGGAGGGAGTAAGGGGGACTGCACATGATGAAATGGGGGAGTGGGGCTGCACATGATGAAGTGGGGGTTAAGAGGGACTGCATATGATGAATTGGGGGTTATGGGGGGCTGCACATGATGAAGTGGGGGGTAAGGTGAACTACACATGAAGTGGGGGTAATGGGGACTGCTCATGATAAAGTGGGGGGTAAGATGGACTGCACATGAAGTGGGGGTAAGGGTGAATGCACATGATGAAGTGGGGGGTAAGGGCACTGCACATGATGAAGTGGGTAGGTAATGGGGACTGCACATGATGAAGTGGGGGGAAGGAGACTGCAAGATTGCACATGATGAAGTGTGTCTGAGGTGGGACTGCTCATGATTAAATGGAAGGGGGATAGGGGGCTGCAAATGATGAAGGGGCAATTCAGGTGAAGTGAGGGGGTGATAGGGGACTGCAATGGATGAAGTAAGGGGACTTCAAATTAAAGTGGGGGGACTGCAAATGATGAATTCAGTGTGAGGGACAGGGGACAGCAATTTAATTGAAGGTGGGGGTGAGGAGAGCAAATGATCAATTGAAGAGGGTGGGCAGAGCAAATGATGTTCTAGGGGAAGAACAAATAATGAATTTTAAGGGTGGGGGGGTAAATGATGTATTGAATGTGGGGTAGAGCAGTTGATAATGAATAGAGGGTGGGAGAGAAAGACATGACAATGAATTGGGGTTGGAGGGGCATGTAACTATAATGAATCGGGGTTAGGGTTAGAGTGGTAGGTACATAGTGGGGGCGTTGAGGATGAAGTGACTGGTAATGAATTGGGGGAAAGAGTACAGGTGCTAATTAATTTATATATTAAATGGGGAAAGTGGCTATTTATAGTTAGTGGGTGCACAGTGGTGGATTATAATTTATATTTGAAATGGTGCGTTAATAATAATAATCTAATATATAATTGCCTAGAATACTACTTCCTGCAATTTGTGCCAACTTCCGTGGCTTTGTCCGGAGCTAATGTCCGGAGCTAATGTCCGGAGCTAATGTCCGGAGATTAATTGCCTAGAATACTACTTCCTGCAATTTGTGCCAACTTCCGTGGCTTTGTCCGGAGCTAATGTCCGGAGCTAATGTCCGGAGCTAATGTGCGGAGATAATGTCCGGAGCTAATGTCCGGAGCTAATGTCCGGAGATAAGTGACGTCAGCAGTGTCCAGTGTCTGATTGGTTGCCGCCTGCTGCGAGCGACCAATCAGAAACGTGCCGTACTGTGACACACTCCGCCCGCCATTTTGGTGTGATTTTTGAATTTTTACCTCACAGCAAGTTTCTACTGCGTGGAGGCGGGCCCAGTGACGTTGCTCTTCAAGCTCCTGCCGAATTTCGTCAAAAAAATGATAATACCATTTACCAAAACTATATATATTTAGTTGTGAAGTGGTTCAGTGACATTTTCACACCAATTTTGAACTTTTGTTTGGTGTTTTCTCCATATACTGCCTATTATTCACTGACTGTTATACTGAGAGACTGCCTTTTTTTAACCTCTTCTTTGCCACATTGGGTATATTGCTCTATTATTTGCCACATAAGGACATTGTCCATTATTGCCCAGCAATTTCTCTGCAATATAAACTGCCTATTTATTAATATCTGCATTCCTGCAAAGAACTATTGCCTATTATTAACTGGCTATTTTCCTACTACCTGACACTGCCTCTTATTAATCTGTTCTTTGCCACCACCACGCTTAAAGCTGTTTAGCTTAGCCAACATGAGCTCTAATAGTAAGGATACTAATGACACAGAGCCCAAAGCTGCTGATGGCGCACGTAAGATTAGGTCTGATAGAAAGTATACTAATAATGCAGAGCAAAAAGACGCCGATGCCGCACGTAAGCGCAAACAGCGTGCTAACAAGAGTACAGAGGATAGATGCAAGCGCATGGAACACGCAAAGTTGTCGTCTGATGTCTTTCATCCCTCCCCTCATAAGCATGTTCATGGATCCTGTGTAACTGTACCTTAAATAACAAGAATTGTCAAGAGCTGGTGAGTGCAGCCATTTTTTGTTCTTTCTTACTATTATTTATTAATTGTATTAATCTTACATTTGAATAAATAAAGTATATATGGATTCTAGACTCCCGATTCTTTAGAATCGGGCTGCCATCTAGTAATAATTATAATTTATTTCTATAGTGCTAACATTTTCTGCAACACTTTACATTTTAGAGGGGACTTGTACAGACAATGGACATTAAGCATAACAATAAACACATAGATCAACAGATACCAAAAGGAATGAGGGCCCTTCTCGCAAGCTTACAATCTATGAGGTTGCATAATAACCAATTACGGTATATATTGATTGTGGGTGCACCTCTGTATTCAGATGTGTAGTGTAGAAGAAAGGGAAAAAGTGGAGAATGTGCTATGGAAGCCATGCTCTAGGTAACTGTGTTATTTTGTGCAGAGACGAGTCCTGGCTGGAAGTAGTGACGGCGGTATGTGCTGGATGAAAATGAAAAGCAAAGATGAAGGACTTCTGCTAGAGACATCACTAGTGAGTCAGTGTATTACCTATAAACTGACACTATACACTGTATATTATATACAAAGCTCCTGTGTATAATGTCACTGGCAGTGGTGATTACTGTATTACCTGTACACCGACACCTTATACAGATCTCCTGTGTATAATGTCACCAGTGATCACTGTATTATCTTTACACTGACAGTAAATACAGAGTTCCTGTATACAATGGCACTTAGTATTGTGCTTTTTTAAATTAATGATCAGTATTGTAGTATACAAGTTGTAAAAGGTGTACACTCCCTGACAGAAGTTATGTCGCTTATGCATGTTATGTAAAGAAAAGGTTATATAACCTGACGTTAAATTCATCCATTGGTTGTATAAATTATTCTTTTGAAAGCTGAAACCCTCCAATATGTGGTTTAGGTTAAGAAAATAAATTGTCATCAATGCAGAAATATTGATCAGTTAATGGACACAGAATGGTCAGATTTTAGCAAGACAAAAGTTTTGTCGCCTGGTCATATAATGCACCCAATCCTAGTTTACATCCTCACCTGTGCTCAGTAAATGATTGGTTAATTAGTGTGTGTGTATAAAAAGAAACCCAGCACCCCAGACCTTCACTTGAACTGCAACTTAGGCTCTGACAACATGCCAAAAATCCACCCTGCGACCAAAGACTGGATTATTAAGAGATCAGATCCACTGCAGACGTGGCTGTTATGACCTGGTGGTTAAGAGCACACGGAATGACCTGATAGTTACAAATAATATAGGACGAGCTCTGAGACGTGGGAACTCTGCTGACCGCAATCCCTAATCTTATCACACACACTAGAAATAGCCGTGGATTGCTCCTAACGCTCCCTATGCAACTCGACACAGCCTAAGGAACTAGCTAGCCCTGAAGATAGAAAAATAAAGCCTACCTTGCCTCAGAGAAATTCCCCAAAGGAAAAGGCAGCCCCCCACATATAATGACTGTGAGTAAAGATGAAAATACAAACACAGAGATGAAATAGATTTAGCAAAGTGAGGCCTGACTTACTGAACAGACTGAGGATAGGAAAGGTAACTTTGCGGTCAGCACAAAAAACTACAAAAAGACCCTCCGCACCGTGATGCGGAGGCGCTCCGTCTGCGTCCCAGAGCTTCCAGCAAGCAAGACAAAAATCAAAATAGCAAGCTGGACAGAAAAATAGCAAACAAAAGAAAAACAAGCAGGAACTTAGCTTCTGCTGGGAAGGCAGGTCACAAGAACGATCCAGGAGTGAACAAGACCAATACTGGAACATTGACAGGTGGCATGGAGCAATGATCTAAGTGGAGTTAAATAGAGCAGCCAGCTAACGAATTAACCTCGTCACCTGTGGAAGGAAACTCAGAAGCCGCAGCCCCACTCACAACCAACAGAGGAAGCCCATGAACAGAACCAGCCGAAGTACCATTCATGACCACAGGAGGGAGCTTGACAACAGAATTCACAACAGTACCCCCTTCCCCCTTGAGGAGGGGTCACCGAACCCTCACCAGAGCCCCCAGGCCGACCAGGACGAGCCAAATGAAAGGCACGTACCAGATCGGCAGCATGAATATCGGAGGCAAAGACCCAGGAATTATCTTCCTGACCATAACCCTTCCACTTGACCAGGTACTGGAGTTTCCGTCTCGAAATACGAGAATCCAAAATCTTCTCCACCACATACTCCAACTCCCCCTCAACCAACACCGGGGCAGGAGGATCAACGGATGGAACCACAGGCGCCACGTATCTCCGCAACAACGACCTATGGAACACATTATGGATGACAAAAGAAGCTGGAAGGGTCAAACGAAACGACACAGGATTGAGAACCTCAGAAATCTTATACGGACCAATGAAACGAGGCTTAAACTTAGGAGAGGAAACCTTCATAGGAACATAACGAGACGACAACCAAACCAAATCCCCAACACGAAGTCGGGAGCCTTCTCCTGGGACAATGTTAAATTGTCCACCACATGAGTCCAAATCTGCTGCAACCTATCCACCACAGTATCTACACCAGGACAGTCCGAAGACTCAACCTACCCTGAAGAGAAACGAGTATGGAAACCAGAATTGCAGAAAAACGGCGAAACCAAAGTAGCCGAGCTGGCCCGATTATTAAGGGCGAACTCAGCCAAAGGCAAAAAGGACACCCAATCATCCTGATCAGCAGAAACAAAGCATCTCAGATATGTTTCCAAAGTCTGATTAGTTCGTTCGGTTTGGCCATTTGTCTGAGGATGGAAAACCGAGGAAAAAGACAAATCAATGCCCATCCTAGCACAAAAGGCTCGCCAAAACCTCGAAACAAACTGGGAACATCTGCCCAAAACGATGTTCTCCGGAATGCCATGTAAACGAACCACATGCTGGAAAAACAATGGCACCAAATCAGAGGAGGAAGGCAATTTAGGCAAGGGTACCAAATGAACCATCTTAGAGAAGCGATCACAAACCACCCAAATGACCGACATCTTTTGAGAGACAGGGAGATCCGAAATAAAATCCATAGAGATATGCGTCCAGGGCCTCTTCGGGACTGGCAAGGGCAAAAGCAACCCACTGGCACGAGAACAGCAGGGCTTAGCCCGAGCACAAGTCCCACAGGACTGCACAAAAGAACGCACATCCCGCGACAAAGACAGCCACCAAAAGGATCTAGCCACCAAATCTCTGGTACCAAAGATTCCAGGATGACCAGCTAACACCGAACAATGAACCTCAGAGATAACTCTACTAGTCCATTTATCAGGGACAAACAGTTTCTCCGCTGGGCAACGGTCAGGTCTATCAGCCTGAAATTTTTGCAGCACCCGCCGCAAATCAGGGGAGATGGCAGACAAAATTACCCCCTCTTTGAGAATACCCGCCGGCTCAGGAACACCCGGAGAGTCGGGACAAAACTCCTTGACAGGGCATCAGCCTTCACATTCTTAGAGCCTGGAAGGTACGAAACCACAAAATCAAAAAGGGAGAAAAATAGCGACCAACGAGCCTGTCTAGGATTCAACCGTTTGGCAGACTCGAGATAAGTCAAATTCTTGTGATCCGTCAAGACCACCACGCGATGCTTGGCTCCTTCAAGCCAATGACGCCACTTCTCGAATGCCCACTTCATGGCCAACAACTCTCGATTGCCAACATCATAATTGCGCTCAGCAGGCGAAAACTTTCTAGAAAAGAAGGCACATGGTTTCATCACCGAGCCATCAGAACTTCTTTGCGACAAAACAGCCCCTGCTCCAATCTCAGAAGCATCAACCTCGACCTGAAATGGGAGCGAAACATCTGGCTGGCACAAGACAGGGGCAGAAGAAAAACGACGCTTCAACTCCTGAAAAGCTTCCACAGCCGCAGAAGACCAATTGACCACATCAGCACCCTTCTTGGTCAAATCAGTCAACGGTTTAGCAACACTAGAAAAATTACTGATGAAGCGACAATAAAAATTAGCAAAGCCCAGGAACTTTTGCAGACTCTTCACAGATGTCGGCTGAGTCCAATCATGAATGGCCTGAACTTTAACAGGATCCATCTCGATAGTAGAAGGGGAAAAAATGAAACCCAAAAATGAAACCTTCTGAACTCCAAAGAGACTCTTTGACCCCTTCACAAACAAAGAATTAGCACGAAGGACCTGGAACACCATTCTGACCTGCTTCACATGAGACTCCCAATCATCTGAAAAGACCAAAATATCATCCAAATATACAATCAGGAATCTATCCAGGTACTCTCGGAAGATGTCATGCATAAAGGACTGAAATACTGATGGAGCATTGGAAAGTCCGAATGGCATAACCAGGTACTCAAAATGGCCCTCGGGCGTATTAAATGCTGTTTTCCATTCATCGCCCTGTTTAATACGCACAAGATTATACGCACCACGAAGATCTATCTTGGTGAACCAACAAGCCCCCTTAATCCGAGCAAATAAATCAGACAGCAGCGGCAAAGGGTACTGAAATTTGACTGTGATCTTATTAAGAAGGCGGTAATCAATACAAGGTCTCAAAGAACCATCCTTCTTGGCCACAAAAAAGAACCCTGCTCCCAATGGTGACGACGACGGGCGAATATGACCCTTCTCCAAGGATTCCTTTACATAACTCCGCATAGCGGCGTGCTCTGGCACAGATAAATTGAACAGTCGGCCCTTAGGAAACTTACTACCAGGAATCAAATCGATAGCACAATCGCAATCCCTATGAGGAGGTAGGGCACTGGATTTGGGCTCATCAAATACATCCCGGTAATCCGACAAAAACTCCGGGACTTCAGAAGGGGTGGATGACGAAATAGACAAAAATGGAACATCACCATGTACCCCCTGACAACCCCAGCTGGACACAGACATTGATTTCCAATCCAATACTGGATTATGGACCTGTAGCCATGGCAACCCCAAAACGACCACATCATGCAGATTATGCAACACCAAAAAGCGAATATCCTCCTAATGTGCGCTCCTGCACATGGTCAATTGGGTCCAGTACTGAGGCTTATTCTTGGCCAAAGGCGTAGCATCAATTCCTCTCAATGGAATAGGATACTGCAAGGGCTCCAAGAAAAAACCACAGCATCTAGCAAACTCCAAGTCCATCAAATTCAGGGCAGCGCCTGAATCCACAAATGCCATAACAGAATAGGATGACAAAGAGCAAATCAGAGTAACGGACAAAAGAAATTTCGACTGTACCGTACCAATGGTGGCAGACCTAGCGAAACGCTTAGTGCGTTTAGGACAATCGGAGATAGCATGAGTGGAATCACCACAGTAAAAACACAGCCCATTCCGACGTCTGTGTTCTTGCCGTTCAGCTCTGGTCAAAGTCCTATCACATTGCATAGGCTCAGGTCTATGCTCAGATAATACCGCCAAATGGTGCACAGCTTTACGCTCACGCAAGCGTCGATCGATCTGAATGGCCAAAGACATAGACTCATTCAGACCAGCAGGCATGGGAAATCCCACCATGACATCCTTAAGGGCTTCAGAGAGACCCTTTCTGAAAATTGCTGCCAGGGCACATTCATTCCACTGAGTGAGTACAGACCACTTCCTAAACTTCTGACAATATAGGGTGGAGCGCGGTAATTTGCTTTTTTGCACTGCATGCTGTGGCGGCACTGTCGGTCGAAGAGAGGGGAGAGTGGGTGTGGCTTACAGTGGCTGATGGGAGATTTGTATTCCTCTGCCTTTCAGTTGCCATCATGCAGTGGACACGTGAGGAGAGGTCATTTTGTGTTGAAGCGTATTTTTCAAATGCCCACTCGATCATTGCAGTGCAGCGTGCTTTTCGTTTACAATTCGCTGTTCCTCCACGCGGACGTGTTCCTGGACGGCAATCAATTGTAAATTGGGTGAATGCATTCAGAACAGCAGGGAATGTGTCATGTGTACGAAGGGGACCTGAGAGAAGGATTACAACACCACAAAACATCGAGAGAGTTAGAGCAGCAGTACTGCAATCTCCAAAACGCTCTGCTCGGAAGCAATCATTTGCTCTTGGCATTTCAAGACGTTCTCTCCACCGGATTCTTCATGATGAACTGAATTTTCACCCGTATAAAATGTGCGTGGTCCAACATTTGTCAGCATGGGACTATTTGACACGGCGGACCTCTTGTGAAGACATGTTAGCAACGATACCCCGTGACGCAATTGTGTTTTTTTCTGATGAGGCACATTTTCACCTCAGTGGGTGTGTAAACAAACAAAATATGCGTTACTGGAGTGAAACAAACCCCAGAGAAGTTCACGAGAGACCTCTGCATTCGGACCGCGTCACTGTGTGGTGCGCCATATCACGAGTAGGCATCATTGGTCCTTACTTTTTTCAGGATAATGGTCGTGCCATAACTGTGAACTCCGAACGGTACTTGTCTATGATACAGGATTATTTTCAGCCGGCTCTTGAGGCAATGGAACTAGATGATACATGGTTCCAACAGGATGGTGCCACTGCACACACAGTGAGGGTTACCATGAATTGTTTGAGGCAAATGTTTCCTGGACGGCTTATCTCTTTGAGGGGAGATGTGAACTGGCCAGCACGCTCACCAGATTTAGCCCCATGCGATTTTTTTCCTTTGGGGTTACCTGAAGTCTAAGGTGTATATCAACCGTCCCAACACCTTGGAAGACCTAAGGAACAATATTGAAGCTGAAATTGGCAGAATACCAGTGGACATGCTTGTTAGAGTTCATGAAAACTTCAGAAAACGTATGCAGCAGTGTGTGGATAGCGAAGGTCGACATTTGCCAGATACACTATTTAAAACCATGTAATTTAAAAATTCCATTACTGTTCAGTATAATTAAAATATAAAATAAATTTTTCTAATGATCATAATTTTTTTATTTCATTCCCAAATCAGCAAATTACCGCGCTCCACCCTGTAGAATGTAAGCCTGCAAGGGTAGGATCCTCTTCCCTCTGTACCAGTCTATCATTGTTAGTTTATTTACTGTAAGTGATATTTATATTTTGATGTAACCCCTTCGCATGTACAGCACCATGAAATCAATGGTGCTATATAAATAAATAGTAATGCTAGTGTAACGGCTGCGACCAAAGACTCGGCCCAGCCGACGCCTGCACGTCGCCAGACCACAACGACGTGGGGCGAGCGTCCCAGGTGGGTATGGAATGTGGACTCACTGAACCACAGAAGGGGACCTGGACCTACCCAGACTAGGGAAGGGCAACGAGCAGGGTCTGTGGCAGCTGAGCTTGTGGACAAGATGGTGGCATGCAGAACTAGATAACGCCGCACAACTTCAGGTATGAAGAAACAAAGTTTACTTAAATGAAATCACAGTACATAAACAGAACATAACGATGCCAGGCTCCCGATTCCACACATCAAGGAAGGGAACACGTCTCAGGAAAACAGACGAAGGCAGGAGGAGATCACGGGTTGATGCAGTCCAAGGTTATCTGGCACGGGCATACTAGGATGGCCGTTCTATCAGGCCTCACGCATAGCACTGGATCAGCAGGAGATCATCAGACACCGACCTCGGACAGACTTCAGATGATGGCATGGGCATCATGGGTTGATGCAGTCCAGGATCATCTGGCATGGGCATACTAGGACGGCCTCTCTCTCAGGCCTCACGCATAGCACAGGCTCAGCAAGAGAACATCAGATACCAACCTTGGACAGACATCAGATGATGGCAAGGGTCATCACGGGTTGATGCATTCCAGGGTCATCTGGCACAGGCATACTAGGACAGCCTCTCACTCAGGCCTCAGGTGTTGCACAGGCTCAATATAAATCAGGAGGACAAATGGAAGTTCATAAAAAAGTATAAACATAATTTTATTAACAATATAACAACATACAGACACACACAGCCATCACATGATGGCAGTGCAAACATAGACACAAAAAAGTGTAAGACACCAGAAATAGGACTACCGCAGGCTAATGATATATATATCACCACATAAACATTTTATGGGAAGAGTACAGGCAAGAAAAAGTCCCCACAGACAAGTCCCTATAATGGAATATCATAAAGTGCAACATAAGTATGATGTATGAGTAGCCAAGGGATCATACCCACACTACATGCCTGAAATCAGACATAATAGGGAGGGTGGAGGGGGAAAGAACTCACCATGCTGCATATAGACCACTAATACACGCCCCGACGCGCGTTTCGCCTCGCTTTCTCAAGGGGTAGTATGCTGTCTAAGTGCCTAGCAAGCCTTAAATAGTGCATAAATCCATTAAAAACCAGCTGTCCGGAACCCAAAATGAGGCCGTGATAATTCGGCGCATGCGCGCGCCACCCTCCGAGTCCGACCGCCCCCCCCCCCTGGACATATCCAGCCACGGGAGCTAGGCGGGCACCAACAGGTCCCGTCCGCGCCCGTAGCAGGAAGTCGCCGGAGGAGGGAGGGCGGAGCCACGACGGAGGCGCGTGCACGCGCGCCACAGCGAGAGACCAGTGGAGTAGGTAACGCCCACTGTGTCACAAGCAACCAGACCACACTGCTTGCATCAATATGGAGGCGTAACCCCATGGCACAGAAATAAGATCCATCACAAATAACAATCCATGTCCACGATAGATCTTCATATGCATCGTAGATAAGTGCACAAGCAGGTTTGGAAGCGTCCTCTCATAAATGTCCAATGTGTAGCAAAGTCGCACGGCTCTTGTGAAGGCCACATATTGATCGATATCCTCATTATATTCATAAGTAGATGCCATTGGCTGAATACATATTGCCGGGTCAAATAGAGCAGAGGTCCCCAACTCCAGTCCTCAAGGCCCACCAACAGGTCATGTTTTCAGGATTTCCTTTGCATTGCACAGGTGATGCAATTATTACCTGGGCAAGACTAAGGAAATCCTGAAAACATGACATGTTGGTGGGCCTTGAGGACTGGAGTTGGGGACCTCTGAAATAGAGAATACCAATCATCGAAGGGAAAATGTTAAAAAGACCTAAATATAAATATAAGACAAAAAAGCATTAAAACAACATAAATAAAAAGCAGGGAAAGCGGACACAGGAAGATATGGGGATGAAAGAAAAAAATATATATATATTTACACCAAGAACCATATAAAGTCATATGACAATTTATAAATAAGGACCAAAATTAAGGGCCTCATTAAGCCCAGCCGGTTTAACAGTCCCGAGTGTGACTATCCACATGAGTTCCCTTTGTGCCAGCAGTTTTTTGACATTACCACCCCTAATACCTGTGTGTATAACATCAGTGCCTCTGACCCTAAATTCCTTGGGGTCACAGTTGTGTACTAGTCGGAAATGCCTAGGAATGGTTTTGAGGGTTGATACATCCTCTACTGTTCTAGCCGCACAGATGTCCCTAACGTGTTCCCGAATTCGTGTCCTCAATTCGTGCGATGTAAGCCCCACATAAATGAGGGGACATGCACATGTAGCATAATACACTACATTCCTAGCACCACAGGAGATGTATTCTCTGATATCAAATATTTTTTATCCACAGAACAAAAAGTGGAAGTTTGGTACGTATTAACACATGCCACGCAGTGACCACATTTGAAAAAACCCTTTTTAGGATGTGTACTACCAAAGAAATTAGGGGTCGGGGCTACATAATGGCTTTTAATAAGCAAATCGCTTAGATTTTTAGAGCGACGAGGGGTCATGAGGGGTCTATCGGTGAGGAAGGGTCTCAGGGAGGGCTCAGCACTGAGAATATGCCAATACTTAGTCAAAATATGACGCATATTGTCCCACTCGTGGTTAAATACTGAAATGAACCGTATATTTTCATCCTTTTTATCTCTTTTCCTTTTTTGATATAATAAGGAGTCTCGAGATACCGACTTAGCTCTGTTATAGCCATTTTTGATACATCTTTGGCTATAACCATGTTGTTGGAAGCGTCTTTTCAAATCCAGCGCTTGATTTTCAAATTTTTGGTCTGTAGAGCAGATCCGCCTCACCCTAAGAAACTGTCCAACCGGGACGGCCCTAACTGTGGAATGGCTATGTGCAGTAGTGGCATGTATTAATGAATTAACTGATGTCTCCTTGCGGAAAACATCCGTCTGGATGGTGGAAGATGAATCCACCTCCAGACTAATGTCCAAAAAGTCAATTTTAACTGCATTATATCTATATGTCAATTTAATATTGAAATTATTGTCATTGAGCATAGCCATAAACTCATCCAGCTGCAGCACTGTGCCCCGCCACAAAAATAAAACATCATCAATATAGCGTAACCAGCACAGCACATGGTCGGCGGCCCCCGCCCCCGAAACGCCAAACACCAACCTCTCCCAGAAACCCAGGAAGAGGTTGGCGTACGCGGGGGCATAGGCCGCACCCATGGCTGCGCCATGCTTCTGATGATAAAATTGGTTTTTGAAAGTAAAAAAATTGTGTGTGAGGGCAAAGTGCAGCAGATCCAGGATGAGCTCACACAGTGGGCCGTCCAGGTTGGAGGTCTACAGGAAGAAGCGGACCGCTCGGATCCCATCCTCGTGACTGATACACGTGTACAACGTCTCTACGTCCGCAGTCACGAGGATAGTTTCCCTGTCCACAAGGAGGCCGTCAACCCTAGCAAGGACGTCCGTTGTATCCTTCACATGCGAAGGCAGTGTCTCTACAATAGGTTTTAAGTAGAAATCGATAAATTTACATATAGGGTCACAAACACCATCTATACCGGACACAATAGGACGTCCCGGTGGGTTGACGGCGTCCTTGTGGACTTTAGGGAGTAAATAGAGCGTCGGCACCTTCGGAAACTGCACTGTAAGTCCATCCAGGACCTTTTTGTTGATAATACCTAAATCAAAGGCTTTAATGAGAATTTTTGGGAGCTGTGCGGAGAAAGACACCACCGGGTTATAACTTAATTTTGTATATATCTGATTATCCCGTAGTTGTTTAAATGCCTCTCGTTCATATTTAATGATGGGCCAGACCACGATGTTCCCCCCCTTGTCAGCCGCCTTGAACACCACGTCATCCAAAGACTGTAATTGGTGTATGGCTTCCCTCTGTTTGCTGGTTAAATTGTCATAACGGCGGCGTGAGGATAACGTTTTTAATTCATTTGAGACTAACTTGGTAAATATCTCTACCGCTGGGCAGAGTGACAAGGGAGGGAACCTCGTGGACCTGGGAAGAATGGCACAGACTCAGCAGGAGAACATTAGACACCGACCAACGACAGATGCCATCACAGGGTGGACCTCGAGGAACCAGTGGAATATCGGGACACAAGCTGGACATTAGGACACAGGCTGGACATCAGGACATCAGGAGACAGGCTGGACATCAGGACCTAAGGACACAGGCTGGACATCAGGACATCTGGACACAGGAAAGACATCTGGGACACAGGCGTGGCAGCCCAGGTCATCGGTTACATTAGGACATCAGGGACACCGGAAAGACATCTGGGACACAGGCACGACAGCCCAGGTCATCAGTTACATCAGGACATCAGGGACACCAGAAAGACATCTGGGACAGAGGCATGGCAGCCCAGGTCATCGGTTGGGACACAGATGGCACAGGACCAGGAACACTGGCATGACAGCTCAGGTCAACAGCTAAGACACAGACGGCAAAAGACCAGGCAGCGGTGGTCGGGCTCCAGGCACCAGACAGTGGGCATCAGGTTCTAAACTACGGTCGTAAGGCTCTAGGGATCAGACCTAAGGAGGAACTCACGCGGGATGGTGCAAACACTGCTGGGTTGGTCCAGGGCTGAACGGATTTAGCACTGTATAGCAGGCTGAGCACAGCATAGTAAACACTCAGCAAAAACACCGGACTCCATCTTTAAAAGACGACCCCAGGTTAGTTCACAGTCACTGGGTACAGGGTTCCAGACTCAGAGGGACTTCAGGAACATAACACAGAGGACACAGTTCAGACAGGGTCAGGTACAGGAATGGATGCAGGATGAAGGGTTCAGGCCTGAGAATGAAGCCCTCAGGGAGGTGGGAACACAAAACACGACAGAAACAGGCCTGGATATGCAGCCTCCAGGAAAGGCGAATCTGGGTACTCAGCCCCCAGAGCAGTCGGAAAAACAGGACACAAACAGAAGCGGATCTGGGCATTCAGCCCTCAGAGCAGGCGGAAGAGCAGGCATCAGCTTTCCTAGAACTGAACAGGAGCTGAACAACAAACACACATGGCAAGACTCAGAAACTTAATGCAAAGCTCTGGCAATGCCCAACAGGAAAGAGGGAGTTTATATAGGAGCTGCCCCTCAGCAATAGGCTGGGAAAGCAACTCCGGTGCACGCACCAACCCCAATAAAATCAGGGTAGGTGTGGCCGGGCACACCCTAAGCACAAACAGAAACCATTACAGCACAGTCAGCACAGGAACTGAGGCTTAGGGCACCTGGCAGTGGCTGCAAGCCTGGACACACGTGGACAGTCATGCACAAGCTGCAGAGGACCTTGCAACCTACGGATAGCTTCCACAGTGGCAGCCATGGACTGCACATGTGGATGGTCATGCAGCGGAGCAAAGACATCACAACACATGTACAGCTATGCAGCGGAGTAGGGAACTGAGCAGCATCCATACAGGTAACAGACAACAGTATCCCTGCTAGTTAGGGGGAGAGGAGCAAAGGGTTAAAGCAGAGACATGCAGAGTAACACCGAAGAAACAAGGTACAAACCCACCGGCATTACAGCTAGGTGTGAGAAATCAGATTGTACTCGCATGACACATGCATTACACAGGTGTGACTCTCGGCAGGGAGAGTCTGAATTATTTTTCATACATTTAGTGTGATTCCGGCCTTAAGTTACGTTTCCACGATCAGGAAGTAGCATCGCTTTGGACTCATCCTATTTTCACTGCGTTCTAATCATGCAGGTAAATCTGCATGTGTTCACTGAACCATGCAGATTAACCGCATCCAATGCATTCTAGTGATGTAATTTCTGTTGCAGAGACTAGAGTATCTGCAACACCCACTAGGGCCGTGGGGCACTCAGAACCAGGTCGGACAGCTCTTAAAGGGGTGGTCACGGCAGCAGTGACCCGGTCTGTAGCCCTGGGCGTGCAAT
The DNA here is from genome assembly GCF_032444005.1 of Ranitomeya imitator. NCBI lineage: Eukaryota > Metazoa > Chordata > Amphibia > Anura > Dendrobatidae > Ranitomeya > Ranitomeya imitator. The sequence goes on from NC_091287.1 coordinate 287,678,321, forward strand.
AAAAAGGATGAGGGAAATGTTTGTAGGGGATTATTTGTGACGCCACCTGTGGTTTTCGGCTAGAGATGGACGATGCTGCTTAAGGGGACCACTGGGGCAGGTGGTGTTGCAGCTGAGATGGTTTGACTCCCCACAAGTGGAGCGGGGCCCCAGGGCTACCAGCACAGTCTATGAGGGTTTGTGGATGTTGGGGTGCAAGAATAACTGGAGGACACAGGGACTGTAGTTTCTTTTCCTTTAATTGTAGGTGCAGTCTGGAGCACAGGTAACAGGTGGTATTAGAGATCCGGGCAGCCTGGAAGCAGTTCAGAATTCCGCTAGCCAGGTGGGGTTGGAAGCCTCCCTACTGCGCTGCTCTCTGGGTTCCTGATGCTTTTAGTTCTCCTCAAGTCCCTCTCTCAGTCAGTCCAATTAGTGAAACGCTACCTGCATGGCAGGCAGCTTGAACCTTTTCCAGGTGTCACTCCCTCGTGGTGACTCTGGGCTTTGATATGCAGCTGTGCCTTCGGGTGTCAGTTGTGACCAGGAGACCTGCAATCTCCTGTCCTCCGGATTTGGCTGCAAGGTATGTAGTTCCCACACAACCATGGACTCCGGTGCCCACTATGTTGTGCTCAATCCTGGGGTGAGCTCAGTCGCAGCTCCACTCCCAGGCTCTCCTCACCTGCTTCCTCTTCCTTCACTCTCTCACACTGCACTCCCTAACACCGCCTCCAGGCCAGAACTTATAGGGAAGCTACCCTGAAACCGAGTTTAGAGTTTCCCCTTCTGGTCTGGAGTCAGGAAAGGTGTTGTATGCCAGCATACCTGCTAAGGGAATCCCTTCTTGCTTCCAGGTATGACACCAATGCCAGTGAGGGAGGCAATGCCACTGTGGCAACCGGACTTCAGGGGTGCCACATCTCCACAACAGAAATTGTCATGCTACAGCTCATAGACCTGCATCACGGGTGAGTTTGCGCAGCATCAAATAGAAGCACAGTGAGCATGGGATTTCTATAAATCCTATCCACTGTTCTTGTACTGTGCAACGCGTCGCTTTTAAATACAGCGTGAGTGCACTGCATCCAAAATGCTGCTACTCACGATCATGGGCACGTACCCTTAATAGAAGGTTATTCCCACCATGTATGGCATCAGTATCCCCTGTAAAGGTTACTTTGTCATTCCCATCCATCATGCCTACCTCACAAACACATGTGTGAATTTACAATGTTTCTGTGGGTTTTTGGGAAGAAAGGTCCACTTCTAAAGAGGGAGAGATGCCCTTTGCTCTAAGGTGAAAGTGCCTGCAATGACTTACATGGAGCTGACATTAACTGCTATAATGGTATGTCCACATGTGGCTGTGTTTTTGTCATGCTAAAATTGTCTCTTGTGCATGCTGATGAAGTTAAGTGACAAAAAAAGTCATATTTTACTTCATTAGGGTTTTTCACCACCCATTACTTTCAATGGGTGAAAAATGCTGAAAGAAGTAACATGCTCTATTGTGCATAAAACCATGCAAAGTACAAAATACTGAGGAAAAAAACCCAGCTCTGCACGAGATTTCTGAAATCTCATAGACTTTTACTATTGTTATTACTTTAAAACACAGTTGAAAATTTGCATTAAAAAATGCAGCAAAAACACCACGTGTGAACATAGCCTAAGGAGAGACCATACAGGCAACAACTAGATTACTAATCACCCACAAGGGTTTGAGCTTTCATTCTCCAGTGCTTTCAGGCATGCCCCATTTTCCAGCCCCTTCCTTAGGCTAGGTTCATATTGCGTTAGTGCAACCCGTTTAGCGCTAGCGCTAGCGGGTTGCGCTAACGCAATGTTTTTAATGGGGCCGCGTCCCGGGGTCGCGGTAACGTCCCCGCTCTCGCAGATCCCCGATCTGCGAGAGCGGGGAACGGACCGCGGGCGCGTCGCTAGCACGTGCCGAACATGGCACGCGCTAGTGCTGCGCGTTCCCATTGCCGTGAATGGGCGCGCTAAAGGACGCGTTGCACGGCGTTAATTTCGCCGTGCAACGCTGTCCGTTAGCGTTTTCCCATTAACGCAATGGGAACCAAGCTATTGGATGAATAATTAGATGATTCAGGTCGTAGTGGAATATAGAAGTGGAAACAGAGCTCACATAAAAACAAATATTAGACAATCAAGCTTGATTTCTTCATATTAGAAACATGGAACAGATTTAACCCCTTAGTGACCGCCAAGACGCCTTTTAACTGACCTGAGATATAAGAGACTTATATCCCCATACAGGTGACAATCCAGTAGCTGTCGGCTGTCCACTATAGCTGACAACTTGCTGCATCAGCCACGATCAGTGTTTGCACCGTCCAAATCTATTTAACCCCTTAGATGCTGCTGTCAATAGTGACTACATCATTATAAACGGTTAACAGACTGTGGGGGCTTCCTCTTTATCCCAATTGGTGGTCTCAGATCATAATTGTGTGGTCCTGATGTTTGCCATGGCAATTCATGACCAAATAGCGGCCTCAGAGTCTGCCGGCTGTAGTAATCGGTTCAGAAGTTAGTGACATTTAGGTGATAAAAATACACATTTTCATTTTTCTCATGCCACTTTGCATTAATTCCTGAAAATCACCCGAAGGGTTAACAAACGACCTGACTGCAGTTTTCAATATATCAGGGGGTGCTGTTTTTAAAATGGTATCACTTGTGGGGATTTCCCTATAAATAGGACCCCCAAATTCACTTCAAACATGGATAGGTCCCTAAAAAAATACATTTTGTAAATTTCCTTGAAAAAAATTTAAATTGTTGCTACATTTTTAATCCTCCTAAAATGCTAACAAAATAAAATAACATTTTGCAAATGGTGCTGTTGTAAAGCCGACATGTGGGAAATGTTATTTATTGATGTTTTGCTATGGTATGACTATCGGGATTAAAGGGATAATCATTCAAAGTTTGCAAATTGCTAATTTTTTAACATTTTTTTCAAATTTCTGATATTTTTTATAAATAAACATAAAGCTTATCAACCTAAATTTACCATTATCATAAAGTATAATGTGTCACGAAAAAACAATCTCAAAATCACTGGGATTTGTTGAAGCATTCCAGAGTTATTACCACATAAAGTGACACTGGTCAGATTTCAAAAATTTGGCTCTGTCACTAAGGGGTTAATCCACAAACAATAGCAGTGTTTCAAACGCGTTACAGTCCCTTACATCTCTTAGTCACAGCCAAAAATACTACTACTGTTCGCAGAATCAATCTGTTCTATGTTATTAATATGAAGAAAAAAAGCTTGGATGTTTATTATATGTTTGGACACTGATTCTGTTTTCCCTTCTACATCCATCCTTGACTTAGAAAACAGCTCAGTGAAATGGGTGAGCAGATGCATTTTATTTCAGATTTGCCAATTATGTCCTTAGACTTCACATTAGCAGCCTATACAACTTCTACTTAAGGGGCTGAGCCCAATATTAGAGTTGTCCTGATGTGAAGGGGAACATATCAGAAGAATTAGTGAGAAGAGAAACAGAACCATGTCCCGATGTATTCTATGTTACATAAGTATTCTCCACCAGAATAATTGCTCCTAGAAGAGTATGTGATTCCTCACAGCAGCAATGCAAACTGGCACAAGGGACAGCTATTGATCCATGGCACATGATTGTGCACCAATTCATATACAATGGATACGGAAAGTATTCCTACCCCTTTAAATTTTTCACTCTTTGTTTCATTGCAGCCATTTGGTAAATTACAAAAAGTTCAATTTTTTTCACACTAATGTACACTCTGCACCCCATCTTGACTGAAAAAAAACAGAAATGTAGACATTTTTGCCAAATTTCCTAGTAGACGGCTGCGCTGACTTTGGTCTTGATAAATCACAGTGGACCTACACCAGCAGATGACATGGCTCCCCAAACAGGGCCGTATTGGCCACTAGGCACGTGAGGGCACGTGCCTAGGGTGGGGACAATGCAGGGGGCGTCACCTGAGCAAGTTTAAAAAAAAATATATATATATTTTTTTTTTTAAAGTCCGGGGGTCGCCCCGCCCACCCACCTCAGTCCCAGCTGCTGCGGGGGAGGGTGTCTCGGGCGCAAGGCCGCCATCAGGGCATTGCTGCCCTGACTACTGTATGGGGCAGAAATGGGTGCTGTATCTTTAAGCAACAGCAGCCCAAGTGCATCATGGTCCTCCTGATTCCGATCATGTGACACGCTGCGCGCTCATCTTAATGTAAGAGCACTGGAGCAGACTGCAGAGAAGCAGGTAATGTTTGTGGGAGAAGATACTGAAGTCGGCGGTGAGCAGGGAGAGGAGGCGGGCAGTGTGTGAGGACTCAGAGGAAGCTGCAGGAGTGAGGTGAGAGAGGAGATGGGAGTCTGCTGATGTGAGTGAGTGAGGAGAGGGGAGGCTGCTAAGGGGAGGGGATGAGAGGCTGGTAAGGAGAGGAGAGGCTGGAAAGGAGAGGAGAGGTTGGAAAGGAGATGAGAGGCAGGAGAGGAGATGAGAGGCTGGTAAGGAGAGGAGATAAGAGGCAGGAGAGGAGAGGCTGGAAAGGAGAGGAGAGGCTGGAAAGGAGATGAGAGGCTGGTAAGGAGAGGAGATGAGAGGCTGTTAAGGAGAGGAGATGAAAGGCTGGTAAGGAGAGGAGATGAGAGGCTGGTAAGGAGAGGAGATGAGAGGCTGGAAAGGAGAGGAGACGAGAGGCTGGAAAGGAGAGGAGATGAGAGGCTGGAAAGGAGACGAGAGGCTGGAAAGGAGATGAGAGGCTAGAGAGGAGAGGAGATGAGAGGCTGGAAAGGAGAGGAAATAAGAGGCTGGAAAGGAGTGGGGATGAGAGGCTGGAAAGGAGATGAGAGGCTGGAAAGGAGATGAGAGGCTGGAAAGGAGATGAGAGGCTGGAAAGGAGAGGAGATGAGAGGCTGGTAAGGAGAGGAGATGAGAGGCTGGTAATGAAATGAGAGTCTGGAAAGGAGAGGAGATGAGAGGCTGGAAAGGAGAGGAGATGAGAGGCTGGTAAGGAAATGAGAGGCTGGAAAGGAGAGGAGATGAGAGGCTGGAAAGGAGAGGAGATGAGAGGCTGGAGAGGAGAGGAGAGGCTGGAGATGAGAGGCTGGAAAGGAGAGGAGATGAGAGGCTGGAAAGGAGAGGCTGGAAAGGAGAGGAGATGAGAGGCTGGAAAGGAGAGGAGATGAGAGTCTGGTAAGGAGAGGAGATGAGAGGCTGGTAAGGAGAGGAGATGAGAGGCTGGAAAGGAGAGGAGATGAGAGGCTGGAAAGGAGAAGCTGGAAAGGAGAGGAGATGAGAGGCTGGAGAGGAAAGGAGAGGCTGGAGATGAGAGGCTGGAAAGGAGAGGAGATGAGAGGCTGGAAAGGAGAGGCTGGAAAGGAGAGGAGATGAGAGGCTGGAAAGGAGAGGAGATGAGAGGCTGGTAAGGAGAGGAGATGAGAGGCTGGTAAGGAGAGGAGATGAGAGGCTGGTAAGGAGAGGAGAGGAGAGGCTGGAAATGAGATGAGATGAGAGGCTGGAAAGGAGAGGAAATGAGAGGCTGGTAAGGAGAGGAGATGAGAGGCTGGTAAGGAGAGGAGATGAGGGCCTGGTAATGAGAGGAGATGAGAGGCTGGTAAGGAGAGGAGATGAGAGGCTGGTAAGGAGAGGAGATGAGAGGCTGGTAAGGAGATGAGGCTGGAAAGGAGAGGAGATGAGAGGCTGGAAAGGAGAGGAGATGAGAGGCTGGAAAGGAGAGGAGATGAGAGGCTGGTAAGGAAATGAGAGGCTGGAAAGGAGAGGAGATGAGAGGCTGGAGAGGAGAGGAGAGGCTGGAGATGAGAGGCTGGAAAGGAGAGGAGATGAGAGGCTGGTAAGGAAATGAGAGGCTGGAAAGGAGAGGAGATGAGAGGCTGGTAAGGAGAGGAGATGAGAGGCAGGAAAGGAGAGGAGATGAGAGGCTGGTAAGGAAATGAGAGGCTGGAAAGGAGAGGAGATGAGAGGCTGGAAAGGAGAGGAGATGAGAGGCTGGAGAGGAGAGGAGAGGCTGGAGATGAGAGGCTGGAAAGGAGAGGAGATGAGAGGCTGGTAAGGAAATGAGAGGCTGGAAAAGAGAGGAGATGAGAGGCTGGTAAGGAGAGGAGATGAGAGGCTGGAAAGGAGAGGAGATGAGAGGCTGGAAAGGAGAAGCTGGAAAGGAGAGGAGATGAGAGGCTGAAAAGGAGAGGAGCGGCTGGAGAGGAGAGGCTGGAAAGGAGATGAGATGAGAGGCTGGAAAGGAGAGGAAATGAGAGGCTGGTAAGGAGAGGAGATGAGAGGCTGGTAAGGAGCGGAGATGAGAGGCTGGTAAGGAGAGGAGATGAGAGGCTGGTAAGGAGATGAGGCTGGAAAGGAGAGGAGATGAGAGGCTGGTAATGAAATGAGAGTATGGAAAGGAGAGGAGATGAGAGGCTGGAGAGGAGAGGAGAGGCTGGAGATGAGAGGCTGGAAAAGAGAGGAGATGAGAGGCTGGTAAGGAAATGAGAGGCTGGAAAGGAGACGAGATGAGAGGCTGGAAAGTAGAGGAGATGAGAGGCTGGAGAGGAGAGGCTGGAGATGAGAGGCTGGAAAGGAGAGGAGATGAGAGGCTGGTAAGGAAATGAGAGGCTGGAAAGGAGAGGAGATGAGAGGCTGGTAAGGAGAGGAGATGAGAGGCTGGTAAGGAGAGGAGATGAGAGGCTGGTAAAGAGAGGAGATGAGAGGCTGGTAAGGAAATGAGAGGCTGGAAAGGAGAGGAGATGAGAGGCTGGAAAGGAGAGGAGATGAGAGGCTGGAGAGGAGAGGAGAGGCTGGAGATGAGAGGCTGGAAAGGAGAGGAGATGAGAGGCTGGAAAGGAGAGGCTGGAAAGGAGAGGAGATGAGAGGCTGGAAAGGAGAGGAGATGAGAGGCTGGTAAGGAGAGGAGATGAGAGGCTGGTAAGGAGAGGAGATGAGAGGCTGGTAAGGAGAGGAGATGAGAGGCTGGAAAGGAGAGGAGATGAGAGGCTGGAAAGGAGAAGCTGGAAAGGAGAGGAGATGAGAGGCTGAAAAGGAGAGGAGCGGCTGGAGAGGAGAGGCTGGAAATGAGATGAGATGAGAGGCTGGAAAGGAGAGGAAATGAGAGGCTGGTAAGGAGAGGAGATGAGAGGCTGGTAAGGAGAGTAGATGAGAGGCTGGTAATGAGAGGAGATGAGAGGCTGGTAAGGAGAGGAGATGAGAGGCTGGTAAGGAGAGGAGATGAGAGGCTGGTAAGGAGATGAGGCTGGAAAGGAGAGGAGATGGGAGGCTGGTAAGGAGATGAGAGGCTGGTAATGAAATGAGAGTCTGGAAAGGAGAGGAGATGAGAGGCTGGAAAGGAGAGGAGATGAGAGGCTGGAAAGGAGAGGAGATGAGAGGCTGGTAAGGAAATGAGAGGCTGGAAAGGAGAGGAGATGAGAGGATTGAAAGGAAAGGAGATGAGAGGCTGGAGAGGAGAGGCTGGAGATGAGAGGCTGGAAAGGAGAGGAGATGAGAGGCTGGTATGGAAATGAGAGGCTGGAAAGGAGAGGAGATGAGAGGCTGGTAAGGAGAGGAGATGAGAGGCTGGAAAGGAGAGGAGATGAGAGGCTGGAAAGGAGAAGCTGGAAAGGAGAGGAGATGAGAGGCTGAAAAGGAGAGGAGTGGCTGGAGAGGAGAGGCTGGAAAGGAGATGAGATGAGAGGCTGGAAAGGAGAGGAAACGAGAGGCTGGTAAGGAGAGGAGATGAGAGGCTGGTAAGGAGAGGAGATGAGAGGCTGGTAAGGAGAGGAGATGAGAGGCTGGTAAGGAGATGAGGCTGGAAAGGAGAGGAGATGAGAGGCTGGTAATGAAATGAGAGTCTGGAAAGGAGAGGAGATGAGAGGCTGGAGAGGAGAGGAGAGGCTGGAGATGAGAGGCTGGAAAGGAGAGGAGATGAGAGGCTGGTAAGGAAATGAGAGGCTGGAAAGGAGACGAGATGAGAGGCTGGAAAGTAGAGGAGATGAGAGGCTGTAGAGGAGAGGCTGGAGATGAGAGGCTGGAAAGGAGAGGAGATGAGAGGCTGGTAAGGAAATGAGAGGCTGGAAAGGAGAGGAGATGAGAGGCTGGTAAGGAGAGGAGATGAGAGGCTGGTAAGGAGAGGAGATGAGAGGCTGGTAAGGAGAGGAGATGAGAGGCTGGTAATAAGAGGAGATGAGAGGCTGGTAAGGAGAGGAGATGAGAGGCTGGTAAGGAGAGGAGATGAGAGCCTAGTAAGGAGATGAGAGGCTGGAAACAAGAGGAGATGAGAGGCTGGTAAGGAGAGGAGATGAGAGGCTGGTAAGGAGATGAGAGGCTGGTAAGGAGAGGAGATGAGAGGCTGGAAAGGAGAGGAGATGAGAGGCTGGAAAGGAGAAGCTGGAAAGGAGAGGAGATGAGAGGCTGAAACGGAGAGGAGCGGCTGGAGAGGAGAGGCTGGAAAGGAGATGAGATGAGAGGCTGGAAAGGAGAGGCTGGAGATGAGAGGCTGGAAAGGAGAGGAGATGAGAGGCTGGTAAGGAAATGAGAGGCTGGAAAGGAGAGGAGATGAGAGGCTGGTAAGGAGAGGAGATGAGAGGCTGGTAAGGAGAGGAGATGAGAGGCTGGTAAGGAGAGGAGATGAGAGGCTGGTAATAAGAGGAGATGAGAGGCTGGTAAGGAGAGGAGATGAGAGGCTGGTAAGGAGAGGAGATGAGAGGCTGGTAAGGAAATGAGAGGCTGGAAAGGAGAGGAGATGAGAGGCTGGTAAGGAGAGGAGATGAGAGGCTGGTAAGGAGAGGAGATGAGAGGCTGGTAAAGAGAGGAGATGAGAGGCTGGTAATAAGAGGAGATGAGAGGCTGGAAAGGAGAGGAGATGAGAGGCTGGTAAGGAGAGGAGATGAGAGGCTGGAAAGGAGAGGAGATGAGAGGCTGGTAAGGAAATGAGAGGCTGGAAAGGAGAGGAGATGAGAGGCTGGAAAGGAGAGGAGATGAGAGGCTGGAGAGGAGAGGAGAGGCTGGAGATGAGAGGCTGGAAAGGAGAGGAGATGAGAGGCTGGAAAGGAGAGGCTGGAAAGGAGAGGAGATGAGAGGCTGGAAAGGAGAGGAGATGAGAGGCTGGTAAGGAGAGGAGATGAGAGGCTGGTAAGGAGAGGAGATGAGAGGCTGGTAAGGAGAGGAGATGAGAGGCTGGAAAGGAGAGGAGATGAGAGGCTGGAAAGGAGAAGCTGGAAAGGAGAGGAGATGAGAGGCTGAAAAGGAGAGGAGCGGCTGGAGAGGAGAGGCTGGAAATGAGATGAGATGAGAGGCTGGAAAGGAGAGGAAATGAGAGGCTGGTAAGGAGAGGAGATGAGAGGCTGGTAAGGAGAGTAAATGAGAGGCTGGTAATGAGAGGAGATGAGAGGCTGGTAAGGAGAGGAGATGAGAGGCTGGTAAGGAGAGGAGATGAGAGGCTGGTAAGGAGATGAGGCTGGAAAGGAGAGGAGATGAGATGCTGGTAAGGAGATGAGAGGCTGGTAATGAAATGAGAGTCTGGAAAGGAGAGGAGATGAGAGGCTGGAAAGGAGAGGAGATGAGAGGCTGGAAAGGAGAGGAGATGAGAGGCTGGTAAGGAAATGAGAGGCTGGAAAGGAGAGGAGATGAGATGATTGAAAGGAAAGGAGATGAGAGGCTGGAGAGGAGAGGAGAGGCTGGAGATGAGAGGCTGGAAAGGAGAGGAGATGAGAGGCTGGTATGGAAATGAGAGGCTGGAAAGGAGAGGAGATGAGAGGCTGGTAAGGAGAGGAGATGAGAGGCTGGAAAGGAGAGGAGATGAGAGGCTGGAAAGGAGAAGCTGGAAAGTAGAGGAGATGAGAGGCTGAAAAGGAGAGGAGTGGCTGGAGAGGAGAGGCTGGAAAGGAGATGAGATGAGAGGCTGGAAAGGAGAGGAAACGAGAGGCTGGTAAGGAGAGGAGATGAGAGGCTGGTAAGGAGAGGAGATGAGAGGCTGGTAAGGAGAGGAGATGAGAGGCTAGTAAGGAGATGAGGCTGGAAAGGAGAGGAGATGAGAGGCTGGTAATGAAATGAGAGTCTGGAAAGGAGAGGAGATGAGAGGCTGGAGAGGAGAGGAGAGGCTGGAGATGAGAGGCTGGAAAGGAGAGGAGATGAGAGGCTGGTAAGGAAATGAGAGGCTGGAAAGGAGACGAGATGAGAGGCTGGAAAGTAGAGGAGATGAGAGGCTGGAGAGGAGAGGCTGGAGATGAGAGGCTGGAAAGGAGAGGAGATGAGAGGCTGGTAAGGAAATGAGAGGCTGGAAAGGAGAGGAGATGAGAGGCTGGTAAGGAGAGGAGATGAGAGGCTGGTAAGGAGAGGAGATGAGAGGCTGGTAAGGAGAGGAGATGAGAGGCTGGTAATAAGAGGAGATGAGAGGCTGGTAAGGAGAGGAGATGAGAGGCTGGTAAGGAGAGGAGATGAGAGCCTAGTAAGGAGATGAGAGGCTGGAAAGAAGAGGAGATGAGAGGCTGGTAAGGAGAGGAGATGAGAGGCTGGTAAGGAGATGAGAGGCTGGTAAGGAGAGGAGATGAGAGGCTGGAAAGGAGAGGAGATGAGAGGCTGGAAAGGAGAAGCTGGAAAGGAGAGGAGATGAGAGGCTGAAACGGAGAGGAGCGGCTGGAGAGGAGAGGCTGGAAAGGAGATGAGATGAGAGGCTGGAAAGGAGAGGCTGGAGATGAGAGGCTGGAAAGGAGAGGAGATGAGAGGCTGGTAAGGAAATGAGAGGCTGGAAAGGAGAGGAGATGAGAGGCTGGTAAGGAGAGGAGATGAGAGGCTGGTAAGGAGAGGAGATGAGAGGCTGGTAAGGAGAGGAGATGAGAGGCTGGTAATAAGAGGAGATGAGAGGCTGGTAAGGAGAGGAGATGAGAGGCTGGTAAGGAGAGGAGATGAGAGGCTGGTAATAAGAGGAGATGAGAGGCTGGTAAGGAGAGGAGATGAGAGGCTGGAAAGAAGAGGAGATGAGAGTTTGGTAAGGAGAGGAGATGAGAGGCTGGTAAGGAGATGAGAAGCTGGTAAGGAGAGGAGATGAGAGGCTGGTAAGGAGAGGAGATGAGAGGCTGGTAAGGAGATGAGGCTGGAAAGGAGAGGAGATGAGAGGCTGGTAATGAAATGAGAGTCTGGAAAGGAGAGGAGATGAGAGGCTGGAGAGGAGAGGAGAGGCTGGAGATGAGAGGCTGGAAAGGAGAGGAGATGAGAGGCTGGTAAGGAAATGAGAGGCTGGAAAGGAGACGAGATGAGAGGCTGGAAAGTAGAGGAGATGAGAGGCTGGAGAGGAGAGGCTGGAGATGAGAGGCTGGAAAGTAGAGGAGATGAGAGGCTGGTAAGGAAATGAGAGGCTGGAAAGGAGAGGAGATGAGAGGCTGGTAAGGAATTGGAGATGAGAGGCTGGTAAGGAGAGGAGATGAGAGGCTGGTAAGGAGAGGAGATGAGAGGCTGGTAATAAGAGGAGATGAGAGGCTGGTAAGGAGAGGAGATGAGAGGCTGGTAAGGAGAGGAGATGAGAGCCTAGTAAGGAGATGAGAGGCTGGAAAGAAGAGGAGATGAGAGGCTGGTAAGGAGAGGAGATGAGAGGCTGGTAAGGAGATGAGAGGCTGGTAAGGAGAGGAGATGAGAGGCTGGAAAGGAGAGGAGATGAGAGGCTGGAAAGGAGAAGCTGGAAAGGAGAGGAGATGAGAGGCTGAAAAGGAGAGGAGCGGCTGGAGAGGAGAGGCTGGAAAGGAGATGAGATGAGAGGCTGGAAAGGAGAGGAAATGAGAGGCTGGTAAGGAGAGTAGATGAGAGGCTGGTAAGGAGAGGAGATGAGAGGCTGGTAAGGAGAGGAGATGAGAGGCTGGTAAGGAGAGGAGGTGAGAAGCTGGTAAGGAGATGAGGCTGGAAAGGAGAGGAGATGAGAGGCTGGTAATGAAATGAGAGTCTGGAAAGGAGAGGAGATGAGAGGCTGGAAAGGAGAGGAGATGAGAGGCTGGAGAGGAGAGGAGAGGCTGGAGATGAGAGGCTGGAAAGGAGAGGAGATGAGAGGCTGGTAAGGAAATGAGAGGCTGGAAAGGAGAGGAGATGAGAGGCTGGTAAGGAGAGGAGATGAGAGGCTGGAAAGGAGAGGAGATGAGAGGCTGGTAAGGAGAGGAGATGAGAGGCAGGAAAGGAGAGGAGATGAGAGGCTGGTAAGGAAATGAGAGGCTGGAAAGGAGAGGAGATGAGAGGCTGGAAAGGAGAGGAGATGAGAGGCTGGAGAGGAGAGGAGAGGCTGGAGATGAGAGGCTGTAAAGGAGAGGAGATGAGAGGCTGGTAAGGAAATGAGAGGCTGGAAAGGAGAGGAGATGAGAGGCTGGTAAGGAGAGGAGATGAGAGGCTGGAAAGGAGAGGAGATGAGAGGCTGGAAAGGAGAAGCTGGAAAGGAGAGGAGATGAGAGGCTGAAAAGGAGAGGAGCGGCTGGAGAGGAGAGGCTGGAAAGGAGATGAGATGAGAGGCTGGAAAGGAGAGGAAATGAGAGGCTGGTAAGGAGAGGAGATGAGAGGCTGGTAAGGAGCGGAGATGAGAGGCTGGTAAGGAGAGGAGATGAGAGGCTGGTAAGGAGATGAGGCTGGAAAGGAGAGGAGATGAGAGGCTGGTAATGAAATGAGAGTATGGAAAGGAGAGGAGATGAGAGGCTGGAGAGGAGAGGAGAGGCTGGAGATGAGAGGCTGGAAAAGAGAGGAGATGAGAGGCTGGTAAGGAAATGAGAAGCTGGAAAGGAGACGAGATGAGAGGCTGGAAAGTAGAGGAGATGAGAGGCTGGAGAGGAGAGGCTGGAGATGAGAGGCTGGAAAGGAGAGGAGATGAGAGGCTGGTAAGGAAATGAGAGGCTGGAAAGGAGAGGAGATGAGAGGCTGGTAAGGAGAGGAGATGAGAGGCTGGTAAGGAGAGGAGATGAGAGGCTGGTAAAGAGAGGAGATGAGAGTCTGGTAATAAGAGGAGATGAGAGGCTGGAAAGGAGAAGAGATGAGAGGCTGGTAAGGAGAGGAGATGAGAGGCTGGTAAGGAAATGAGAGGCTGGAAAGGAGAGGAGATGAGAGGCTGGTAAGGAAATGAGAGGCTGGAAAGGAGAGGAGATGAGAGGCTGGTAAGGAGAGGAGATGAGAGGCTGGTAAGGAGAGGAGATGAGAGGCTGGTAATAAGAGGAGATGAGAGGCTGGTAAGGAGAGGAGATGAGAGGCTGGAAAGAAGAGGAGATGAGAGTTTGGTAAGGAGAGGAGATGAGAGGCTGGTAAGGAGATGAGAGGCTGGTAAGGAGATGAGAAGCTGGTAAGGAGAGGAGATGAGAGGCTGGTAAGGAGAGGAGATGAGAGGCTGGTAAGGAGATGAGGCTGGAAAGGAGAGGAGATGAGAGGCTGGTAATGAAATGAGAGTCTGGAAAGGAGAGGAGATGAGAGGCTGGAGAGGAGAGGAGAGGCTGGAGATGAGAGGCTGGAAAGGAGAGGAGATGAGAGGCTGGTAAGGAAATGAGAGGCTGGAAAGGAGACGAGATGAGAGGCTGGAAAGTAGAGGAGATGAGAGGCTGGAGAGGAGAGGCTGGAGATGAGAGGCTGGAAAGTAGAGGAGATGAGAGGCTGGTAAGGAAATGAGAGGCTGGAAAGGAGAGGAGATGAGAGGCTGGTAAGGAATTGGAGATGAGAGGCTGGTAAGGAGAGGAGATGAGAGGCTGGTAAGGAGAGGAGATGAGAGGCTGGTAATAAGAGGAGATGAGAGGCTGGTAAGGAGAGGAGATGAGAGGCTGGTAAGGAGAGGAGATGAGAGCCTAGTAAGGAGATGAGAGGCTGGAAAGAAGAGGAGATGAGAGGCTGGTAAGGAGAGGAGATGAGAGGCTGGTAAGGAGATGAGAGGCTGGTAAGGAGAGGAGATGAGAGGCTGGAAAGGAGAGGAGATGAGAGGCTGGAAAGGAGAAGCTGGAAAGGAGAGGAGATGAGAGGCTGAAAAGGAGAGGAGCGGCTGGAGAGGAGAGGCTGGAAAGGAGATGAGATGAGAGGCTGGAAAGGAGAGGAAATGAGAGGCTGGTAAGGAGAGTAGATGAGAGGCTGGTAAGGAGAGGAGATGAGAGGCTGGTAAGGAGAGGAGATGAGAGGCTGGTAAGGAGAGGAGGTGAGAAGCTGGTAAGGAGATGAGGCTGGAAAGGAGAGGAGATGAGAGGCTGGTAATGAAATGAGAGTCTGGAAAGGAGAGGAGATGAGAGGCTGGAAAGGAGAGGAGATGAGAGGCTGGAGAGGAGAGGAGAGGCTGGAGATGAGAGGCTGGAAAGGAGAGGAGATGAGAGGCTGGTAAGGAAATGAGAGGCTGGAAAGGAGAGGGGATGAGAGGCTGGTAAGGAGAGGAGATGAGAGGCTGGAAAGGAGAGGAGATGAGAGGCTGGTAAGGAGAGGAGATGAGAGGCAGGAAAGGAGAGGAGATGAGAGGCTGGTAAGGAAATGAGAGGCTGGAAAGGAGAGGAGATGAGAGGCTGGAAAGGAGAGGAGATGAGAGGCTGGAGAGGAGAGGAGAGGCTGGAGATGAGAGGCTGGAAAGGAGAGGAGATGAGAGGCTGGTAAGGAAATGAGAGGCTGGAAAGGAGAGGAGATGAGAGGCTGGTAAGGAGAGGAGATGAGAGGCTGGAAAGGAGAGGAGATGAGAGGCTGGAAAGGAGAAGCTGGAAAGGAGAGGAGATGAGAGGCTGAAAAGGAGAGGAGCGGCTGGAGAGGAGAGGCTGGAAAGGAGATGAGATGAGAGGCTGGAAAGGAGAGGAAATGAGAGGCTGGTAAGGAGAGGAGATGAGAGGCTGGTAAGGAGCGGAGATGAGAGGCTGGTAAGGAGAGGAGATGAGAGGCTGGTAAGGAGATGAGGCTGGAAAGGAGAGGAGATGAGAGGCTGGTAATGAAATGAGAGTATGGAAAGGAGAGGAGATGAGAGGCTGGAGAGGAGAGGAGAGGCTGGAGATGAGAGGCTGGAAAAGAGAGGAGATGAGAGGCTGGTAAGGAAATGAGAAGCTGGAAAGGAGACGAGATGAGAGGCTGGAAAGTAGAGGAGATGAGAGGCTGGAGAGGAGAGGCTGGAGATGAGAGGCTGGAAAGGAGAGGAGATGAGAGGCTGGTAAGGAAATGAGAGGCTGGAAAGGAGAGGAGATGAGAGGCTGGTAAGGAGAGGAGATGAGAGGCTGGTAAGGAGAGGAGATGAGAGGCTGGTAAAGAGAGGAGATGAGAGTCTGGTAATAAGAGGAGATGAGAGGCTGGAAAGGAGAGGAGATGAGAGGCTGGTAAGGAGAGGAGATGAGAGGCTGGAAAGGAGAGGAGATGAGAGGCTGGAAAGGAGAGGCTGGAAAGGAGAGGAGATGAGAGGCTGGAAAGGAGAGGAGATGAGAGGCTGGTAAGGAGAGGAGATGAGAGGCTGGTAAGGAGAGGAGATGAGAGGCTGGTAAGGAGAGGAGATGAGAGGCTGGAGAGGAGAGGAGAGGCTGGAGATGAGAGGCTGGAAAGGAGAGGAGATGAGAGGCTGGAAAGGAGAGGCTGGAAAGGAGAGGAGATGAGAGGCTGGAAAGGAGAGGAGATGAGAGGCTGGTAAGGAGAGGAGATGAGAGGCTGGTAAGGAGAGGAGATGAGAGGCTGGTAAGGAGAGGAGATGAGAGGCTGGAAAGGAGAGGAGATGAGAGGCTGGAAAGGAGAAGCTGGAAAGGAGAGGAGATGAGAGGCTGAAAAGGAGAGGAGGGGCTGGAGAGGAGAGGCTGGAAATGAGATGAGATGAGAGGCTGGAAAGGAGAGGAAATGAGAGGCTGGTAAGGAGAGGAGATGAGAGGCTGGTAAGGAGAGTAGATGAGAGGCTGGTAATGAGAGGAGATGAGAGGCTGGTAAGGAGAGGAGATGAGAGGCTGGTAAGGAGAGGAGATGAGAGGCTGGTAAGGAGATGAGGCTGGAAAGGAGAGGAGATGAGAGGCTGGTAAGGAGATGAGAGGCTGGTAATGAAATGAGAGTCTGGAAAGGAGAGGAGATGAGAGGCTGGAAAGGAGAGGAGATGAGAGGCTGGAAAGGAGAGGAGATGAGAGGCTGGTAAGGAAATGAGAGGCTGGAAAGGAGAGGAGATGAGAGGATTGAAAGGAAAGGAGATGAGAGGCTGGAGAGGAGAGGAGAGGCTGGAGATGAGAGGCTGGAAAGGAGAGGAGATGAGAGGCTGGTATGGAAATGAGAGGCTGGAAAGGAGAGGAGATGAGAGGCTGGTAAGGAGAGGAGATGAGAGGCTGGAAAGGAGAGGAGATGAGAGGCTGGAAAGGAGAAGCTGGAAAGGAGAGGAGATGAGAGGCTGAAAAGGAGAGGAGTGGCTGGAGAGGAGAGGCTGGAAAGGAGATGAGATGAGAGGCTGGAAAGGAGAGGAAACGAGAGGCTGGTAAGGAGAGGAGATGAGAGGCTGGTAAGGAGAGGAGATGAGAGGCTGGTAAGGAGAGGAGATGAGAGGCTGGTAAGGAGATGAGGCTGGAAAGGAGAGGAGATGAGAGGCTGGTAATGAAATGAGAGTCTGGAAAGGAGAGGAGATGAGAGGCTGGAGAGGAGAGGAGAGGCTGGAGATGAGAGGCTGGAAAGGAGAGGAGATGAGAGGCTGGTAAGGAAATGAGAGGCTGGAAAGGAGACGAGATGAGAGGCTGGAAAGTAGAGGAGATGAGAGGCTGGAGAGGAGAGGCTGGAGATGAGAGGCTGGAAAGGAGAGGAGATGAGAGGCTGGTAAGGAAATGAGAGGCTGGAAAGGAGAGGAGATGAGAGGCTGGTAAGGAGAGGAGATGAGAGGCTGGTAAGGAGAGGAGATGAGAGGCTGGTAAGGAGAGGAGATGAGAGGCTGGTAATAAGAGGAGATGAGAGGCTGGTAAGGAGAGGAGATGAGAGGCTGGTAAGGAGAGGAGATGAGAGCCTAGTAAGGAGATGAGAGGCTGGAAAGAAGAGGAGATGAGAGGCTGGTAAGGAGAGGAGATGAGAGGCTGGTAAGGAGATGAGAGGCTGGTAAGGAGAGGAGATGAGAGGCTGGAAAGGAGAGGAGATGAGAGGCTGGAAAGGAGAAGCTGGAAAGGAGAGGAGATGAGAGGCTGAAACGGAGAGGAGCGGCTGGAGAGGAGAGGCTGGAAAGGAGAGGCTGGAGATGAGAGGCTGGAAAGGAGAGGAGATGAGAGGCTGGTAAGGAAATGAGAGGCTGGAAAGGAGAGGAGATGAGAGGCTGGTAAGGAGAGGAGATGAGAGGCTGGTAAGGAGAGGAGATGAGAGGCTGGTAAGGAGAGGAGATGAGAGGCTGGTAATAAGAGGAGATGAGAGGCTGGTAAGGAGAGGAGATGAGAGGCTGGTAAGGAGAGGAGATGAGAGGCTGGTAAGGAAATGAGAGGCTGGAAAGGAGAGGAGATGAGAGGCTGGTAAGGAGAGGAGATAAGAGGCTGGTAAGGAGAGGAGATGAGAGGCTGGTAAAGAGAGGAGATGAGAGGCTGGTAAGGAAATGAGAGGCTGGAAAGGAGAGGAGATGAGAGGCTGGAAAGGAGAGGAGATGAGAGGCTGGAGAGGAGAGGAGAGGCTGGAGATGAGAGGCTGGAAAAGAGAGGAGATGAGAGGCTGGAAAGGAGAGGCTGGAAAGGAGAGGAGATGAGAGGCTGGAAAGGAGAGGAGATGAGAGGCTGGTAAGGAGAGGAGATGAGAGGCTGGTAAGGAGAGGAGATGAGAGGCTGGTAAGGAGAGGAGATGAGAGGCTGGAAAGGAGAGGAGATGAGAGGCTGGAAAGGAGAAGCTGGAAAGGAGAGGAGATGAGAGGCTGAAAAGGAGAGGAGCGGCTGGAGAGGAGAGGCTGGAAATGAGATGAGATGAGAGGCTGGAAAGGAGAGGAAATGAGAGGCTGGTAAGGAGAGGAGATGAGAGGCTGGTAAGGAGAGTAAATGAGAGGCTGGTAATGAGAGGAGATGAGAGGCTGGTAAGGAGAGGAGATGAGAGGCTGGTAAGGAGAGGAGATGAGAGGCTCGTAAGGAGATGAGGCTGGAAAGGAGAGGAGATGAGAGGCTGGTAAGGAAATGAGAGGCTGGAAAGGAGAGGAGATGAGAGGATTGAAAGGAAAGGAGATGAGAGGCTGGAGAGGAGAGGAGAGGCTGGAGATGAGAGGCTGGAAAGGAGAGGAGATGAGAGGCTGGTATGGAAATGAGAGGCTGGAAAGGAGAGGAGATGAGAGGCTGGTAAGGAGAGGAGATGAGAGGCTGGAAAGGAGAGGAGATGAGAGGCTGGAAAGGAGAAGCTGGAAAGGAGAGGAGATGAGAGGCTGAAAAGGAGAGGAGCGGCTGGAGAGGAGAGGCTGGAAAGGAGATGAGATGAGAGGCTGGAAAGGAGAGGAAACGAGAGGCTGGTAAGGAGAGGAGATGAGAGGCTGGTAAGGAGAGGAGATGAGAGGCTGGTAAGGAGAGGAGATGAGAGGCTGGTAAGGAGATGAGGCTGGAAAGGAGAGGAGATGAGAGGCTGGTAATGAAATGAGAGTCTGGAAAGGAGAGGAGATGAGAGGCTGGAGAGGAGAGGAGAGGCTGGAGATGAGAGGCTGGAAAGGAGAGGAGATGAGAGGCTGGTAAGGAAATGAGAGGCTGGAAAGGAGACGAGATGAGAGGCTGGAAAGTAGAGGAGATGAGAGGCTGGAGAGGAGAGGCTGGAGATGAGAGGCTGGAAAGGAGAGGAGATGAGAGGCTGGTAAGGAAATGAGAGGCTGGAAAGGAGAGGAGATGAGAGGCTGGTAAGGAGAGGAGATGAGAGGCTGGTAAGGAGAGGAGATGAGAGGCTGGTAAGGAGAGGAGATGAGAGGCTGGTAATAAGAGGAGATGAGAGGCTGGTAAGGAGAGGAGATGAGAGGCTGGTAAGGAGAGGAGATGAGAGCCTAGTAAGGAGATGAGAGGCTGGAAAGAAGAGGAGATGAGAGGCTGGTAAGGAGAGGAGATGAGAGGCTGGTAAGGAGATGAGAGGCTGGTAAGGAGAGGAGATGAGAGGCTGGAAAGGAGAGGAGATGAAAGGCTGGAAAGGAGAAGCTGGAAAGGAGAGGAGATGAGAGGCTGAAACGGAGAGGAGCGGCTGGAGAGGAGAGGCTGGAAAGGAGATGAGATGAGAGGCTGGAAAGGAGAGGCTGGAGATGAGAGGCTGGAAAGGAGAGGAGATGAGAGGCTGGTAAGGAAATGAGAGGCTGGAAAGGAGAGGAGATGAGAGGCTGGTAAGGAGAGGAGATGAGAGGCTGGTAAGGAGAGGAGATGAGAGGCTGGTAAGGAGAGGAGATGAGAGGCTGGTAATAAGAGGAGATGAGAGGCTGGTAAGGAGAGGAGATGAGAGGCTGGTAAGGAGAGGAGATGAGAGGCTGGTAATAAGAGGAGATGAGAGGCTGGTAAGGAGAGGAGATGAGAGGCTGGAAAGAAGAGGAGATGAGAGTTTGGTAAGGAGAGGAGATGAGAGGCTGGTAAGGAGATGAGAGGCTGGTAAGGAGATGAGAAGCTGGTAAGGAGAGGAGATGAGAGGCTGGTAAGGAGTGGAGATTAGAGGCTGGTAAGGAGATGAGGCTGGAAAGGAGAGGAGATGAGAGGCTGGTAATGAAATGAGAGTCTGGAAAGGAGAGGAGATGAGAGGCTGGAGAGGAGAGGAGAGGCTGGAGATGAGAGGCTGGAAAGGAGAGGAGATGAGAGGCTGGTAAGGAAATGAGAGGCTGGAAAGGAGACGAGATGAGAGGCTGGAAAGTAGAGGAGATGAGAGGCTGGAGAGGAGAGGCTGGAGATGAGAGGCTGGAAAGGAGAGGAGATGAGAGGCTGGTAAGGAAATGAGAGGCTGGAAAGGAGAGGAGATGAGAGGCTGGTAAGGAATTGGAGATGAGAGGCTGGTAAGGAGAGGAGATGAGAGGCTGGTAAGGAGAGGAGATGAGAGGCTGGTAATAAGAGGAGATGAGAGGCTGGTAAGGAGAGGAGATGAGAGACTGGTAAGTAGAGGAGATGAGAGCCTAGTAAGGAGATGAGAGGCTGGAAAGAAGAGGAGATGAGAGGCTGGTAAGGAGAGGAGATGAGAGGCTGGTAAGGAGATGAGAGGCTGGTAAGGAGAGGAGATGAGAGGCTGGAAAGGAGAGGAGATGAGAGGCTGGAAAGGAGAAGCTGGAAAGGAGAGGAGATGAGAGGCTGAAAAGGAGAGGAGCGGCTGGAGAGGAGAGGCTGGAAAGGAGATGAGATGAGAGGCTGGAAAGGAGAGGAAATGAGAGGCTGGTAAGGAGAGGAGATGAGAGGCTGGTAAGGAGAGGAGATGAGAGGCTGGTAAGGATAGGAGATGAGAGGCTGGTAAGGAGAGGAGGTGAGAAGCTGGTAAGGAGATGAGGCTGGAAAGGAGAGGAGAGGAGAGGCTGGTAATGAAATGAGAGTCTGGAAAGGAGAGGAGATGAGAGGCTGGAAAGGAGAGGAGATGAGAGGCTGGAAAGGAGAGGAGATGAGAGGCTGGTAAGGAAATGAGAGGCTGGAAAGGAGAGGAGATGAGAGGCTGGAAAGGAGAGGAGATGAGAGGCTGGAGAGGAGAGGCTGGAGATGAGAGGCTGGAAAGGAGAGGAGATGAGAGGCTGGTAAGGAAATGAGAGGCTGGAAAGGAGAGGAGATGAAAGGCTGGTAAGGAGAGGAGATGAGAGGCTGGTAAGGAGAGGAGATGAGAGGCTGGTAAGGAGAGGAGATGAGAGGCTGGTAATAAGAGATGAGAGGCTGGTAAGGAGAGGAGATGAGAGGCTGGTAAGGAGAGGAGATGAGAGGCTGGTAAGGAGATGAGAGGCTGGAAAGAAGAGGAGATGAGAGTTTGGTAAGGAGAGGAGATGAGAGGCTGGTAAGGAGATGAGAGGCTGGTAAGGAGATGAGAGGCTGGTAAGGAGAGGAGATGAGAGGCTGGTAAGGAGAGGAGATGAGAGGCTGGTATGGAGAGGAGATGAGAGGCTGGTAAGGAGAGGAGATGAGAGGCTGGTAAGGAGAGGAGGTGAGAGGCTGGTAAGGAGATGAGGCTGGAAAGGAGAGGAGATGAGAGGCTGGTAATGAAATGAGAGTCTGGAAAGGAGAGGAGATGAGAGGCTGGAGAGGAGAGGCTGGAGATGAGAGGCTGGAAAGGAGAGGAGATGAGAGGCTGGTAAGGAAATGAGAGGCTGGAAAGGAGAGGAGATGAGAGGCTGGTAAGGAGAGGAGATGAGAGGCTGGTAAGGAGAGGAGATGAGAGGCTGGTAAGGAGAGGAGATGAGAGGCTGGTAATAAGAGGAGATGAGAGGCTGGTAAGGAGAGGAGATGAGAGGCTGGTAAGGAGAGGAGATGAGAGCCTAGTAAGGAGATGAGAGGCTGGAAAGAAGAGGAGATGAGAGGCTGGTAAGGAGAGGAGATGAGAGGCTGGTAAGGAGATGAGAGGCTGGAAAGGAGAGGAGATGAGAGGCTGGAAAGGAGAAGCTGGAAAGGAGAGGAGATGAGAGGCTGAAACGGAGAGGAGCGGCTGGAGAGGAGAGGCTGGAAAGGAGATGAGATGAGAGGCTGGAAAGGAGAGGCTGGAGATGAGAGGCTGGAAAGGAGAGGAGATGAGAGGCTGGTAAGGAAATGAGAGGCTGGAAAGGAGAGGAGATGAGAGGCTGGTAAGGAGAGGAGATGAGAGGCTGGTAAGGAGAGGAGATGAGAGGCTGGTAAGGAGAGGAGATGAGAGGCTGGTAATAAGAGGAGATGAGAGGCTGGTAAGGAGAGGAGATGAGAGGCTGGTAAGGAGAGGAGATGAGAGGCTGGTAGGGAGATGAGAGGCTGGAAAGAAGAGGAGATGAGAGTTTGCTAAGGAGAGGAGATGAGAGGCTGGTAAGGAGATGAGAGGCTGGTAAGGAGATGAGAAGCTGGTAAGGAGAGGAGATGAGAGGCTGGTAAGGAGAGGAGATGAGAGGCTGGTAAGGAGATGAGGCTGGAAAGGAGAGGAGATGAGAGGCTGGTAATGAAATGAGAGTCTGGAAAGGAGAGGAGATGAGAGGCTGGAGAGGAGAGGAGAGGCTGGAGATGAGAGGCTGGAAAGGAGAGGAGATGAGAGGCTGGTAAGGAAATGAGAGGCTGGAAAGGAGACGAGATGAGAGGCTGGAAAGTAGAGGAGATGAGAGGCTGGAGAGGAGAGGCTGGAGATGAGAGGCTGGAAAGGAGAGGAGATGAGAGGCTGGTAAGGAAATGAGAGGCTGGAAAGGAGAGGAGATGAGAGGCTGGTAAGGAGAGGAGATGAGAGGCTGGTAAGGAGAGGAGATGAGAGGCTGGTAAGGAGAGGAGATGAGAGGCTGGTAATAAGAGGAGATGAGAGGCTGGTAAGGAGAGGAGATGAGAGGCTGGTAAGGAGAGGAGATGAGAGCCTAGTAAGGAGATGAGAGGCTGGAAAGAAGAGGAGATGAGAGGCTGGTAAGGAGAGGAGATGAGAGGCTGGTAAGGAGATGAGAGGCTGGTAAGGAGAGGAGATGAGAGGCTGGAAAGGAGAGGAGATGAGAGGCTGGAAAGGAGAAGCTGGAAAGGAGAGGAGATGAGAGGCTGAAAAGGAGAGGAGCGGCTGGAGAGGAGAGGCTGGAAAGGAGATGAGATGAGAGGCTGGAAACGAGAGGAAATGAGAGGCTGGTAAGGAGAGGAGATGAGATGCTGGTAAGGAGAGGAGATGAGAGGCTGGTAAGGAGAGGAGATGAGAGGCTGGTAAGGAGAGGAGGTGAGAGGCTGGTAAGGAGATGAGGCTGGAAAGGAGAGGAGATGAGAGGCTGGTAATGAAATGAGAGTCTGGAAAGGAGAGGAGATGAGAGGCTGGAAAGGAGAGGAGATGAGAGGCTGGAAAGGAGAGGAGATGAGAGGCTGGTAAGGAAATGAGAGGCTGGAAAGGAGAGGAGATGAGAGGCTGGAAAGGAGAGGAGATGAGAGGCTGGAGAGGAGAGGCTGGAGATGAGAGGCTGGAAAGGAGAGGAGATGAAAGGCTGGTAAGGAAATGAGAGGCTGGAAAGGAGAGGAGATGAGAGGCTGGTAAGGAGAGGAGATGAGAGGCTGGTAAGGAGAGGAGATGAGAGGCTGGTAAGGAGAGGAGATGAGAGGCTGGTAATAAGAGGAGATGAGAGGCTGGTAAGGAGAGGAGATGAGAGGCTGGTAAGGAGAGGAGATGAGAGGCTGGTAAGGAGATGAGAGGCTGGAAAGAAGAGGAGATGAGAGTTTGGTAAGGAGAGGAGATGAGAGGCTGGTAAGGAGATGAGAGGCTGGTAAGGAGATGAGAGGCTGGTAAGGAGAGGAGATGAGAGGCTGGTAAGGAGAGGAGATGAGAGGCTGGTAAGGAGAGGAGATGAGAGGCTGGTAAGGAGAGGAGATGAGAGGCTGGTAAGGAGAGGAGATGAGAGGCTGGAGAGGAGAGGCTGGAGATGAGAGGCTGGAAAGGAGAGGAGATGAGAGGCTGGTAAGGAAATGAGAGGCTGGAAAGGAGAGGAGATGAGAGGCTGGTAATGAGAGGAGATGAGAGGCTGGTAAGGAGAGGAGATGAGAGGCTGGTAAGGAGAGGAGATGAGAGGCTGGTAATAAGAGGAGATGAGAGGCTGGTAAGGAGAAGAGATGAGAGGCTGGTAAGGAGAGGAGATGAGAGGCTGGTAAGGAGATGAGAGGCTGGAAAGAAGTGGAGATGAGAGGCTGGTAAGGAAATGAGAGGCTGGAAAGGAGAGGAGATGAGAGGCTGGTAAGGAGAGGAGATGAGAGGCTGGTAAGGAGAGGAGATGAGAGGCTGGTAATAAGAGGAGATGAGAGGCTGGTAAGGAGAAGAGATGAGAGGCTGGTAAGGAGAGGAGATGAGAGGCTGGTAAGGAGAGGAGATGAGAGGCTGGTAAGGAGAGGAGATGAGAGGCTGGTAAGTAGAGGAGATGAGAGGCTGGTAATAAGAGGAGATGAGAGGCTGGTAAGGAGAAGAGATGAGAGGCTGGTAAGGAGAGGAGATGAGAGGCTGGTAAGGAGATGAGAGGCTGGTAAGGAGATGAGAGGCTGGTAAGGAGATGAGAGGCTGGTAAGGAGAGGAGATGAGAGGCTGGTAAGGAGAGGAGATGAGAGGCTGGTAAGGAGAGGAGATGAGAGGCTGGTAAGGAGAGGAGATGAGAGGCTGGTAAGGAGAGGAGGTGAGAGGCTGGTAAGGAGATGAGGCTGGAAAGGAGAGGAGATGAGAGGCTGGTAATGAAATAAGAGTCTGGAAAGGATAGGAGATGAGAGGCTGGAAAGGAGAGGAGATGAAAGGCTGGAAAGGAGAGGAGATGAGAGGCTGGTAAGGAAATGAGAGGCTGGAAAGGAGAGGAGATGAGAGGCCGGAAAGGAGAGGAGATGAGAGGCTGGAGAGGAGAGGCTGGAGATGAGAGGCTGGAAAGGAGAGGAGATGAGAGGCTGGTAAGGAAATGAGAGGCTGGAAAGGAGAGCAGATGAGAGGCTGGTAAGGAGAGGAGATGAGAGGCTGGTAAGGAGAGGAAATGAGAGGCTGGTAATGAGAGGAGATGAGAGGCTGGTAAGGAGAGGAGATGAGAGGCTGGTAAGGAGAGGAGATGAGAGGCTGGTAAGGAGATGAGAGGCTGGAAAGAAGAGATGAGAGTTTGGTAAGGAGAGGAGATGAGAGGCTGGTAAGGAGATGAGAGGCTGGTAAGGAGATGAGAGGCTGGTAAGGAGAGAAGATGAGAGGCTGGTAAGGAGAGGAGATGAGAGGCTGGAAAAGAGAGGAGATGAGAGGCTGGTGAGAGGAGGAGATGAGAGGCCGGTGAGGGGAGGCTGCTGAGGAGAGGAGAGGAGATGAGAGGTTGGTGAGGGGAGGCTGCTGAGAGGAGATGAGAGGCTGGTGAGGGGAGGCTGCTGAGGAGAGGAGATGAGAGGCTGGTAAGGAAATGAGAGGCTGGAAAGGAGAGGAGATGAGAGGCTGGAAAGGAGAGGAGATGAGAGGCTGGTAAGGAGAGGAGATGAGAGGCTGGTAAGGAGAGGAGATGAGAGGCTGGTAAGGAGAGGAGATGAGAGGCTGGTAATGAGAGGAGATGAGAGGCTGGTAAGGAGAGGAGATGAGAGGCTGGTAAGGAGAGGAGATGAGAGGCTGGTAAGGAGATGAGAGGCTGGAAAGGAGAGGAGATGAGAGGCTGGTAAGGAGAGGAGATGAGAGGCTGGTAAGGAGATGAGAGGCTGGTAAGGAAGGAGAAGAGAGGATGGTAAGGAGAGGAGATGAGAGGCTGGTAAGGAGAGGAGATGAGAGGCTGGTAAGGAGAGGAGATGAGAGGCTGGTAAGGAGAGGAGATGAGAGGCTGGTAAGGAGAGATGAGAGGCTGGTGAGGAGAGGAGATGAGAGGCTGGTGAGGGGAGGAGATGAGAGGCCAGTGAGGGGAGGCTGCTGAGGAGAGGAGAGGAGATGAGAGGTTGGTGAGGGGAGGCTGCTGAGGAGAGGAGATGAGAGGCTGGTGAGGGGAGGCTGCTGAGGAGAGGAGATGATAGGCTGGTCTCATGCTGTATATGGGGAGGCTGTGTGGGGCTCATGCTGTATATAAGGGGCTGTGGCGGGTTTAAAGATATATAGGGGGGGGTGTTAGCATACTTAATGCTGCTCAATATTAAGTGATACAATTAATATTGAGTAGAATTATTTTCATGCTATTGGTTCGGCCTCCACAACAGTCATGGTCTTTCATCTGGCCCCTCGGGAAAATAAATTGCCCACCCCTGATCTAGAGACATGGAGTGAGGAGCCCACAGACGATAGCAACAGATTAGTCCGTTCTCTCACTAAATTACCCATCCAGCTCTTCAAACTATTCTCTCTGAAATGTCCCAGCATTGCAGAGATAAACTTCCCTGTTTGCAGTCTGAGTGATGCTGCCCGTGGTTTTGGTAGTATGAATCGACTGACAGGTTCCCCTTAAAAACCTGTCAGCCAAACCTT